>NW_006399962.1:1334830-1335388 GCF_000299155.1 Elephantulus edwardii | reverse complement strand
GTGTTCTCTCCAAGGAATGACCTCTCCTAACAACATGCTCAAAGTATGTGAGAAGAAGCTTTGCCATCTTTACCTCCAAGGAGCATTCTGGCTGTGCTTACTTTCTCTAGGACATATCTACTTGTTCTTTTGGCCGTCCATGGAATATTCAGTACTCTTCTTCAACACCACAATTCAAAGACACCAATTCTTCTGTCATTCTTATTCATTTGCCCATCTCTCAAATGTATAACAAATGATTAAAAAAGACTATAGCCTCAATCAGATGCACTTTAGTCCTTAAACTGACATAAGTAATAATATGCTCCATAGTAATTTGGAGAGGTCCCTGACTTCAGACTTTCCCAATACAATGTCTCTTGATCTCCTGACTGGTGGTATCAAGGGGGTCAATTGTGGTCCAGGAAAGATGAAGTTGTTGACAGTTTTAGTATTTTCATCATCTATGATATTGCTTATTGGCCCAGTGGTGAGAATTTTTGTTTTCTTGATATTGAGATATAATCCATATTGAAGGCTCTAGTCTTTGATCTTCTGCAGCAAGCGTTTCAAGTGCTC
>NW_006399962.1:1331903-1332427 GCF_000299155.1 Elephantulus edwardii | reverse complement strand
AGGATATGAACAGACACTTCACCAAAGAAGACATTCAGATGGCCAACAAGCACATGAAGAAATGTTCAAAATCCCTAGCTCTAAGACAGATGCAACTCAAGACAACTATAAGATATCATCTCACCCCAGTAAGACTAGCAAAATTTAACAGAACAGCAAACAACAAATGCTGGAGAGATTATGGAGAGACCAGAACCCTTATTCACTGTTGGTGGAAGTGTAAAATGGTGCAACCACTGTGGAAAGTGGTGTGGCTTTTTCTCAAAAAGTTGCAAATAGAGATACTATTTGACCCAGCAATTCCAGTGCTGGGAATATACCCTAAAGAGACTGTTACCACCATCTAAGAAGATACATGCACACCCATGTTTATCACGGCTTTTTCACAATAGCAAGGAGTTGAAAACAACCTAAGTGCCCAATCAACAAATGAATGGATACAGACGCTATCCACACAATGGAATACTATGCTGCATTACAAAACAAGGAACTCATGCAATATTATTCAAAATGGGTGACCCTCG
>NW_006399962.1:1327167-1331788 GCF_000299155.1 Elephantulus edwardii | reverse complement strand
GAGAGGGGTAAAATGTGTAACAATGAATGGAAATGTAACTTCTCTGTAAATGTTTGTTAAATACCAATTAAAATAAAATTTTATTTAAATAAAGATTGGTGGTTCAAATCCACTGATCACCATCGCAAGAACAAGAAAATAGCCCAAATGTCCAACCACAATCAAATGGATTGAGAAATTATGGTACATTCACACAATGGAATTCTACACAGCACAGAGGAGCAATGATTTTGTAAATCATTACCTAACTTGGGAGGGACTAGAGAGCGTTATGTTAAATGAACTAATCCAATTTCATAAAGACAATTACTATATAAGACCATTATTGTAGAAAGTGTATTAGGAACCAAGGTGGCGAGGGTGGGAGCAGAGGGATGAGGATGGGTGGTGTAGGGTGGGGCCTGGTGGTTAATCATAGGGTCGCACAATATGATGGGTGGAGGGAGAGGTGGGTAAAGAAAATGGGAAAGTCCTGTGTGAAAAACAATGTATGAGTGCTTTGTAAGTAAACCAGTATATAATATAAATTTTATTTTAATTAAAAAAGTCTTCTATAAAAACTTACAACTTTGGAAACTCTACGTTGTTGTTAGATGCCATCAAGTTGTGTACTACTCATAACAACCCTAAGAACAGCAGATCTGAACCCTCTCCTATCCTGTGCCATCCTCATCGTCTCTAATATACTCGAGCTCATTCCTGCAGTCTATGTCAATCCACCTCTCTTTCACTGACCCTCTGCCTTTTGAAAAATGATGTCCCTCTCCAAGGAATAAGCCTCTCCTAGCAATATGCCCAAAGTATGTGCGATAAAGTTTTATCATCTTTGCCTCCAAGGCAACACTCTGGCTGTACTTTGTCCAAGACATACTTGTTTGTACTTTTGGAAGTCCATGGGCTATTTAGTACTCTTGTCTAACACAACAACCAAGACATAAATTCTTTTTCTGTCTTCCTTATTCATTGTTCATCTCTCAGATGCACAGCAAGTGATTGAAAAGACCACAGGTGCACCTTAGTCTTCAAATGATATCACTTCTTCTCAGTAATATAGAGAGGGCTTTGACAACAGCCTTGCCCAGTGCACTAAATCTCCTGCTTTCCTGGCTGCTGGTACCAATGATGTTGATTATAGATCCAAGTAAGCTGAAATAGTTGACAATGTCAATATTTTCTCTGTCTATCATGATGTTGCTTGTCGGTCTGATGGTGGGAATTATTGCCTTCTTGATGTTGAGATGGAAACTCTGTAGGGAAGACCTATTCTCTCTGAAATGGTAGGTTTGAGTTGGAACAGACTTGGTGGCAGTTGGTTTAGTTTGGTTTTCAAGTAAGTGAAGACTATTGGAAATGGAGATGGTCTGACTACCTGGGAATATGCTTTTCTCTAGGTTATCCAGGACACATTCCACAGATGGAAAGTGGAACACATTTTGACAAAAGTGAAAAATAAAGTGAAAGATTTCAGATCGAAGCCAAGAACTATGCCGAAGTAGAGAGAGAATTCTTCTCAAAGTTTATTACATGTCGGTCTACTCAGCAAGGGGAGTAGCACTAAGGGTTGGGCTTAGGGGATTTATATGGGATTTTAGCAAGTGTGTTTTAAGGTGTTGTGAGATGAGTTTACCTTAAAGTAGCTCATTGGTGCATAAAGTTCCTGGTCTTGGGAAAGATCCTAATATGGGGTTTTCTGAGTTCTGGTTTTGGAAAATATCTTGACATAGGATTTTCTGAGTTCTGGTTCTGGGGAATGTCATGACATAGGATTTTCTGAGTTCTGGTTTCAGAAAAATGTCCTAACATAGGATTTAAGACTTCTGGTTTTGGAAAATATCCTGACATAAGATTTTTAAGTTGAGCTTTAACCTCCATTTTGATTTTTAGCCTAACACAAAGTAGCAAATAAGTAATGACAGACCTATTATTATTTATTGAGCTATCTCCATGATCCATAATATTATATGTGCACTAAGTATTTTAAACATACATTGAGCCTTACAATCTTTTTCTGAGATCAATATCATTATTTTTAGCTTACAAATGGAGTAACTGAGTCTCAGGGCCCCAGCAAATCAGTGGCAGTCCAGGTTCAAACCAATGCCTTTTTTTCTGCCAATAACCACAGTCATGTCGCTATTCTGTGTTGTTTCAAAGTAAGCGTTGGGAGTGATGGTTGTTGTGGTGATGGTCCTGCCCTGCAGGAATGTACTCGTTCTATACAAATCATGACTTAATGTTTTCAAAAATTGCAAATAATAAAATTTTTCATGTACACATATCAATGTCAGCATATTTGGGGAATCTCATCTGTGTTTAAGTTGTGTATATGAGTTTATGTGTAGCACATTCATGTGCACAGAGAGAACACATCTTATTCTTTGTTACTTACAATATGAAAACAGCATGGAAAAAAATGTAAAAGTTTCAAAGATTGTAATTTATTTGTTCAACCCAAAGGCAGATAATGTTTGTTTTTGGGTGAAATAAGACCCAACTCAGATTCTTTAAACATGATACAAATTTTTGTTTTCTTATCCAATTATCAGTTGACTGAGTGTCCCTGAGGAGCAGGGATTTGTGTTGTATTCTATCTAAATCCAGACTTGTTATTAGCCTTTTTTAAAACTGTACTACCCATGATCCAAAAGGGACTGGAACAGCAAGCACATCAACAGAGAATTGCCAGAAGTGCAGACTGACTATAGAAGGAGTTGTGGTAGGAATATTGTAGCTAATGTTAGATGGATCTTGGCTGAATTCAGGAAGTACTGGAAGAATGTCTATTTGTGTTTCATTGATTATATAAAGGCATTTGACTGTGTGTATCATAACAAACTGGGGCTGATGCTGAGAAAAATGGGAATCCCAGAACACTTGATCATGCTAATGCAAAACCTATACTTGGATCAGGAGGCAGTTGTCAGACCAGAGCAAGGAAACACTGCATGGTTCAAATTTGGGAAGGGGATACACCAGGGATGTGCCCTATAGCTATACCTTTTCAACCTCTCTGCAGAACAGATTGTCTGGGAGGCTGGGCTCTATGAGGATAAGTATGGCATCAGGATTGGTGGAAGATCCATCAACAATCTGTGTTATGCAGATGACACAACCCTGCTTGCTGAAACTAAGGAGGACCTGATGTGCTTTCTGCAGAAGGTCAAGGACTGCAGCCTTCAATATGGATTAAGGCTCAATATAAAAAAGACAAAGATTCTCTCCACTGGGGCAATTGGCAGCATCAGGATGGATGATGAAGAGGCTGATATTGTTAACAGCTTTGGTTTACTTGGCTTTATAGTCAACATTCTTGGCACCAGCCACCAGGACATTAAAAGATGTATTGTGATGGAAAGTCTGCTATTAGGGACCACTGCACAGTACTGAAGAGCAATGGAGTCACTATGGAGATTAAGGTGTACCTGATGTAGGCCATAGTCTTTGCAGTCACTTGCTATGCATAGGTGAACTGGACAATGACTAGGGAGAATAGAAGGAGAATTGATGCCTTTGAGCTGTGGTTGGAGAAGAATATTTGATATACCATGGACTGCTAAGAAGGTCAATAGGTTCATCATGGAGAGGGTTAAACCAGGCTGCTCCTTGGAGGCAAGGATTCAGAGGCTTCGTTTGACATACTTTGGACATGTTGCAAGGAGGGACCAGTCCTTGGAGAAGGACGTCATGCTTGGCAGGGTGGAGGGACAGCGCAGGAGAGGAAGACCCTCTATGAAGTGGATTAATTCAATGACTGGGGTAATTGGGGTAAGTGCGTCAGAGACAGTGAGATTGGCACAGGACAGAGAGGGATTTAGGGCTGTTGTCCATAGGGTTGCTGAGTTGCAGTCAACTCAATGGTACACAACAACAACAACAACAACAACATGACTTATAGGCAAAAGACATCAACTGACCCTACTACAAGAACTTGGGACCTGAGAGGGAAACGAAGTATGGGACAGTGACAATTAGGATCCTTTCATTCAGTATTCTGAAAGAATTCATTAGCTTTTCAATATACTAGACATTTTGGAGAATAAGAGACGAATCACCAAATTGATCTTCAAAGATCAAATTGTTAAAAGAATCATATATTGTACATTAACATGTGGAAAGAATTGGAACGTTAATCCACAAATTAAACCTTTCTTTCCTTGTGATCATTGACCTCACATCACCCAAGGCCAGCAGTGACAATTTGTCACCATAGCAATTTTGCTTTCTGAATAAATTCTTCATTTTCCTTCCGTCATGAAGGAAAAGTATAAAACCAGATGTGGCAGAGGAGAAAACGCCTCTTGGAGAGGACAGAGTTGATGGTTATCAGTATTAACCAACTAGTTGGTCCTTGCCTTTTTCTCCCTTTTGTGGAATGTACAGACAACGTATGACCTATTCTCTTCGCAACCTTCATCAACCCACCAGGAAGCTCTGGTGGCGTAGCTCAGAGAGCATTGTGCTGTTGACCTAAAGGCTGTTTCTCTGGTGACTGGAATCTAATAGCATTTCCACAGGAGGAAGATGGGCAATCTTTTCCTGTGCAATTTATAGCCTCAGAAATCCAATGGAGTGTCATCTATGAATTACTTTTGACTCAACAGTATGAAATTAAGTTATTTTT
>NW_006399962.1:1322018-1327067 GCF_000299155.1 Elephantulus edwardii | reverse complement strand
TAGAGAGAGAGAGAGAGAGAGAGAGAGAGAGAGAAAGATGTCTCCTCCCGTGTGATTTATAGCCTCTGAAAACCTGCTGGAGGGTCAGCTACAAGTCATTTCCAACTTGATGGCACACAAAACAACAACAATGACATATTTATTTATTACAGAGAATTTGAAATACATATAAAATTATATGTTGTTGTTGCTATATAGCATTGAATCACCTGTGTATCATAGCAACCTTATGTACAATAGCTCTGAACCATATCCTATCCTGAGTCAATCTCACTTTCTCCAACCCTTCTACCCCCATTACCCCAGTTACTGTGTCAATCCATCTCATCTGGGGTCTTCTCTCCTGCACTGTCCCTCCACCCTTCCAAGCATGATGCCTTCCATGAACTGGTCCCACATGGCAACATGCCCAAATTATGTGAGGCCTCAAAATCCTTTCCTCCAAGGAGCAGCTTGGTTTCACCCTCTCCAGGGCATACTTGTTTGGTATGTTCAATACTTTTCTCCAGCACCACAACTCAAAGACATTGATTCTTCTTCTGCAATCTTTATCATTGTCTAGCTCTCTGTGCATAGCAAGTAACTGCAAAGACTATGGTCTTGATCAGGCACACCTTAGTCTTTAGACTGACATTATGCTCTTTAGCGCTTTGGAGAGGTCCTTGACAGCAGATTTCCCTAATACCAAGACTATTGATTGTGGAGCCAAGCAAGCTAAAATTGTTAACAAGTCTCTTCTCCATCTATCATCATGCTGTCAATTGACCCAGTGGTAAAAATATTTGCCCTCTTGATGTTGAACTTTAATTTATATTGAAGACTTCAGTCCTTCACCTTCTGCAGCAAATGCTTCGGGGTCTTCCTCAGTTTAAGCAAGCAAGGTTATGCTATCTGCATACTGCAGGTTATGAATGAGGTTTCCCCCAATCTTGATGCCACATTCTTCCTCATGTAGTCCAGCCTCCAGGATGATATTTTCCACATATAAACTGAAAATACAGGGAGACAGAATACATTCCTGATACATTCTTTTCCTTACTTTGAACCATGCAGTCAGTCATGCTCTGTTCTGAGGTCTGCTTCCTGGTCCAAATACAGGTTTTGTATGAGCACAATCAAGTGTTCTGGAGTTCCCATTCTTCTCAAGGTTATCCATAATTTATCCATAATCTAGGACTATAGGATGTCCTAGACTTATCTTGGTGCATTTCCTGCCCCAAACTTGGGATGACTCATGTGTCCAAGGATTCCTTTATCTTTTTAATGGGAAAGGGAATATAGACATCATAATTTGGTGCCAGGGATATGCATTGTTACTGCTATACATTTCAAAGATTGTTTACAATCCACTCAATAAGGCCAGATGTTCAATTATAATTGAATTGATTGAGAAATTACAGTACATTCACACAATGGAATACTATGCAGCACACAGGAACAATGATTTTGTAAATTACTACCTAACTTGGGAGGGACTGGGAAGCAGTATGTTGAGTGAACAAACTCAGTCCCATAAGGACAAATACTATATAAAGTCATTATTGTAGAATGAGCATGAGAATCCAAGGTGGGGAGAGGACGGAAGCAAAGGGGTGAGAATGGGCAGGAGGGGTGTGTGTGTGCGTGTGTGTGTGTGTGTGTGTGTGTGTAATCATAGGGTGGTACAATTTGATGAGGGGGGTGTGAAAGAAATGGGAAAGATACAGTGTGAAAAACAATATATTTGAACCTTATAAATAAGCCAGTATAATAATAAAAAATAACTGGATATTTAATTTCTAATTCAATAAAGCCTGACATATAATACATGTTAGTTAAGCAATACTGTACAGTTATTTAGAGCTAGAGTCAAGTTCAAGTGGAATGAGTTACCACTGTATTGTGATGTTTTATTGTTCTTAGAAGTCAAACTTTAGTGGTCAACTCTAAGCAAAAATAAAGTTGACATTGTCCTCTGGTTACTTCTCAGCTTCCTTCTCTCTGTCCTCTTTGCTGTGTCCTAATTGCTCCCTGGTCAGTGTTTTCATGTACTGATTTCTTTCTGCTCACTAATAAAGCTCTTTAGTATTTATGTTTTTAGTGACTATCCTCCAGTATTGTAGGGAAAACTGCAAGAACTTCATAGATAAATGGAATTGAGATTCACTGCATTTTATTAAAAAGGACAGAGCAAGGGATTGTTGTTATTTAGTATCATAGAGTTAGAACTGACCCACAGCTGACCCTTCAATGGGTTTTCAGAGGCCCTACTGAACCCCTACTTAATATTAATTAGTGGAAAATATTCAGACATTGAAAAGGGAGATTGACAAAAACTCATCAAATTCTACCTTTTAGTAATTTAAAAATCTTCCAACAACCGCTCAAATTTGACTTTTTAGTAATTTCATTGTAAACTTTTACCCCATAAAGGAAAACATGATCTATCTCACTTCTGATCTTGTTGCAGAGAAAACATTAAAATTTCTTCCAATATAAAGGGGCATTCAATACCATTTTTCAGAAAGACTTTCAGAAAATAGAAAAACCACATGTCCCAAACATCCAGGGGTTAAAGCAGAAAGGACAGATATTTTTGTGGTCCCAGAGTAAATATGTCAAGTATAGCCTCATTTGCATATGTTGTATTTTAAAATCATGCTTAAACCGACCTCATATATTCTGAATCTGGCAAGAGGAAGGCAAGGAGGTCACCTGTACTGCTGGTGTAGGTAATGGAATTCCCATCAGACACATTTAAAAGCTCCATAGTAATGTGACAAATAGGGCACTCCATCTGTTGGTAGCCCATTGAGATGAGCACCAGATTTGCAGATACTTTGATATGGGCGGCATATCTTGAGGGTAACCATTTATATTAAATATCTTTAATTTAATTTACTTTCTACATAATTATTCCAGGAATAGTCACAAAATGAACTGCACAGGAGTATATGAACTAGCAAGCAAATATCATAGTTCAATCAGAATGATACTGCATAAAGAAAAAAAAGGAAATGTTTCAACACAAGATGCTTTATAAATCATGCATTCTTGGAAACTGCTTAATTAAAGCTCAGTGGCAGTTAATTTATAGTATTTAAAATATTATAATATGAGCAGCTGCATGAAAAATGTTTGCAGTAAAAGATATAACACACTATTTCTAAAACATCCTGTCATTTTAAACACTTCTGGCCATTAAGGAAAAAATACAGGTAATTAAATAGAAAAAAAATTCCAGTGAATTATGAAGTGCACTGTGTACTGTATAACTAAACATAGGAGATATGACAGGCAAAGTTGCTGAAAGTTCTAGTAATAATTAACCCTTTGTGTAAGTATTTTTTCCTAGACAATGATGTTGGCTCAGGAGAAGGCAAGGTTCAGAGCCGTGGCTCATAGGGTCACAATGAGTCATAGTTGACTCGAGGGCACACAATAACAACAACACTCTTCTCTGGAGTAGCACTTCTGTCAACAGATGTACTTTACAAGGTGTGTTACAAGAAATTTATTATTCATAACAATTGCAAAGTTTTAGAAAGAATTACTTCTTAGAAATTAGAGCAAATTCAAAGTGATCTGTGTAGCAAGGCCAAACAAGGACATTTAAATGACTTTCTGTGAGTTTTAGAGGGTGAGAGTAAGCTGGGAAGGATCGATACACACCCAGCAGCATATGAAGGTCATTCATTACACATGCTGCAGTGGGTATCACAAGGTTCTCATGTGCCCTGAGTTGATTTTGACTCGTAGCAACCTTGTATAACAGAGTAGAGCTGCCCTATGGTGTTTCCTAGGCTGTAATGTTTATGGGAACAGCTTGTCAGGTTTCTTCTTCCTGGAGTTATTGACGAGTTCGAACCATCAACCTTTTGGTTAGCAGTTGAATGCTTCACCATTGTGGCATCAGGAGTCGTATAGTAAGATCATTGTTTGTTCATGTTAGGTGCTGTCGGGTAGTATATGACTTATATCAACACTATGTAAAACAAGTGAAAATCTTGCCTGGTCCTGCATCATCCTCATAATCTCCCTGTGTTTAATATTGATTATAGTGCTAGAAATCTTTTGTGCGTTGGCCTGGTAATATCCTCACTGTTTCTTGATTAATTTTTAATGGATTTTTATGATTAGGGATGATGCTTGATGTTAAGAGAAACCATGTCTTTACTATCATCATCTCAAAATTTCTTTTCCTGGTGTCATAATAACAAAATAATTCAACTGCTAACCCTGGATGTGATCACTAAGTTGTGCCAGGAAATCTGGAGGACAGCCAGCTGGCCAACTGACTGGAAGAGATCAATATTTGTTCCCATTCCAAAGAAAGGTGACCCCACAGAGTGTGGAAATTATCGAACAATATCATTGATATCACATGCAAGCAAGATTCTGATGAAAATTATCCAAAAATGTTTGGAACAATATGTCAAGAGAGAACTGCCAGATGTGCAGTTTGGATTTAGAAGAGGTCGTGGTACTAGTGATATTATAACTAATGTTATATGGATCTTGGCAGAAAGCAGGGAATACCAGAAGAATGTCTATCTGTGCTTCATTGACTATGCAAAGGCTTTTGACTTTGTGGATCACAACAAGCAATGGCTGACTCTGAGAAGAATGGGAATACCCGAACATTTGATTGTGCTAATGCGAAACCTATACTTGGGCCAAGAAGCAGTCATCAGACAGAGCAGGGAGACACTGGATGGTTCAAAATCAAGAAAGGGGTCCATCAGGGATGTATTTTGTCTCCATACCTTTTCAATCTGTATTCAGAACAGATCATCCAAGACACTGGGCTATACGAGGAGGAATGTGGCATCAGGATTGGTGGGAGAATCATCAACAACCTGCGTTATGCGAATGACACAACCCTGCTCACTGAAACTGAGGAGGACCTGAAGTGCTTCCTGCAGAGGGTCAAGAACTGCAGCCTCTCTCCAGTAGGGTAAACAGGGAAGCCACTGACTGGGAAAAAGTATTCGGTAATAACATATCAGATAAGGGACTTATATCCAGAATTTATGAAATACTTGAGCACCACAACAAGATAAAGGTAAA
>NW_006399962.1:1307457-1314862 GCF_000299155.1 Elephantulus edwardii | reverse complement strand
GGCATAGTATTCCATTGTGTGACTATACCACAGCTTCTCAATCTTCTCATTTGTTGATGGGCACTTAGGTTGCTTCCAACTCTTTGCTATTGTAAACAAAGCTGCAATAAACATAGGTGTGCATGTATCTGCTTGGGCGGCAGTTATGGTCTCTCTGGGGTATACTCCCAGTAATGGGATTGCTTGGAAATTAAGCTGTTTTTTGTTTGTTTGTTTTTAATCCCAAATCCTATATTTGGTGACAATTTTGATTTTTTTAATCTGTCAGATACATTTCCACACTCTTAGCCCCAGACAATTCTCTTTTATCATAACCAAATTATGATAAAACCTATATAAAATATTAATGAGATTAACACCAGGATCTGAAGCAAACAGTCCATCTGTTCAGCACACAGTGGTTCTACATATTCTGAGAAGCATTTCAGTACACAAAAGAAGTGTACAATGTTAAGGAGATTACACAAACAATATTGGTGGCTCATCTAAAGGAGAATCCAGTGTCTTTTTAGGAAATCGAAGATACTAGAGTTTCCCAATTGCTATTAACAGCTGCATAAAAATGAGTATTTTCATTTGATATAAATATAGAAATTGAAAATAACTGTGTAGTTCCAAATAGTCTATAATTTTTGGGTTGTTTATTTGTCAGAAAATATACAGTCAATAAAAAGATATTAGAGAGGTGAGGACTAAAAAACTCTCTGGATCTGTACAGCAAAAATGAACATCAAAGGGAATTCTGATGGCCTAGTGACAAAAAGTTGTGCTGCAATCCTGAAGGTTCATGGTTCAAATTTACCAGATGCTCCACTGGAGACCGATGGACATTATCCTTCCATGCCAGTCAGATCTGACTTGATGGTATACAACAACAACAACAACAACAAAAAATAAAGAACATTTCAGTAGGTAGCAAGTCATGGAGAAAGTGGTATTCTTGAGAATCGGCAGCATTGAAAAGATGGCAGGTCACAGTTCTGGTGATGGAGGATAAGATATATATAAGGCCCCTTTTCCCTGGCATTGTATTCAAGACTAAAAGGAGGAAAATTGATCTGTTCTGGAGATATGGCAGAAAATAGCTGATGGAGGCTGTTCGTGTGGTGGATTTTGTCCTTCAGTACTGAATGAAATTTTGGATGAACAAAATATACAGTCTTCAGATTCCTTTTATACTTGACATAAACAACCTCACAGAGTTTCTTCAGGAAATGAGTCTAGGCGATTGTATTGGCTGGGCAGGGTGTGAAAAACATACTAACACATATTCCTTCACAGCAATGTGATCCATTACATGAATAAAATACAGGACCATCTTGTCCATATTTATTAAGGTTACAGAAATGTATCTTCCACCATCACTGTGTGAGCACAGTTATCAAAACATGTTTGGTATAAGGCTTTTAGAGAAGCAGTATCAGATAGATCTTCTGCTTGACATCACCAGAGATTATAATGTCTTTGAGGCTGCTTCTGTAGGGCTGCCTATGATATCTGTCCTTGCAGTATCAATCTTCTTTGCATATCAATATCTCCTTCCATTTGAGCAAAAGTGTGAGAACCAATGAAAGAGAGACCACCTCCCAAGCCTTCACCCTCTTCTTGGCTGTCCTCAGGAGCACCAGGTTTTTCCATTTATCCTAATTTGCCTTTCGGTTACCACGGGCTTCCTTTCTGCATTTCCAAAATCTGCAGGAATGTATGACAATGACTGACTCTCTTGCTTCAGAGACCTTGCAAAATACAGAGGTAACAGCTTTTGGTGGACAGCCTCTTCCAGTTCAGAGACAACAAATACCACTTTTTAGTGGTTTCCTATGCCTCTCTAGAAGTCTCCTTACAGTGTGAAATGCTATGTGTGTTGCAGCCTCTAAAGGATAACCTTGTTTTGCAGGATTTATGACACGGAATCCAACAGAAGATATTGACTTCTCTTTGGCCAGTGGAAGCACGTTTCTGTAGCAGCTGTACAGGGAATTCTCAGCTGTGGTGCAGTAGCAGCTCTTGTACTTAGGTCTCATTGTGTGAATGAGGAACGCGGCAGCTAGAGTAAATCCTTTGGTCAGTTTTGCCTCACCTGCCCAGCAACTTTTAAGTTTCTTTTAAATTTAAGGTCCTCCTTCAAATCAGGCTCTGCAAGCGTGAAGATACTTTCGGTCACAGGATTCTTATCCCTGAGACTCTCATTGCTGCTATTCACAATGGCTGTGCAGTTTAGTATTGCCACATCTCCTTTCCAAAGAATAACTTTTCTATTATTCTTATTGTAAGGAAAAAGTGATCTAATTATGTCTTCCTTTAATTTTTTTAGCTGCAGTGTCAGAAGAATCTAATTCATCTTCATGTGAGCAGCCCCAACTTGATAATATATCCAAATCCACAAACTGAGAAAGTGCTCCATGGAAAGGAAATGTCAGCAGCCCTTCCCCCAATTCCCCAGCAGTTAAATAATCACTGGAGACTTGAGATTGTCTTCCCATTGACATATTGTCCCCGAAGCACAGGGGTGGGGGGGACCCAACCAACAGTCAAGGGAAAAGTGCTAGTGTCATTCTCCCAAGGGATCTAAGCCTCTAAGCCACACCCTGTACCCTGACCATGTCCCTTGCATCTCTGGCTGCACTCTGGGCCTGCACGACTGAAATTAAGTTTTGGATTTTTTGTTTTTTTTTTTAAATCATCAAGCCAAGGGGAGAGTTTTGTGAAGCCTGTAGGTGATCCCAGAACATGGAGATCCCAGAGCCTCTCTGTCTCCAGAAAGACTGGGACTTACAGATGAGCTGTGAAATAGCCTGATGAAGTAAGTGGTGCAGCTGAGGGAGACTGTGAATGTGTGGATCCACACAACGTGGTATGGAGTTAGGGCCCAGGATACACCTACCGATGTTAATGGGAGACATAGTTGGTTTGCAATCCTGTCTTTCTTCCAAAGTGCAGTCTCAGAAGGAAAGGGAAGAAGGAAGCTATGAAAGAGACTCAGGTGACATTGACTGAAATATTAATTTCTAAGCAAGATTGGGAAAACATTGCTGGACTGGGCCAAGGTTGGTAGGGTGAGATCAATTTAGGTTTAGGTCTATTTTACTGTTCATTCCCGCCCCATTCCCCATCAAGTACAAGCTTATAAAAAAAAGTACGTGCAGTTATAAAAATGGAATATCATGTTTTCACATAGCCGATTTGTGATTGTCCAATTCATAGCTTTTACACTAGATCTGTTAAATCTGTAGTAAGAGAGTTATTGAAAATAAGCCTTAGTTGAAAAGGCTTTCCTCCCCTCTCTAAATTCTAAAAGCTTCTTTTTAAATAACACAAACTCATGTTTAGCTGTGTGAGCTTAGAGATTATTATAAGGCACAGAATATAGTGGGCGGGAGGATAGTAAGTGAGGGATGGGGAGTAGAAAGTTGGGAAAAGGAGAAGGAGAAGAATCTGGCTTGAAGATCTTGATCTAGCCGGTCCTCATTACTGTTGAGAATCTTTAGGAGATAGGTAATGTTTTGCCCACGAAATGCCCCTCAAAGGATATCCAGTCATCACACGTCTGAAAATTCAAATGCGTTTATTGAATTCCACATGTGGAGACTTTCTTCCTCAGCAGGCAGGTGGTAAGGGAAAAAGCCCTGAGTCCCCCTTCACAATTGCTTTTATGGCTTTTCTGGGTGCCACTGTCGGGGTGGGGAGATCATGGTTGGTGGGTCGGGGGATCAGTTGACGGGCTGGCTACTTTGCCCACCTTTACTCTTCTTGTGTCAGTAGACACTAGTTAATTCTTTACTTTGCAAGGACAGGTTAAGACTTTACCCGGGGTATTCGTGTTTGCCTTAAGCTAAGAATTTTTATGGCCCTCTTCTGCTTCTGGTATTAATGGGGGTTTATAAAAAAATGGGGTTTATGCTGTCCCCTCAGGAAATAGAGAACTTTAGGAAAATCCCAAACAGGAATCTTGCTAAAGAGCGCAAGATAATTTCAAGACAATGTCAGTATCTGGCAACTCCAGAAATACCGGGAAAGTGTGCATGTTCATGTAGAGTAAGGGTCTGAGAAAGCAACTGCCGTTCATTGCGGCTTGAAACTTGGCATGTGACAGAGCTGCAGTTTTTGCACAACAGAAGTGTGTCCACCAGTGACTTGTGAAGCAGGGTGAGTTGATTCCATGTAATTCCTGCTGGGCAAGCCTTTTGGCCAAGTCTCTGAGGATCAGCAGTATCTGAGAAGCAGGATGAATAGTCTAGTCAGTGGTTGAGAAATGGATGAGGTCCATGGAAGTAAATCACCACCAGCCTTTCTTTATGTGAGCACAAGTGTTGCAGACCAAGGGTAAAGTATTTTTATAATTATTAATAATGGCATGGACAGCCAGGAATGAGATAGAGCAGAGAGCATAAAACAGGGGGCCAGCAGTTCTCAACTGAAGCCCCCAAACCAAGCTTCTCTGTACCTTTATTGAAAATTATCAGGAAGTACATCACAAAGAGAATTCAATGCAAATGAAGCCAAGCTCTTTCTATTGAAAACCTTCTGCTTGACTCAGGAGGGAGGGGTTAGTAAATACAAGAATCTGATAAACTCTTAAGGATTGCCTTAGTGCCTCAGGGTGAACTCTAGCTTGAACAGAGAGCCTCCCCCACATCCTGAAATAGCTTTCAGTTTATTACAAATATTTAGTATTGGCTTCCCATACACAAGGAAAAGTACTCCAACTACCACTTCAGAGCAGAGTTAGGAGGGAACTCCAAACTCAGTAAGATGAGTCTCCATTAAGGGCTGCCATGGCAGGGGGTCAACAGAGGAGAGCCACAAAGAGACAAGACCATCCGTCTCTGCTCCAAACCACTTTTGTTTCTATCTCCTTTGGACACAGATGTCACCAGGGGCCAGGAAGGATAACAGGAACAGAAAGAGAGAGGAAAAAAAATGGACCATGAATCAAAAGAAACTACTATAAAGTGGCAGAGACAAAGTTACATTAAATTACAAGCTCAGGTTTATTTTTTTCTGTGATTGTTGAGCATTGGGCTCCAGAATGAGATGAGATCAGTTGTAGAAAATAAAAGGAATTAATATTTTCCTTTATTTTGACATCTGAGTCACACTGTGGTAAATGTGTTACTGCCCATAAGCATTAAGTGGCCCTTGTCAGGCAGGAAGATTAGGCATGGTGATGTGCTTGTGTTTTGTGTCCTTGAGTTGGAACCGACTCATAGCTGATCTTCCAGTGGGTTTTCAGAGGCAGTAACTCATGTGGGAAACAATTATTCATCCTTCTCCCACAGAGTACCTGGTGGAGTTGACCCTCATGCCTTGGGGTTGGCATAGCTCCTTACTACTAAGCCACCAGAGCTCATGGAGATATGGCTTACTTTGGCAAATAAAATGTGAGAAAAATGAACCAACACATTTCTTCTAGGCAGAAAAGTTAAGAGCCAGACTCTTTCTTTTCTTTCTCTTATAATTGAGGAAACATGTGCTCACATGGAGCCTGTATCAGTCTATGATCTTGAGTGACTATAACAAGTGGGTCTTCACTATCTATGATGAGCAAGGAGTAATCTTTATTCTTGTAAGTCACTGTGATTTTTTTTCTCTCTGTAGTATATAGGCTTGATTATTCCTGTAGCATAAGCTACCCTTTCTGGCTAATACACAGTGTGAAAATGGTGCCCTCATTACATCTCACATACTTCTGAGGATATTCCTTGGAGAGGGACATCAGGCTTGGAAAAGCAGAGGGTCAGCTAAGGAGAGGAAGACCTTCAACCAAGTGTATTGACATAGTGACTGCTGCAGTGGTCTCTACTGTGTCAGGAAGTCGGAGGATGGCCTAGGATCCCATTTTAATACCAGGACTGAATTAAAATCTGTTGTTCATAGAGTCACCATGGAACATACTAGACTTGACCCCACCTAATAACAAAAACAAGAAGAATTTTTTTATGCTAGGGAACAGATTTACCTTCTTTACAATGAAAGTTATCTTTGGAAGGTATATGTATGACTCATGATAGATGAAGAAAAGAGACATCATGATATATAAATAAATACATTATGATAGATGGAGAAAAGATTTCAATTATCAGTGATTTAATTTTACTTGTATCCACATCAACACCCATGGTAGCAGCAATCAAGAAATCAAAAATTGTGTCATATTGGGACAAGCAGCTATCAAGGATCTCTTCAAAGTGCTAAACAGCAATAATATTAGATTAAAGACTATATGTGCCTGATCCAAGTTGTGGTATTTTCAGTTGCTGAACATATATCTGACAGACAATGAATAAGGATGTCAGGAAAAGAATCACTGGCTTTAAATTGTGGTGTTGGAGAGGAGTACTGAATATCCCAGGGACTGTCAAAAGAACAAATAAATCTCTTGGAAAAGGGGAGACTAGGCTGCTTCTTAAAGGCAAGGATGTGAAACTTTATCTCACATACTTTAGGTATGCTGTTATTTGAGACTAGTCTCTGGAAAAATATATCATACTGGGAAAGATGGAAGGTCAGGAGAAGAGAAGGCCCTGACAAGATGGACTGATACAGTGTCTAACAATGGGCTCAAGCATATCAGAGATGATTAGGATGTTGCATAATAGAACAAGTTTTGAATCTGTTGTTCATAGGGATACTATGAGTCATAGTTGACTTGTGGTACTTAACAACAAGACTAACAATATATATAAATATTTATAAAGTAAACTCAAATTCATTACATGGTGCCATCACTTATAGCTGACCTTTCATTGGGTTTCTGAGACTGTAAATCACACAGAATATTGTTCATCTTTTTCTCATGGAGCTATTGGTAGATTTGAAGGACTAAAGAGATTAGATATTTGGTTAGCAGGGCAAGTCTCTATGGATAATGCCATCAGAGACAGTCAAATTATTGTAGAAGCTCGTTTAGTGTGAAATATTTGGGAACAGAAGCACAATAGATGTTTTTAAGATCTTAATTTCCTTCAAAAAATGAAAATATGTTAAAGGGTCTAGCTTAGGTCCTGTTTATATTATGGAATCTAGGTTCTCTCATTCTTCTTCTGTCCCTGCTTAGATTAGTGCTAGACTCAATATCTTGCTTGCTTCTACTTGCCAGGCTCATGGTCTGTTCATATGAAAAATTTTGATTTTCCTCTAGAAAATTTGAACAAAATAACATAGATCCTTTGCATCGGTGTTGAGATATATGTAAGGGGGAAAAAATCACACATTGAGGATCTTTGGATCCATTTTACTTAGCCCATTAAGTGCTTTTGGAAAGATTTGAACCAATGGTTTAAAAAAAAAAAGATGTTCTAGGATAGACAATGGAAAAATCATAAAAAGTTGTCAATGATATAAAGCAGCACATAGGGAACTCTGGTGGCCTAGTGGTAAGAAGCTGCACTGCAATCCCAGAGGT
>NW_006399962.1:1295498-1307122 GCF_000299155.1 Elephantulus edwardii | reverse complement strand
AAGGCATCAATTCTCCTTCTGTCCTCCCTAGTCATTGTCCAACTCTCTGATGCATAACAAGTGATTGCAAAGACCATGGCCTGTATCAGGTGCACCTTCGTCTCCAGAGAGACACCGTTTCTCTTGAGTACTTTCGAGAGGTCATTAACAGCATACTTTCCCATCGCAATACGTTTTTTGATTTCCTGGCTGCTGGAATCCCAGAGGTACACGGTTCAAATCCACCAGATGCTCTGCTGGAGAAGGAGGGGCAATCGCCTCCTGGACCAGTCAAGTATGATTTGATGGTACACACACACACACACACACACACACACAAATAAAATAAAATAAAAAAATTTAAAAAAGCAACATGTATAATATTCTGTTTAGGGTAATTATATTTCCTTGTTATACATATAGAGCTGCTGGTACAGAAGAATATAATCACCCAAATATTAATGTTGGTTAGTGTAGAACAATGGGATTTCAGGTGATATTTGTTCTTGCACATTCTTTTATGAATCTATTGAATATTTTACCATGAGCATGTATAAACAGAAGAAGTGGTAATTTCACTTTTAGACATATTGTTGAGGGTTACATAAATCTCTATATTTCTAGTTGCCATTAAAAACTGGAAATATCTGGCATTACTGGGCTCACATTTTCACATGACAATAGTGGCTGACGTTGTGTATCAGCTTCTTGAACATGGCAGACACTCTCAAAGGGACCATTACCTATTAACTCTTTTACCTAATTTATGCTTTGATACTGAGTTCCTGGACCTGTTGCTATTTAAAGGACTATCCTTTAGAGAATGAACAAATAATAGAATTGTGTTTGGCAACCATGTTGGGTTATGTACAACCTACAGAAGCTTTGTTAGACTTTGTTCAAGCTAAGGACCTAGCAAGGCCATAGAACATAACTTTGTTTAATAATGGAAATGAGCCCTTGAAATGTTGCTAGTACAGCTGGGGAACTGATTTTTACATTTTACTGAACTTTAATTCTAGTGTCCAATGTGGCTAGTGGTGACCAGATTGCATATGTAGGTGTAGAGAGAGCTGAATAAGAGGAGAGAGGTGAGAGGTTCCTGAGAATGAAGACATTCTAAAAAGATGTGCTCCAAAGTGTCATGTTTGGCCTTGCTAAGCGGTGGCCGCAAAGCCCTTCATAGTCTTCCTGTATATATTAGGCCACTTACTGCTGTCAAGTTGCAGCTGATTTAGAGCTTCACTGGTATTTTTGGAGGCTGTAAATCGTATGAGAGGAGATTGCCCATCTCCCTTCTTCAAAGCTGCTGGTGAATTTGAACCTCCAGAGAGATGCCAGCTTTGGGTTAGCAGTGTAACTCTCTATGGACTACACTACAAGAGCTATTGATATTAAAAAAGAAGAGAATGATGAGAAACGGAGGGGTGTGTTTTGTGTGTTCTTTAAAAACACCTCTGTCAGAACGCCTTGTATCTCATCCCATTTTCCCTCTTGCCTCAGGTTAAATGAAGGAAATTCAGGAGGACTATATAGAGAATTGGATTTGTTCTTAGAATTTACGGAGTTCAGAAATTGGTAGTCAGTTGTCTTTAAGAAAGACAAAGAACAAACATATTGCCACAGAGTGGAATCAATCTGGGCTAAAGGAGACCTTCCATTGGGCTTCCAAAGCTTTAAATCTTTACAGGAGGAGAATGGTCATCCATTTTTTTCAACTATAGAGTGGCTGGTGGACTTGAAACAACCCAGTGTATGCTGTGTGCTATGCTACCTGGGCTCCTTGTACTTGGAGCCTGGTTGTTCTCGGGAAATGTTAAAGGAGAGATTATTTGGAGCTGGTCTTGGTCATGGGGTAAGGTTGTTCTTGCGTTCCATTGAATCAAAACTGACCCACTGCTGACCCTTCATTGAACTGATATTTTCCACCCTCAGAGCCAGTAAATTGCATAGGAGCAAATTGCATTCTTCTTTTGCTGAGAAGTTGGTGGATTTGAACCGTGTACCATTGGGTTGGCAGCACAATTTTTTACCACTAAGTCACTAGAGCTCCCTGTGGGGCAAGGAGAGAGAGCTAAAATGGAGTGAGTGAGTTTGACAGAAGAATATCCTTTGGGGTAGAATGTGTCAATGAAGTGACTATCCAGGAAGAGAATATATCCTTAACTTATAAAACAACAGGAAGAGAGTCTGTGGAGTCTATTTCCAGAAACAGTGGTTTGGGAGAGAGGAGTAGAAGATCATGACTGTGTGCTATGAAAGACTCAGCAGCCACTCACCTTAAAATTTTTTGGGTGCCTATGCCTGTCAACTCAGTTAGCACAGTAGGTAGAATATTTAAGGACCCACAGAAGTAGGGACATGGAGAGATTTGGAGCCCCTGTAGGCAGGAAACATACAATTCCAGCATGAAGCCCCTAGATCACTCACCATTCAAAACTCTAAAAGATTTTAAGGGCTTGATCTCTCCAGGAGGAAATGTTAGAATTAGAACTAAGAAGTTAAGAGGCAGAAGCTTATGCTTAGAAAAACGGACCTATTAGAACCAGTAAACCAATATCGAAATGCATAGAATTAGTGCTTTGGGAGCAAGAACTATGTTAGAGAACAGGGACCAGAATGAAATCCACCCCCTAAACTTTGACCTCTCCATGGCATCAACTCATTGGTCCAGAATCCAGGCCAAGGCTCACCCAGAGATGGAGGCCATAAATAGAGCCTCACCTCACTAGCATGCTTCCTCTCTTGCGTATTTTCATTTAAGGATGGTGGCCCATCCCTCTGAGATATAACTTGCTAATAAATTTAGCTTTACTTTTTACCTTAAAAAATTTTTTTGGTGCCCCAGAGGTTACCAAATACCAATGACAGCATCACCTGTCAGTACCAGGACCTGTGTCCCTCTTTACCTCTGCTGCTGTTCTCTGCCTGCTGAGGAGAGAGTGCAAGGAGAGCAAAGTGTATAATAACTGTTTTGTTCATTTAGTCATATTTTATTTCTATATGTGTATTTTTAAGAGCTGTTGTTGTTAGGTGCCATCAAGTTGTCTGCGATTCATAGTGACCCTACGTGCAATAGCCCTAAATCCTTCTCTATCCTGCGCCATTCTTATTGTCTCTGACACACCTACTCTCATTACCCCAGTCATTAAATAAATCCATCTAATCGAGGGTCTTCCTCTCTTGTGCTGTCCCTCCACCCTCCCAACCATGATGCCACTCTCCAAGGAGAGGATCTCGCCTTGTAACATGTCCAAAGTATCTCATATGAAGCTTCAGAATCCTTGCCTCCAAGGAGCAGCCTGGTCTCACTTTCTCCAGGGTGAACTGTTTGTTCTACCAGTCCATGATATATTCAATATTCTTCTTCAGCCCACAGCTCAAAGGCATCAGTTCTCCTTTTATCTTCTGTAGTCATTGTCCAGCTTTCTGCTGCATAGCAATGAAAAGACTATGGTCTGTATCAGGCACACCTTAGTCTCCAAACTGACATCATTGCTCTTAAGTACTTTGGAGAGGTCTTTGATAGCATATATTCCCAACGCAGCAAATCTTATAATTTCCTGACTGCTGGTACCAAAAGTGTTGATTGTGGAGCCAAGCAAGCCAGAGCTGTTAACAATCTCAATCTCTTCACCATCTATCATGATGCTGCCAATTGGCCCAGTGGTAAGAATCTTTGTTTTCTTTATGTTGAGCTTCAATCCATATTGAAGGTTCCAGTCCTTGACCTTCAGCAAGCACTTCAGATACTCCTCAGTTTCAACAAGCAGGGTTGTGGGTTGTGTCATCTGCATAACACGGATTATTGATGAGTCATCCTTCAATCCTAATGCCACATTTCTTCTCATAGAGTCCAGCCTCCAGGATAATCTGTTCTGCATAGAGATTGAAAGGTATGGAGACAGAAAACATCCCCGATGTACACCCTTCCCAATTTTTTTATTATTAAATTTTATTAATTTTTATGAACATTTACAGAGATTTTGGGTTTTCATTCATTCATTGTTGCACTATTTTCTCTATCCTACTCCCCAGTTTGTTTTTCTTCCCCCCCCTTGAAAGTCTGTTTTAATTGTCCAATTGCCACAGTGCTTGTCAAAACCAGTTCTGATTAATCTCCTTTGTCAGTGTGTCCTTTGCCATTACCTATCACTCCTCCCTGAGAGAGACTTCACCCTGATTCATAAGGAAAAGGGGATGGCGTATCCTCTTGCTACTTCCTGCTGAAAAGGGACACTGTAGGTTTCAGGGTGAAGATCTTCTCTCACTACTCTAAAGGGCCTCTTTGGCAATAGGAAACACATAGACTATTATGGAGATTGATTTTGGAATTTAGATGCACTGTTATCAATTGTGCTTAGCCATACATGTTCATATCTTTGAAGATGTATCATAGAAGTGTTGCAGCCTAGAAGACACAAATTTAACTAACAAGTTAAAAGTACTGGAGTCAAAAATTAGAAAGCAATAATATTCCAAGTAGAGGCTCTAATAGTGGCACAAATCAAGTTACAGAGGGAAGGTAGTTCTTACACTAAAAGGCCTATTGAACTAGCACTTTGTCTATTATAGTATAAAGGTTAGGAACCACAAGATGTAGAGACTCAACTATGTAATTTATTGTTCTTAAGTCCTGGAGCAAATTCCATCTATGACTGGGTTGTTTTACAACTTGGAAGTCTGCATGCAAGGCAGAGGTGAAGTAAGGAACTGCTTATAAGGTTTTCTGTCAATTCCAACAACTAAGAAATAGTGAAAAGAGTTGGGATCTCAGAAAGCTTTTAGGACCAAATAGTAGGCTCTTGTGTCCAGGAGAAAATGAATATACTTACCAGTAATGTTAATGCTCACCCACAGCTTTTCTGGGAGGATCTAAATCATTGAAGCGTCCTCCTTTGTTTCCAGCTGGGAGCTGGGACCTGTCAGTCCTGTCTGCCACGAGGACCTGATGTGGGCCACCCTTGGCCAAGTGTCCTTCAGATCCATACTTAAAGCAAGTGAGTGGGAGCTTCTTCTCTCCTCCCTTGCCTATCTGTGGTTCTCATCTGTGACACTGTCTACTGAAGTGGCCCAGCTTTCCACAGTGGAAGCAATTCTGACCTCCTTTATTACCTTTGGGTGACACTGTATATGAGTAAGACTTCCTTTTCCTGACACAGGCCCTAAACTGGCAGCAATAGCTGCCCCAATAATTTTGGCCAACCCTTCCCAACCCTTCCCAATTTTGAACCATGCAGTATTTCCTTGCTCTGTTCTAATGACTGGCTCCTGGTCCAAGTATAGGTTTCTCATAAGCATGATCAACTGTTCTGGGATTCCCACTCTTCTCAGAATTAGCTGAAGTTTGTTGTTGTCCACACTGTCAAATTTCTTTGCATAGTCAATGAAACACAGCTAGACATTCTTCTGGTTTTCCCTGCTTTTGGCCAAGATCCATCTAACATTTGCTCCAATATTCCTAGTACCACAGAATCTTCTAAACCCAGCCTGCACTTCTGGCATCTCAGGAGCAGGTCTGAGGCCTTTAACACTAATGAGTGAAGACCAGATGAGCTATGGGAAGATATAAAAACAAATCATCCAGATAGGATGCAAAGGATCATAACAAAGACAGAGGAGGAAGAAAAGGCCAAAATGAATGTCAGAAGAGACTCTGAATATTGCATTAGAGCGTCAAGAAGCCAAAGCAAAGGGAAGAAATAAAGATATTAAGGATTTGAACAGAAGATTTCAAAGGGCAGCACGAGAATACACAGTAAAGTATTATAATGAAATGTACAAAGAGCTGGAGTCAGAAAACTAAAGGGGCCGAACTTGCGCGTCATTTCTAAAGCTTAAGGAACTGAAGAACACGTTCAAGCCTCAAATTGCAATACTTAAAGATGCTTTGGGCAGAATATGAAATTGTCCAGGAAGCATTAAAAGAAGATGGAAAGAGTATACAGAGTCATTGTACAAAAATAAAATCGGCTGACACGGAAGAATTTCATGAAGCAACATATGAACAAGAGCCTATAGTGATGAAGGAAAATGTTTAGGCTGCTCTGAAACAATTGGCAAAATACAAGGCCCCAGGAATTGACGGTATACCAGTTGATATATTTCAGCAAGCAGATGCTGCCTTACATGTGCTCACTAAGTTGTGTCAAGAAATCTGGAGGACAACCACTTGGGCAACTGACTGCAAGAGATCTATATTTGTTTCCTTTTCAAAGAAAGGTGATCTGACAGAGTGTGGAAATTATCAAATAATATCACTAACATCATGTGCAAGCAAGATTCTGCTGAAGGTTATCCATAGATGACTGGAACAGCACTTGTATGGTACATTTGTTAAACTGATGAATGCATGATGATAGATTATTATTAAGTGAAATTCAGAGCTTATATTAGGATTTATTCTTTGTATGATGGAACCTCACAACCAGCAAGAAAGAAGAAGCAGGGAATGTAGTGTGCATCTTTTGAGGTCAGAGATGCCTGGTGCCTATACGAGAGTAGTGGCAGCCACAGTAGAACAATAGAGACCAAGTGTCAGACAAAGCTGACCAGGAACTGTTGCCCCATGGAGCCAGAACCAAGCTTGCTGAGGCTCTAGTGGGGAGAATGTCTTAAGTGGCAGGACTAAGAGCTATGTGGGCATCTGTAATGGCTTAGTGGTAAAGAGCTATGCTACCAGTCCATCAAGCTGCTCTGTAGGAGAAAGATGGACAATCAAGTTGCTTGAGACTCATAGTGACCCTATGTGCAAGAGCCCCAAATGCCGCTCTATCCTGTGCCAACCTCGCCATCTCAGACACACTCATTCCCACCACTCCACTCACAGAATCAATCCATTGAGGTTCTTCCTCTCCTGCGCCATCCCTCCACTCTCGCAAACATGATGTCCCTCTCCAAGGATCAGTCCCTCCTTGCAACATGTCCAAAGTATGTCAGACGAAGCTTCAGAATCCTTGACTCCAAGGAGCATTCTGGTTTCACCCTCTCTAGGACAGACCTGTTTGTTCTCCTAGCAGTCCCTGGTATATTCAACACTCTTCTCCAGCATCACAACTCAAAGGCATCAATGCTCTTTCTTTTTTAGGAAAAAAAATGAGGATTGTTTATTTAATATTTTATAAAATAACAAGTAACCTAGGCACCTTGCTAAAACTGACATTAGATTGTCTAGAGTAAGAGAGTATGCCTCCCCTTAACCCTTTGAGCTTGGTACTGTAAATATTTGTGGCATCAATTCTCTTTCTATCATCCCTAGTCACTGTCTGACTCTCCGATGCATAGCAGCAATTGCAAAGACAGTAGCCTGGATCAGGTGTACTTTAGTCTCCAGCCTGACACCATTGTTCTTCAGTACTCTTGAGATGTCCCTCACAGCTGACTTTCCCAATGCAAGAGTTACCAAGAGTGTTGACTGTGGTAGGAAGCCATATAATACCACAGAGGTTGTACAGCAGGACAACAACATTCTTGTCAGTTGATTTTGACATCTAGTATCTTTGAAAGAACAGAACCTGATGTATCCACCTTTACACTAAGCAGATACTAAGAAGTATCTGCTAAGGAGCCTGAGTACCAAGGATACTTGCTCTGGGTAGTGCTGACAGAGTCTCATCTTTTTTATTTGGTTTCTGTCTTTCCTCTTCTGTGAACAGATTCTTTCTCTGTTCATTCTCTGGCATTCTTCATAGACAGGATCTTAAGTGTCTGGAATTATGATTGAAATTTTGGTATATCGAGACTTCTCAAAGGAGCTGTGGTGGCATAGTCCATGGTGTGCTGTGCTGCTAACAAAAGGTCTTTGGTAGTTCAAGTTCATCACCAGCTCTGAGGGAGAAAGGGGCCTAGTCTCCTCTTGTAAAGATTTACAATCTTGGAAACCTGATGGAGAGTTGGAACCAATTCCACAGCAGTTAAGTTTAAATTTGAGATTCCTCGTACATGCATTTTCAAATTATTGCTTAGGCTGGGTTACCTTTCCAGACAATGTATTTCAGTTATTGAAATGATACTTTGTGATTTTGTATTTAGCCTTATTTTCAAAAATCTGGGGATACTTGTCTATGACACAGTTATAGAAGACTTGAAAATATTTGCTTTTTCTGGCCTCAGGGTATAAATTAGATTTTTTTTTTTTAAAAAGTTAATTTAATCAAGTCAGTTTAACCCACTACCAGTTAGTTGGTTCTGACGCATATTGGCTTTCCATGAGGATGTAAATCTTTAGGAAGGGTGACTGCTCTCCTTTCTCTCGGGGAGAATTTGATTAGTAGCTTGATGTGTTATGTGCCGTGTCACCTAGGCTCCTTTTAATCAAGGCAGAAGATCTCAATTTGTAAAACAGACCTTAACAAATGTTGAAAGCAAAATGCTAAATAGAGCATATCAATGCTTTTCCTAAATGCTCTTTTTGTTAATGACTTTTCAGTCATAAATAGTCCACAGCAGAAGGGATAGTTCTAATTAAGGTAGAAGTTTGGCTAGTCATTCTGGTGTATTTCAAACTGTAGGATTTACAGTGTGCATTTGCTTAAAGTTGGTTCTTTTCAAGGAAGTCACTTGAATATTATTATGGTAGAGATTATGGTAACATTCTGCAGGAACTCAAATAAGAAAATTATCTTTAAAGAAAAATCTTAAAACTGCTATTTCTCTAATTATATAAATATTTTTTTATAAAAGACCTTTCTTTTAAGTTACATTGATAGAACACACCATGTTAAATTCAGCTCACTATATTCCTTACTGCATGTGAATTACAGATGCACAGCGACATAATTTATGCAACCTTACATGAGACATGCCAAAGTAATTGTTTTAGTTTCCTAGGGTTGCTGTAAGATAAATACCACAAGTGGGTGCCTTTGTCAAATTTATTTTCCCGTCGTTTAGGAAGCTGGAAGTCTGAATTCAGGGTGCCAATTCTAGGGGAATTGGTCTTTTGTGTCTTTTGAGCTTCTACTCTTGGGCAATCTTTGTGTATTATGATATCTCTTGTCCCTGACTTCTGCTCTGCTCACTTCTTTAATTTCTTATATCCCCAAAAGAGATTGACTCAGAATGTACGCTACCCTAATCACTAACAAAACAAAGACAATCCGTTCTCAAAGGAGATTAAAATCACAGGGATAGAGGTTAGGATTTACAGCACATATTTTGGGGCGGAGGAACATAAATTGCTATGTAACAGCAAGGTAGTGTCTAAGCTTAGATATTTTACTTTATTTTTTTTTCAAAACGGCAATGAGGTACCATCTCACTCCAGTAACAGTGGTAAAGTTTAACAGGGCTGCAAATAATAAATGTTGGCGAGGATGTGGCGAGATAGAGACTCTTATACATTGTTGGTGGGATTGTAAAATGGTACAGCCGTTCTGGAAAGCAGTTTGGCACTTCCTCAAAAAGCTGAGCATAGAAATTCCACATGACCCAGCTATTCCATTACTTGTAACATACCCCGAGAAAATGAGAACAAATGGAGACTTGTACACCAATCTTCATAGCAGTGTTATTCACCATCGCTAGAAATGGAAAGAGCCCAAATGTTCAACCACAAACAAATGGATTGGGAAATTATGGTACATTCACACAATGGAATACTATGCAAGATGCAGGAGCAATGATTTTGTAAATCACTATCTAACTTGGGAGGGACTGGAGAGCATTATGCTAAGTGACTACTCAGTCCCACAAGGACAAATATTGTATAAAATGATTCTTGTAGAATGAGTATAGTATCCAAACGGAGTGAGGGAGAGTGGAAGCAGAGGGATGAGGATGTGTAGGGTGGGTGGGGGGGATTAATCATGGAGTTGTATAATTTTATAGGTGGAAGGTGAGAGAAATTGGAAGAATCTGTTCTCAAAAACAATGTATTTGAATTTTGTATATAAACTAGTATAAAAAATGGAATTTACAATGAAAAAAGAATTTATTTTTTTATTGTTGAAAATTTTCTTGCCTCCTCCCCTCCCCCAGCCTACCCTGTAATGTACTCTTTAAGCTTAGATATTTTAATAGCTCAATTTGTTTAGACTCCTTAAGGATAAAAAGTGATTTCATAGGATTTGTCGCTATTAATCAACACAGTCTCTGTGTTTACTAGAGTGTGGGCAGGTATTTTCAGGATTACACTAATAACAAAGGAAAATATCAGGCATGTTTTTAACAGTCAAATTATAATTAGTGACAATTAATATGACATTTTAAAAATTAGAATAATAGGGCATATGGTAAGAGATCATAATTAATACACAAAATGCAGTTACAGTAATCTTCCTTACAAAAAGTAATTTGGTATCAGATTTAGGCTGGATTTAAGAAAATGAAAGACATCACTGCTTAAGTTCTAGTGTCTAGGAGGGAAGGAGAATAAGCTATAATTTAAGAGACTTCTGAAAAAAGTTCATTTTAAAACTGCCAAGACTTAGGTTTATTATTATTCTCTTGGGGCATACACTTTGAAATGATATTTTCATACAAGGCAGAATCTGAAATGTGAATGCTGTCATAGCTACAAAATGCTGAAAGTCCAGGTCTCTCAGGGAATAACATTTAAATATTAAATATCTATGTCCGAGGTAGAGATGACAAGAATAAAAAACGATCCCATTTCAAGTGAAACCTTTGTCTTTGTTTTTTAAACTGGGTTAAATTAGCATTTCTGTTCTGTTTGGACCAAAAGAACACCAAATAAATATGAGAGGAAGCAAAGAGTTTGAAATTATAATGCTCACATTGTCAAAGTGATTCTTTATTTCACTGAAGGCCCTCTTTTTTTGTGGGAGCAGAACATTGTTATTCAAAGACAATAGGGCCAAAAAATGACTGATCCATCAACCAAACTGTATACTTACTGCCACGAAAAACCCAAAAGTTGAATTTTTTACTTTGCAACAAATTGTTTTGGTGTTAGAGTAGTTGTATAGGTATTGATGTGTGATCAGTCCTTGTTTTCAGAGCTAATATTAATATCACAGAAAAAGCTCGAGCCTATGAGTTCACCTTGTCACCTTTTGATTATGTATTTGAATAAAATATCCACAGCCTCCACATCATATTTGAAGAGTTCCCAGTAAATAGTCCCCTTTCCTGACTCAAATTCTGAATTGTTACCACAACTTTCCTGTATCTGACCCTTCAAAAGCTTTTCAAAGGCAGTTAATCACCTGGGAGATGACCCATCCTTCTGAAGAGCAGCTGATGGCCTTGAACTGTGTTCCCTCAGGATTACAGCACAGCTTGTTGGCCACTAGGGCACCAGAGGTCTACTACATTCTGAATTGCTGTTGTTGTTATGTGCTGTTGAGTCGACTGCCACTCATAGCAACCCTATGTACAACAGCCCTAAACTCTGCTCTGTCCTGTGCCATTCACACTGTCTCTGACACTCCCATCCCGATTATCCCAGTCACTGAATCAATCCACCTCATAGAGGGCCTTCCCCTCCTGTGCTATTCCTCTACCCTCCCAAGCATGATGTCCTTCTCCAAGGACCTGTCCCTCCTTACAACATGTTCAAAGTATGTAAGACGAAGCCTCAGAGTCCTTGCTTCCAAGGAGCAGTCCGGTTTAACCCTCTCCACAATAAATCTGTTTGTTTTCCTAGCAGTCCATGGTACCCTCAATACTCTTCTCCAGCACCA
>NW_006399962.1:1271675-1294496 GCF_000299155.1 Elephantulus edwardii | reverse complement strand
TTAGACATATAAAGGCTCTGAAACAGGTCCACATTTCTGTAAAATGTGTGCTGCCACCTTGGCATGTGACCCAAAAGATACAATGATACATGCGGTATTGTGTAGATTGGGATATTTATGGAGCCACTGACTAGGACCTGCAAGTGACTTACATTGCAGATCTGGAGAATTTTGCAGCAAATCTATGCCACCCTTTATAGAGAGTAAACACTTCTTCTGAGAAGTGACTGTGGATAGCTTTGCTGTGGTTATTCTGTGCTGTTGAGTTGGTTCCAACCTCATATCCCGCAGAATGAAACAACGTGCAGTCCTTCATCATACACACAAGTGTTGCTATGTTTGAGCTCATTGTTGTTGCTACTGTGTCAGTCCATATTATTGAGGATCCTCTTCATTCTTGCTGATCCTCTATTTTTCCCCGGAGCTCAGGTTGCCTAGTGGTAAGGAGATTTTCTGCCAACCCAAAGGCACATAATTTGAATCTACTAGCGGCTCCATCAGAGTAAGATGGGCAATCACTTCCTGTGTGATTTACTTCCTCTGAAAATCCACTGGAGGGTCTGCAATGGGACGGTTCCTACTTGATGGCACAAACAACAAAGATGTTTCCAAGCAAGATGCCTTTCTACAGGGACCGCAGTCCCTCCTGGTATCATGTCCAAAGTAAGTGAAGTGAGATCTTGCCATTCTCACTTTCTAAGGAGCATTCTGGTTGTGTTAACAATTCTCCTGACAGTCACAATCTATTCCGTATTCTTTCAAAACTGATAATTAAAATGAATCAATCATTTTTGAGTTTTTTATTCATTGTCCAGTTTTCACATGCATATGAGGCAATGAAAAGTACCAAAGTGTGGACCAATCCCCCTTTGTCCTTAAAGTGATAGTCTATCTATCTCTTCAATACTTTAAAGAGATCCTCTGTAACAGGTCTGTCCAATACAATTTGTCATCTGATTTCTTGACTTCTACTTCTATTGTTGAAAAGCATCACTAATATCACACACAAGCAAGATTCTGCTGAAGATTATAAAATAACAACTGGAACATCAGCAGAGAACTGCCAGATGTGAAGGCTGGGTTTAGAAGAGGCTATGGCACTAGGGAAGTCATAGCCAACCTTAGATGGATCTTGGCTGAAAGCAGAGAGTGCCAGAGGAATGTCTATCTGTGTTTGATTTACTATGCAAAAGCATAGTCACTGTGTAGATCACAACAAATAGTGGCTAACTGTGAGAAGAATGGGAATTCCAGAACACTTAATTATACTCATGTGAAACCTATACTTGAACTAGGAAGCAGTGGTCAAACCTATACTTGGGCTAGGAAGCAGAGCAGGGAAACACTGAATGGTTTAGGATCAGGAAAGATGTGTATCAAGGATGTATCCTATCTCCATACCTTTTCAATCTATTTGCAGAACAGATAATTTGGGAGGCTGGACTTTATGAGAAGGAAGGTGATATCAGGATTGGCGGGATGCTCATCAACAACCTACATTATGCAGATGACACAACCTTGCTTGCTGAAACGAGGAGGACATGAATCGTATGCTGTAAAAAGTCAAGGACTGTAGTCATCAATATGGACTGAAACTTGACTCAAGAAAACAAAGATTCTTACCACTGGACTAATTGGCAGCTTCATGATAGATGAAGAGGTTGAGATTGTCAACAACTTCAGCTTGCTTGGTTCCACAATCAAAATTCTTGGCACTAGAAGTCAGGAGGTCAAAAGACAAATTGCACTGGGAAAGTCTGCTGTCAGGGATCTTTCTGGAATACTGAACAGAGGAACTATGTCAGTCTGGAGACTACGGTATGCCTGCTCCAGGCCATACGCATAGTCAGAGACCTATACAATGACTAAGGATGACAGAAGAATCATCGATGCTTTTGAGTTATAGTGCTGAAGAAGAGTATTGAAAATATTGTGGACTGAAAGGAGAATGAACAAGTCAGTCCTGGAACTGCTACCTGGAGGCAAGGATTTTGAAGCTCAGTTTTACATACTGCTTTGGGCACATGGCCAAGAGGGACCAGTCCTTGGAGAAGGACATCATGCTTGGAAGGGTGGAGGGATAATGCAAGAGAGGAAGACCCAAAGCGAGATGGATTGACTCAGTGACTGGAGAAATGGGATCAGATCTATTAGAGATGATGTGATTGGTTCATGATAGGGAGGCTTCAGAGCTATTGTATATAGGGTTGCTATGAGTCATGAGTCATAGGCAACTCAACAGCACATAGCAACAATAACATCAGCCTTCTATTGGTGTTTTTGTGAATTCAAGTAAAATGAAATAACTGGCAACTTCAGTCTTTCCCCGCTCATCATGATGCTGCTTATTAGTCCAATGAGAATTTCCTCCCTCGTATATCGAGCTATCGTCCGTAATTAATGGACTATGATGGATGGAGATGAGATTGAAACTGTCAGTAGCTTCATCTTGCTTGGATCCACAGTTAACACCTTTGGCATAAGCTGTCAGAAAATAAGGAGGTGCATTGCTGTGGGAAAAATCTGCAGCTAGGGACTTTTCCAAAGTATTGAGAAGTAGTGATGTCAGTTTGAGGACTAAGGTGCGATTGATACAGGCCATAGTCTTTCCAATTACTAGCTATTCATCTGAGACCTAGACAATGATAAGGATAACAGGGAAATAATTGATACCTTTGAGCTGTGGTGTTGGAGAAGAGCATGGAAAATCCTATGGACTGCCAAGAGAATGAACAGTTATGTCTTGGAGAGGGTGCAGCCAGAGTGTTTTTTGGAGGTAAGAATGATGAGGCTTCGCCTCACATACTTTTGATATGTTGCTAGGAAAGACTATTCCTTGGAGAAGGACATGATGGGAAGGGTGGAGGGTTGGCAAGGGAAAGGAAGACCCTCAACCAGGTTGATTGACTCGGTGACTGCTGCAATGGGCTTTTGCATGTCAGGAAGTGTGAAGATGGCACAAGACAGAGCAGAGTTTAGATCTTTTTTCACAGGGGTCACTATGAGTCGTGCTTGACTTGAAAGCACCTAACAACAATAACAACAACAACAACAACATAATCCATAATGAAGCCTGTGGTCATTGTTCTTCATCAGCAAATGTTTCAGGTACTCTTCACTTTCTGCAGTCAAGATTGTGCCATTTGAAGTTTAATAGGACAGCAAATAATAAATGTTAGAGAGGATGTGGTGAGATAGGAACTCTCTTACATTGTTAACCCTGACTGTACAACCACTCTGGAGGGCAGCTTGGCACGTCCTCAAAAAGGTGAACATAGAAATTCCATATGACCCAGCTATTCTATTGCTTGGAATATACTCCAAGAAAATGAGAACTGAGGCTCAAATGGAAACTTGTACACCAATGTTCATAGCAGCATTATTCACCATCACAAGAACATGGAAACAGCCCAGATGTCCATCCACAAAGGAATGGGTTGAAAAGTGGTGGAATACTACTCAGCATGCAGGAACAATAATTTTGTAAATTACTACCTAACTTGTAAGGGACTGCAGAGCATTATGCTGAAGGAACTAACTCAGTCCCACAGTATACAACTATTATTGTAGAATGAGTATGAGGATCCAAGGTGGGGGGATGGGAGAGGGTAGAAATATATGGGTGAGGATTAGGGGGTAGGACATTAATTATAAGGTTGCACAATTCAGTGGGTGGGTGGGGTGAAGGAAAGGGGAAGGATCTTTTGTGAAAAACAATGTATTCAAACCTTGTAAATAAATTAGAGCAATATAAACAAAATTTTTAAAAAATTGTGCCATTTGCATATTGCAGGTTGTTATTGAGACTTGCTCCAATGCAGATGTCACATTCTTCTGTGTACAGTGCAGATTACTTGCTCACATACAGAGTGAAAATCTCCAACCCTAGCATAAACTTTCCTGATTTTACACCAAGCAGTTTTCACTCATTCTGTTCAAATGTCTGACCTCTTGGTCTGTTGTACCAACCTCTAGGTTCTGCATGAGTGCAACTAATGTTCTGGGGTTACTGTTATTTGTAATGTTATCCATGATTTGTTAAGATCCACACAATTGAATTCTTTTGCATAAATGAACTACATTAGTGGAGAGAAATCCTGATGGATAGATAGAACTTCAAGGGATGATCCTTCTGAGTGCTGTCTGGTTGGTTTGGCTTCACAATGACTTTGTGCACAGCAGAATGATGCTTGGTCCTGCACCGTCTCTATGATCATCACTGTGTGTGATGCCTCTTGTTGCAGCCACTGTATCAATTCATCTTGTTGAGGGGCTGCTTCTTTTTCACATATTCTCCACTATACTAGACAAGATGGTTTTTTTGAGATATTGCCATGGTTTGCTTGTTACATCGTGTTGAGTTAAAACCAATTCATAGCTGACCTTTCAGTGGATTTTCAGAGACAGTAAATTGCATAGGAGATAATTGCCCAACTTTCTCCCACAGAACAGATGTTGAATTTGAACCATGTGCCTTTGAGTTGACAGAGCAACTCCTTACCACTAAGCTGCCAGAGTTGGTACTCCATAATAGTTCCAAAGTCTTGAAATCCTCACTTGTTAGGGAGGGACATTTTAGCTGTTCTTCCAAGGGAGAGTTGTTCATCCTTCTGACAATTACTGGTGTATTCAATATTTTTCATTAACACATTAATCCAAATGTAGCAATTCTTCTTTAGTTTTATTTATTGTCCAGCTTTCACAAGCATATAAGGCAATTGAAAAACCCTGATGCGGGTCAGAAGTATCTAATTTTAACACTTTAAAGAAGAGTGAACCTAGTTGTTGACTTTTCTAGGAAGAGGAGGTCACCTGAATCTACATTGATTAGTAAATAGTGCTTAGTGGTTAGTGATTTGACTTGATGATTTGGAAAGAACACAGTGGGAAAACTAGTGAGAAGGAAATGCATGGATTAATCTTTCTGATTGGGCATAGACTATGGGGTACTTGTCCTATGTGACTGTTCATCAAGAGAAATCTCAGTAGAGGAGGATTGTAATAATCAGATGGACAAGATGATCTGCTCTGTGGATGTCAAACAAGCTCTTTTCACCCCATCTCTGCCCAGTTGGTTCATAAATAAGAGGCCATGATAGTAGGGGTGGAGGATATGTGTAGACTTAGAACATGCACATGTGGTCACCAAGGCTGACTGGTCTGCAATCACTCAACTGCCTAACTGGCCAACAGTAGAAACAGATTCTGCATCCTGAGATGGCATCATTCCCTAGGGGGCATAGAGGGTCACTTGGTGTCAGATTGCCTTTGACTACATTCATTATGAAGGGTGTAGTTCTTTGTTCTCACTGGAAGAGACATCTACTATAGACTTGGATAGATTCATGTTCTTTTTTTCCACAATGTATTTACCACATTCACTATGTATGAACTTACAGAATAAGATTCACATTAAGTAACTCATACAGTAGTAGGCTGAAATGTCTCAATGAACTCATGCTGCAGAATTCAGTAATCTTATAGTGTTTCCCGTTACCATGAAGTAGATGATTACTGGGACAGTCTATTGAGCATTAATTTGCATGACAACTGGGTTACAACATCTTACAGGGTTGAGATAATGTCCTTCAGGTTTGGTATATGCTGGATGACAGTGATCAACCTAAGGCCATATATCTTCTTATAGTTGGAATGAGTTCAGGAGTAGATTTAAAATGGGTATTGGGCTTCTAACCTGAAGACCTTTCTGGCACTTTTCTGGCAGTTTGAACCCACCGATTCAGTGATGGGGTAAAGGTGGCAATCTCCTGTTGTGAATTTTCTAACCTTGGAAACCCAGTGGAGAGTCATTTATGAGTTGGTTGCAACTCAACATCACTGAGTTAGAGTTTTTTTGAGTTGTTGTTAGGTACAGTGTGGAGAAGACCAGTGTGGGGTGACAGGTGCTCTTGTAGTTCATGCACACGGGGTTACTAATGTACTGGCTCATCCCATAGATGCAGGGAAACTACTCTTCCAGTCCTCGCTGATTGTCTTCAGCATCTCCAAGTCCTAAGGCAGATATGTCTGTGACTGCATGATGAAGCAAACTTACTTCTGCAGAAGTAAGTTACTTATTTCTCCCACCTGTGTGGGAGAGACAGCTGGAGACAGGGAGCGCTCCAGTCTGCCCCCACTTTATCCCACTTTTATGTATACAGCTTTTCTCCTGATTTCTAGCCCTGAGAATCTAGAGTCGTTGAGTTCCTTATCAGACAAGAGGTAACAGTATTACATAGAATTCCATACCGGCTTTAATCACTATAATAAACCCTTGTCTGATAAATCCTAAGCAACACCTCATTCTTCCAATATCTTTCAGGACTTTTAGGGAGCTCTTGGCCTTCATAATCACTTATTGCTCGAATCCCCTATTTTTCCAGATTTTTCAGATTATCATTTTAACTTAAGCATGGTTGCTTTTCTGTGCCCCGAGTCAGTCAAAATATGGAACACAGTGCCTCCTGTATTTACCTCAGATACCATTCATAAATATAGGAAATTTTCATAAAGTTTCAATGGTAAGAAAATGGGAGTTGATTTGACAAAAATGTCCATAGAAGATAATTTAAAATTTAATATTAGTTACCCTTGTTTTGAAAAAAGACCTGCTCTTTGATTTCTTGCCAATTATTTTTTTTCCTCTTTCTCATCCTCTTATCTCTTGGTCTCCCTAATTTCTTCCTACAATTCCCCTGGCAATTTGAAATTTATTTTATAAAAAAAAGTCATACAGAACCATTCTGTTTTCTTTGTCTTGTTCTTGATTATGCTATTGTGTATTTCTTTTTTAATAGCCAAAAAACCCATCAAAGAATTTTCCTAATGAAAAACCATTTTCTCCTAAAAAGCAAACTCTCTGTAAGTTTTAAAAATAGCTCTCTCTCTAGCCTATACCTTCAACTATGTTATATTAAATCTCAGTGGAAAAGGACCCCATATTCTCTCTGTCATCCTGTCACAGACTTACTTTAAATCAGTTTTATAAAATCAAAACCTAGAAGAAAGATTGGTAAAAATGATTGCATTAGGAGATGTAGGTCCTGCTAAGAAACAGCTCTGGGAAAATTTTGAATTACAGGCAGTTTGTAACAGCTGTGGGTTGCAATATTTTCCCTGGTGAGTTGTTTGGAGTGCCATAGTGTATAAATCTCTAGCTATACTTCTAGAAGGCTTCATTTAGAAAGCTGGTATTTCACTTCTTTAAGAGTGAAAATGAAATCCCAGTTGTGCGGTGGTGTGTGAAACTGTGGGCAAACTGTGGAATGCCGTTCTCCCTTTTAGAGAGAGATGTGTTTGCCAATTTAAAACATACGATTTAGGGGAACAACATAATTATAACAAGACAGATGGTTAAATTCAGAGAATGGGAAGAGTATTTAGAGGGAAATTGAGGAAAGTGGCAGAGGTTCCTCCCCCTAATTTATCAGGATATAAATGTGTTTATTAAATGGGGATAACAATTGTATAGAAATCAGAATTGTCATAAGAATAAAAATGCTTATAACAGTAAAAGTTAAGCATTAATAATAGTGCAAGGTATTATAATAACGATGATACTTATTATTGGGTTGCTCACAGAGTAGACCCTTGCCCAGCTGACTGCATGAATGATTGTGGCTAGTCCAAAGGCCAGAAGGATGGGTAACAGATCACAGTTACATAAATCATTAGCTTATACTATTAGGGCAAGGGAATATACAGTCACTGTACCAAAAAGAATTATTTGACACTGAAATATTTCAGGAAGAACCATATGATCATTGTGGAGCTGAGCAAACTATAACTGCTTGGATTGTGGTGCTGGAGAAGAGTCTTGAACATACCATGGACCGCCAAGAAAACAAATAGGTCTGTTTTGGAGAGAGTAAAACCAATTTTCTCCTTGGAGGTGAGGATTTTGAGGCTCCATCTCACTTTGGGCATGTGACAAGGAGAGACTGGTTCTTGGAGAGGGACATTTTACTCAGAAGGGTAGTTGGACAGTGCAGGAGAGGAAGACCCCAGATGAGATGGAATGATCCAGTAACTGGGACAATGGGAGTTGGTGTGTCAGAATTAGTGAGACTGGCTCAGGATAAGTTAGGATTCATTCAGAGCTGCTGTACATAGGGTCACTATGGGTCACAGGTGAAGGTGACTCAATGATACATAACAACAACAACAACAACAATAACAGCAACCACCACATGATCAAGACCCAGTGGTAATGAAGGAAGAAATTCAAGCTGCACTGAAGGCGTTGATAAAAATAAATAATGCCTCAGGGACCAGTAGGGTATCAATTGGCATGTTTCAACTAACAGATGTAGCCCTGGATGCTCACCAATCTGTGCCAGAAAATTTGGAGGACAGTTGTCTGGCCAACTGACTACAAGAGATCACTATTTGTTCCCATTCCCAAGAAAGATGACCCAACAAAATGTGGAATTTATCAAATAGTAACATTAATATCACATGTAATCAAAATACTGCTGAAGATCAGTTAAAAATGGCTAGAGAAGTACATTGAGAGAAAAGTCCCAGAAGTTTAAGCTGAATTTAGAAGAGGCTGTGATACTAGGAATATTATTGTAGATGCTAGATTGATCTTGGACAAAAGCAAAGAATTACGCAAGAATGCCTGTGTAGATTATAGCAAGTTATGGCTGACCTTGAGAAGAATGGGAATACTAGAACACATAATTGTACTCATTCTAAACATATATCTAAACTGAGGAGCTGTTGTCTGAACAAAGCAAAAGAATGATTCAAGGATTAAAATTAAGAAAGGTGTGCAGCTGTTCTATATCCTTTCTCTATACTTATTCAGTCTGTATGCTTAGCAAATAATTTGAGAAACTGGAGTCTATGAAGAAGAATATGGTATTAAGATTGGAAGAAGACTTATTAATAACCTGCATTATGCAGATGATACAACCTTGCTTGCTGAAAGTGAGGACTTGAAGTACTTGCTGCAGAAGACAAAAACCTACAACTTTTAATATAGATTACATCTTAACATTAAGTAAACAAAAAATCTTGCTCCTGGGCCAATAGACAATATCATGATAAATAGAGAAAAGATTGAAATTGACAACAATTTCATCTTTCTTGGATCCACAATAAACAACCTACAACCTTGGTAGGAGATGTATTACTTTGAGAAAGTCTGCAGTTAGAGACATTTCCAAATTACTGCGGAGCAATGATATCAGTTTGAAGACGAAGGTGTGCCTGATTCAGGCCATGATCTTTTCATTCATTTGGTGTGTATCCAAAAGCTATACAATGAATAAGGACGACAAAAGGAGAATTGACGCTTTTGTGTTGTGGTGTTGGAGAAAAGTACTGAATATTCCATGGACTGCAAAAAGAACAAATAAATCTGAAAGGAAGTACAACCAGAGTGCTCCCTGGAGGCAAAGATGACATGTCCCATACTTTAGGCATGTTGTTAGAAGAGGCTATTCCTTGGAAAAGGACATTATGCTTGCAAAAGAGAAGGATTGGCAAAGATAGATTGACAAGATAGATTCAACAAGATAGATTGACACAGTGACTGCAGCAATGTACTCAAGTGTGTCAGAGATGATGAAGATGGCACAGGATGATACAGGGTTCAGATCTGTTGTTCATAGGGTTGCTATGAGTTTAATAGAATCAATAATACCTAGCAAAAACAAATGGGGAACATAGATAGATTCTTGTCCTATTATCAGTTAGATTCTTTCCTAGATGGAAGAATCTGTAGACATGAAAAGTTCCTGCTTTATGCATTAAGGCAACGTCCTCTATAGTGTATTGAAGATGCTTGCTCTAGGAAGTTTATCATCTGACAGGGGAGACCTCATAAAGTATAGAACCATAACTTGTCATTTTACAACCTATGTAATATCTTAGTTCATCTGGAATATTATAATTCACAATAGCAGGAACATGGAAATAGCCCAAATATTCATAAACAAATGACTGGATTGAGAAATTGTGGTACATTCACATGATGGCAACTCAGGGGAGAAGAAATATGGGCATAACTAGAGGAGAATTTGACAGACAACTTGGAAAAGAGAAGCACCAGATGCTATCTCCAGGACTTTTTAGGCACCTAAGGTAGGAATCACAGGAAGAGCTCCATATTTGTAGAGCTCAGTTTTGGAATGGTACATTCGAACTGTACAAACACCTAGGAGTTGAGGATTGAGTTTGCAACCATGACACACACCTTACCTGATTTTAAACCATGCAGTAGTCCCTTGCTCTGTTTGGACAACAGCTTCTTGGTCTAGGTATAGGTTTCATGTGAATATAGTTAATTAAGGGTTCTGGGATTCCCATTCTTTTTAACGTTAGATACAATTTGTTATGACCCACATAGTCAAACTGCTTTTGCATAGTCAATAACACATATAGACATTCTTTTAGTCTTCTCTACTTTTAGCCAGGATCCATTTGATATCAGCAAGAATATCCTTGGTGCCATGGCCTCTTCTAAACCCTGCTTGAACGTCTGGTGGTTTTCTCTCAATGAACTGCTCTGGTTTTGGATGATCTTCAGCAATATTTTGTTTGTATGTGGTACCAATAATATTGTTTGATAATTTCCATGTTCTGTTGGATCACTTTTCTTGGGAACGGCAACAAATATGAATCTTATTTTTGTTAGTGCCTTCCTTCTACACCACCATTATATGTGTGTATGCTGTAGTTCGTTTATTCATTTTTTCATTAATGGGCACTTAGATTGTGTTCATTTTCTTCTATTGTGAATAATACTGCAATGACTGTGGTGTGCATATATCTATTCACGTGTGGTTCTTATTTCTCTAAGATATATATTTAGTTGTGCAGTTGCTGGTGGCAAATACATGAGCTCTGGTTACATAGTCCATAATGTCGATGTTAACAAAAAGGCAGCACATCTCTGTTAGCTCCAATACACCAGTGACTTTGCTGGAGAGAGACAGACAGTCTTCTTCTGTTAAGATGTAGAGCCTCAGAAACCTGATGAAAGGTTGCTGTGAATCAGAATTGACTTGATGGCAGTGAGTTTGAGTTTGAGTTGGATGGGAGAAAACAATATTTTGAAGATGGTAAGTAGTCATACAAGATGATAAATACCCTTCATTCTCTGCTTCTAATAATTTGCTTCCCCTAATGTAGCACCTCTAAAGTTTATAGGGTTTTCAAAGGCCTATTATTTAAGAAATGGATGGTCAATCCATGAGGAGAGCAAAAGGTCATTACAAAGACAGAGGGGACAGAAAAAACAGAAATGAATGCCAGAAGAGACTCTGGAAATGGCATAAATGTTGAGAAGCCAAAAAAGGGAAAACAAGCTGAAGTATAAGAGCTGAATAGAAGGTTTGAAAGGGCAGCTTGAGATGACAAAGCAGAGTATTTTAATGGAATGTGCAGAGAGGTTGAATTTATGGATAAAAAGGGAAGAACTCATTCTGCATTTCTCAAGCTGAGATAACTGAAAAATAAATTTAAACTTTCAGTTGCAATATTGAGAGATGCTATGGGCAAGATATTGAATGACCCAGAAAGCATCACATGAAGATGGAGGGAATATGCAGAAGCACTGTACCAGAAGATTGACACTGAAAAATTTCAGGAAGTACCATATGAGCAGGAGCCAATGGTAATGGAGGAAGTTGAAGCTGCCTTGAAAGCATTGGCAAAGAAGTAAGACCCCAGGAATTGATGAGATATCAATTGACTTGTTTTAATTAACTGATGCAGCCTTGGATGCACTCACCAGTCTATGCCAGGAAATTTGGAGGATAGCTGACTGGCCAATAGATTGCTAGAGGTCCTATTTGTTCCCATTCCCAAGATAGGTGATCCAAATGAATGTGGAAACTTTAGAACAATATCATTATCACAAACAATCAAAATACTGCTGAAGAGCATTCAAAAACGATTGGAACAGTACATAGATAGAGAATTGTTAGAAGTTCAAGCAGGGTTTAGAAAAGGTTGTGTCACCAGGGATATCATTGCTGATGTCAGATGGATCCTGGCTGAAAGTAGAGAGTGACAGAAGAATGTCTCTTTGTCCTCTATTGACTATGCAAAGGCATTAGACTGTATGGATCATAACAAGTTGTAGCTGACACTGAGAAGAATGGAAGTTCCAGAGAGCTTAATTGTACTCATGTGAAAACTTTATCTGGTCCTGAAGACTGTTGTGCAAACAGAGTAGGGAAACCTTGCATGATTTAAAATTAATAAGGAAGTATGTCAAGGTTGTATTCTCTCCATGACTATTTAGTATATATTCTGAGCAAATTATTTGAGAAATCCCTCTATGAAGAGGAATGTGGCATCATGATCAGAGGGATACCCATCAATAACCTGCATTATGCAGATGACACAACCTTGCTTGATGAAATTGAGCAGTACATGGAGTAGTTATTGTAGAAGAGCAAGGAATGCAGCCTTCGGTATGGATTACATCTCAATGTCAAGAAAGCAAAGGTTCTTACCACTGGACTGATAGGCAACATCATGATGGATGGAGAAGATATTGAAATGGTCAACAACTTTATCTTACTTGGATCCATAATCCCTTGATACCAGCAGTCAGGTAACAAGGAGATACATTGCACAGGGAAAGTGGGCAGTTAGGGACCTCTCCAAATTATTTAAGAGTGATGATGTCAGTTTGAGAACTAAAGTGCATCTGATCCAGTTTCATGGTTATTTCAATCACTTGCTATGCATCTGAGAGCTGGACAATGTATAGGGGTGACAGAAGAATTGATGCCTTTGAGTTGTGCTGTTGGAGGAGAGCACCAAACATCCTATGTATTGCCAAGAGAATGGGCAGATAGATCTTGGAGAGGGTGCAGCCAGAGTGCTCTTGGGAGGGGAGGATGATGAGGCTTTGCGTCACATACTTCATGCATGTCAGGAGGGGCTAATCCTTGGAACGGGACATGATGCTTGAAAGAATGGAGGCTTGGTGAGAAAGAGGAAGGCCCTGAATTAGGTGGATTGACACAGCTACTGCTGAAATAGGTTCTAGGTGTGTCAGGAGGTGTGAAGATGGCACAGGATAGGACGGGATTCATATTTGTTGTTCATAGGTTTGCTCTGAGCCATGCTTGACTTGATGGTACCTAACAACAACAGCAACAATACAGCACCATACCTCTGTGCTAAGAACCTACAGAAAACTCAACCAAGGCTGGCCTTTGACTTAAGGAATGGAGTCAAAGGGAAGTGGAAATATCCTGGGAATGAAGTTGGAACTGAAAGAGTGGGCAATGGATAGAGGCTGGAGGAATGCCACAACGACCACCAGCCTCCTTCTGTCTTAGGCTCGGGAACATCCAGGTACTTCCCTGATTACACTTTCTTGATCTGCTTTAAGCTGACTTTCACGTTTTCAAGTTCAACCTTGTCAGGCTTGATGATCAACAAGGTTGCAATGAGTATTCATATAAATTGATACAGAAGTTAATGTCCAGATCCACATGAAACGCAGGCAGAAATGAAGACAGTGACACACACCAACCTTGACAGAAGGGACAAAAGCCTAAACTCTACAAGGAAATGTTTGCAGCCTCGTCAATGCGGAGCTGCATTTTGCAGACAATATACACGCTTTAAAATTACAGGATCTAAGCGTTATGGTAATGACAATGACACCTTAAGGAGAGCTATTTTCACTGTGGGAAATGCTTAGAAGCATGTACTGAGTTTTAACATCATTAAGGAATCTCCAAGTCCTTAATTTTAGGTCATTTCTTCTGTAAATTTATAGCTCTGAAATTATTCCCACATTTCCCCAGCTCCTGAATATTTACAACTAATTATTCATAAGTAGAAAACTGAAAAGAGAAAAGGTAGAAAGGATTTCTTAATGGTTTTAGTTATGGCTTCCTTTTTCCATATTTTCTGAGAAATAATAAATTGGAGTGCATCTCTGTTTAAGACACAGAGAGGAAAAAATAAGTTTGCAGTACACAAAATTAAAAAAAAATCCCTTAATGAATATTAAAAACCTTATCAGGAGAAAATGTTCAGTCTTCTGGCTTTAGTTGATTTTGAGTGTTTGGCATTGTGGGCCATATTTGAGAGGTCTGGAGTCTCTGTCCATACGTACTGTATGATTATGGGTAAGCCTCCATCACAAGTGCATCCCAGTTATTGTTGTGCATGATCAAATCAGAGCCAACTCGTAGCTGACGCTCCACCAGGTTTTCAGAAGCAATACATCTCATGGGAGGCGATTGCCCACCTTTCTTGATCAGAGCAGCTGGTAGGTTTGAGCTGCATGCATTTGCTTTGGCAGTGAAGCTCCTTGCCACTAAGCCACCAGACCTTCCTGAGCATCCCAGAGCCAGGGTACTGGAGGTTAGAGCCAATCCAAGACTAGATGAATCTTCTCAGGATCCCCAGAACTACCTGTAATTAGAATTAAGCTTCCACAAAAGGAAGGATCTGGTATGAAAAACAATGTATTCAAATTTTATAAATAAACTAGTATAAGTCCCCCCACCTCCAAAAGAAACAAAACACAAATAAAACACAATGTGCATGAAGGAATGTATAAAGCACAATGTATATGAATTTTGTATCCAAACCAACACAAAATTTAAAAAAGAAGAAAGGGATGGGGGTATGGGAAGGTGACCCTTAGTGCACAAAAAGTGACCTTTTTGGAGTTCCCATAGACAGTCAAAGGAACAGATGTATCTTGGAAAAAGTAGAGCCAGAGAGCTCCTTGGAGGCAAAAATAACAAATCTTTGTATTTCATACTTTGAACATGTAGCTAGGTGAGGCTATTCTTTGGAATGTCCCCTTATATCTGGAAAGATTGGGGTTCAACAAAGGAGAGGAAAACCCCCAATGAGATGAATTGACATGTTAACTTCAACAATAGGGTCTACTATGTCAGAAATGATGAGGATACCACAGGATAGGACAGGGATCAGGTTGGCTGTCCATAGGTTAATTTAGACGGGATAGCACCTAACAACAACAACAACAACAATATGGAGTTCTGGATACTGCAAAGTGTTAGTGTACTAGGCTGCTAATGAAGAGATTGGAAGTTTGAGTCCACCCGGAGGTACCTTGGAAAAAGAAAGACTTGATGATCTAATTCCAAAGTCAGATTCTACAGGAACAGTGTTCAAAACGTCCTGAAAAACCTAAAACCAGGAGATGATAAAATAGATGAATGGGACTTTGTAGCAATCAAATCCCTATGCACATCCCAAAACTTCTCCAACAGGGTAAAAAGGGAAGCCACAGACTGGGAAAAAATATTTGGTAATGACATGTCTGATAAGGGACTTATATCTAGAATTTACAGAATACTTGAGCACCACAAAAAGATAAACAACCCAAATGCAAAATGGGCACAGGATATGAACAGACACTTCATCAAAGAAGACATTCAGATGGCGAACAAACACATGAAGAAATGTTCAAAATCCCTAGTTCTAAGAGAGATGCAAATCAAAACAACTGTGAGATATTATCTCACATCAGTAAGAATAACAAAATTCAACAGAGCAGCAAACAACAAATGCTGGTGAGGTTGTGGAGAAACTGGAATCCTTATTCACTGTTGGTGAGGGTGTAAAATGATGCAACCACTATGGTAGGCTGTAAGGCACTTTCTCAAAAAGTTGAAAATAGAAATACCATTTGATCCAGCAATTCCACTACTGAGAATATATCCTAAAGAAACCAAAACTGCCACCCACCCAAGTAGATATATGCACACCCATATTTATTGCAGCTTTGTTCACAAGAGCAAGGAGTTGGAAACAACTCAAGTGCCCATCAACAAATGTATGGATAGAGAAGCTGTGGTTTATTCACACAATGGAATATCATGCGGCACTGAAAACAAAATGGGTCACCATGGAGGACATAATGCTGAGTGAAATATTTCAGTCACAAGAAGACAAATACAGCATAATGCCATTGTTATAAATGGGACTTACAGGGGGATTGGGGACACTAAGAAAAGGGGGAACAAATAATGTACATGACATTGAAACAGAGTAAGGAGAGAACTGTCTAAAAGGAATATATGATTAGGTACTATTGGTATGACAAGAGTCCAGTATAAGAGCTGCATAGTAAAGTGGTCTGTAGGGAGATGATGGTATAACAATAAAAGAATTTTTTTCCCCAAGAAAAAAAGCAAACTAGGGTGCAGGGGGACAGGGAGGAAAATGTGCAACATTAAATGAATGGAAATCCAAGTTCTTTATAAACTTACAATAAAATTTCAATTACAAAATAAGATAAAACAAGATACTCTGTATCTTGGTCTTTTGTTTGGAAATTGTTAGGAGGATATTACTACAATGATGTTGTTATGTGCTGTCAGCTGAAACCAGCTCAAAGTTAACACTCCAGTGGCTTTTCACACAGGAGATTGTCCATCTTTCTCCTGAGGAGCAGCTGGTAGATTCAAACTGCCTGCCTTTGGATTGACAGTGCAACTCCTTTTCCTCTAGGCCACCAGAGCCTCCCTTACCACAAGCACAGAAGGGACCAACTCATCTGTCTTTGTGTCTTTATTTTCCTCTTTTATCTTAAAATGATATTTTAACAAATGTTTACAGAAAATATGGATTTCCATTCATTCATTATTGCACATTTTCCTCCCAACCCCAACCCCCAGTATTCTTTTCTCCTTAAAAAGATTCTTTCATTATTGCACAACTCTCCCCATCCCCCCGAGAGACACTTTGGAAGAATATCCTGATAATCTGCTTCTGAAAATTCAGTCTCTGGAATTTACAGAGCACAATTCTACTCTGACACACATGGGGTTGTCATGCAGTGAAGAAATAACTTTTATAAGAAATGTAAGTGGCTCCTATCCACATGCATTTTACCTGATGGTATGCACATGAATCAGATTGATTTAATCTGTGGAAAGAATCTCTGGAGAAGATCAATACCAGCTTTTAAAGCTAGGCCAGGTGTTTCTTGTGAAACAGACCAAAAAAGTCTATTCTGGAGAGAGTGAAACCAAGTTTCTCCTTGGACCCTATGAACAACAGATCTGAACCCTGTCATATCCTGTGCTGCCATGCTCACACTTCCTGGCCAATTGCACACCAGAGCCCATTGCAGTAGTCACTGTGTCAACCCACCTGGTTGAGGTTTTTCCTTTCCTTTGCCTACCCTCTACCTTTCTGAGCATCATGTCCATCTCCAAGGAATAGTCCCTTCTAGCAACATGTCTGAAATATGTGAGGTGAAGCCTCATTACATTTGCTTCCAAAGAGTATGCTGGCTGCCCTCTCTCCAAGACATATTGGTTTGTTCTTTTGGCTGTCCATAGGATGTTCAGCATTCTTTTCCAACATCATAGCTCAAAGACATCAATTCTTCTTTTGCCATACTTATTCATTTGGACGGAACATGGCCTGAATCAGATGCTCCTTTAGTTTTCAAACCGTTATCATTACTCCTGAATAATTTGGATAGGTCTCTAACTGCAGTCTTTTCCCAGTGCAATACATCTCTGGATTTCCTGACTGCTGGTACCAAGGGTATTTATTGTGAATCCAAATAAGATGAAGTTGTTGACAGTTTTAATCTTTTCTCCATCTATGTTGATGATAACTATCAATTCCATGGTAAGAATCTTTGTTTTCTTGACATTGAGATTCAGTCTATCTTGAAGGCTATATTCTTTGATCTTCTGCAATAAGTGCCTCAAGTCCTCCTCACTTTCATCAAGCAAAGTTGTGTCATCTACACAATGCATGTTATTAATGAGTCTTCCTCTGATCCTGATGACACATTCTTCTTCATAGAGCCCAGCTTCTTGAATAATTTGCTCAGCATACAGACAGAATAGGAATGGAGAGAATACAACCCTGATACACTCCTTCCCAATTTTAAACCATGTGGTGGTCTTTTGTTTGTGCAATAGCCGCCTGGTCTAGGTGTAGGTTTCTCATGACCACAATTAAGTGCTATGGGACTGTGAATCTTCTTAATGTTAGCCATAACTTGTTATGATCCACATAGTCAAATGCTTTGTATAGTCAACAAAGCATAAATAGACATTCTTTTGGTAGTCTTTACTTTCAGCCAAAACTAGCCCAGAGTCAGAATGTTGTACGTAAGGGGGCTTTATTGAATGAAGAGCTGATTGGGTCAGCCCAGGCAGCTCACTGGTAACTGTACTGAAAAACAGAGAGGCTAGAAAATGATGGTGTGATGTGAAGGAAGCAAGGTGAAACCTACTCAGGAAACAGCCAGGGAAGATCAGAAGAGAGAGAAGATGCCAGAACTTAAGGTTAAGTCAAAGGGACTTTGGGAGGCCTAAACTCTTCCTGCCCAACAGGCAGTACCTTGCCTGTCTTAAAGTGACCTGGTTTTTAAGCTTCCCAGTGACACTACATATAACTCAAGAGTTCTTAGGAAACTGGCCTGTGACTCAGCACTCAGTAGAAATGGCCTATCTGCTGCCTTCTTACACCTTTGATACTAATCTCTGTGGACTACTGCAGGAACAGTGCAGCTGCAGTGCTGGGTTTTGAGAAGTGTACAATTGCACCAATGTTCTACTCTCTTAGGAAGCTTAGGATACTCCCATTGCTTGCAAAATATGTTTCCTGGAGTTTGTCTAGCTGTGAATTGCCTTCATTTCTCCCCTGAGCCTCTAGTGAGGGACACCAGGTTTTTGCAGCCCTGCTGGCCAACCATTGGCAATATACATGTGGCTACAAATGAGTAAAGCTTCCTGGGGTCTTAGCTTGTGACTCTGTTCTCTTAGCTTTATGGTCAGGTCATCAAGCTCACAGAGAAGTACACACTAGAGTTCATTGCTATAGGAGTTGCTTGACCTAGAATCAGAGCTGGGCTCTAGGAATGCAGCCTGCTGACTGGGGTCTGTCCAGTGGAGTCATGAGAGGGAACACAAAACCACAGACTAAGTTCACACTGAAGAAGAAGATAGGAAGGACAACTGAGGCAAAACAGCTAAAGTCAAACAGGAGGGTTCTATTGTCAGAGATGCTCATTCAAAGGAGTAAACGGAGGAGGGCCAGCATGTAGAAACTCCAGTTAGGTCTACTGGGGGCTGGAGCAAGGCGTGAGTGCTAAACCTTAAGAGGCATGGTCTAAGTCAGGGTGAGACAGGATGAGTTTGAATGGTAGTGGTGCAGGGAGAGTGTAGTTGAAATGCATGACTTTGATTCTCCCAAAACTATGTCTTGTCTTGTTTATAATGGCCATGGTCATCAGAGGCTGTAAGTTTGGAATCTCTCGCTAAAGATTTTGTTGGAAGGTGTACCATTACTGGAAAACTATTTTTCAATCTACTTGATTTAAGATGTGGTCTTTCCCCACTGTTTAAAATGGAGACATTTCCTCTGTAGGAGCTTCTAGAGGAGATGTTATGAGTTCAATTGGGTTAAAGTAGTTCTTAGAATTCTACTGTGGAAATAGCTATGTAAATTCAATGTATTGTTATTCATGATATGTGCAGTTGAGCTGAAAACTCGCTACTACCTAGCCATGCAAACCATAAAATTAAGCTTCCTGTACTGTGCACAGCAATTCTGTTTCTTACAGTAGAAACCACAAACCAATTTTGCCTTACAGAGATGTGCTCTCATCCAAAATTTTTAATGTATGTTTTAAAGTCTAGCCCAATTTTATTGTGTAGCTATGTTGGAGAAAAATTACACTATTACAAAAATGTCTGTCTTACATACAGGATACCACACATTTTTTATGCTTACCAGGATTGGAAAGAGAAATTGCCAATTCAAATGACCCAACAACTTTTAGGTCAATTAAGAAATAATTTTTAATAATATGACTGCAAATGTATTATGGTTCTGAACCTAAATACACTCACGGTTTGAGCATTATCTGGTCTTTTGGAGCACACATATATTCTTTAACAGTTAAAATTTTTTTATCACAAAAGCATTGTGGGTAATTTATATTGTTTTGACAGTTTGTTTCTTTGATATAATTTGTAATTCTGCATCCATAGTTGAAATATACTATAGTTTAGGTAAAGTACATGGAAATACAGAGGTTATCTATGTAAAATGATTCATATTTCAAAATAGAGATTTCTGTAAAATGGAATAAAAAATATTACTATTATTCATCCTTTTTATATTACTTTTTTCCTTGACTGAGATTTGTTGCATTTACTATTATAACATATTTCCAAAACACATTAGCTAAATGGAGCTGAAAATAATGCATGCATATTTTATGGAAAAAATGTTCAGATATATTCTCAATTTTAAGCTATAAACTATGACTTTTCTGGGATGATTAAAATATTCTGGTCCATTTAAAATGAGTTACATAATAAAAGTGATGTGCAATAATAATTTTACAATGCTTAATAATATAAAGTGCTTTATCTGAAAAATGCCTTTTAAAGGTTTTATGCATAATTTAAGCACTTTGTTCTTTTCTGGAGAGAAAATAAGTGAATGTTATTCAGGGGAATCAGAAACAGAAAGGAATTTAAAAAACAATTCAAAAAAACAGACACAGATTTCTGCCACTGTTTGCTAGAGTTACAAAATAGTGACACATTGAAAGGTTTTGTGCTGTTGGCAACTAGGGGAAGCAGAGCAGAGTGACACAATAGAAAACAGGTCAAAATTTTCTGTAATGTAAGTTTAGTGGCTTGAAAAAGAGGGCAGAGGGGATTACTGAAGTTTGTTGAATATGCTTCTTATTGTCAATTCATGTCAGTGATGAGCGTTTGCCCTTGCTTACACAGGAGAGGAGGTTTTAGATTTCAACCAGCCACCTGCCAGGAGTACCTTTAACATGCAAAATAGCCAGGGGAGTTTGCATGCCTCTTAGTCACCATCAAAGCACCAGAACCTGAAGGAAGATTGTATACATCCTCACGGTACTACCCCAGAGCCATCCCTAACGAAGACGCAGGAACTGCTCGATGGAGAATTGTAATATGTTTATTAATGAAGGCTGAGCTATTAGTGTTCATTTCGAATCTTCCAGAAGATTAAAATAATTTTAAGAGAATCTTATAACATGAAAAAGAGGCGTGGTCAGTCAATTTCAGTAGGAGCAGGATAATTATTAATTCACAGTGGAAATCAGGAGTCACATTTTTTTCTCCCCTAAAGACGTGATAAATTATTGGTAGGTTATAAAACAGTTGAACATTACCCGGTAAGCCAAATTTAATGAAATGCCCGCATATCCAGTTGCTTGGGTAAGAAAATTCAGTGAGTTACTGGTGTGTCTCAGTTACCTTGTTGTTGTTGTGTACTGTCCAGTAGGAACTGACCCATAGCTGACCCTCTGGCGGGTTTTTAGAGGCAGTTAATCTTATGGGAGGAGATTGACTATCCTTCTCCAGCAAAGCAGCTGGTGAATTACAAGCCACATGCCTTCAGGATTACAGCGCAGCTTCTTGTCACTAGGCCATAGCACCATGATTCTATTTGGGTGGATTTTTGTTTGTGAGGATAAAGGTGTTGGTTTTATTATCTGGCTAATTTGGTTGGGAGAACCAAATTTGATTCTGACTCAACGTCTCATGAGCAAATTTCTAGAAGGATAGTTTCACAATTTAAATTTTGAGGCATAATTTAATAATGCCACAATTTAAATTCTTAATAATGTTTATCTCTCTCTCTCTCTCTGTGTACACACACACACACACACACACACACACACACACACACACACATACACACACTGTGGTGCTGGAGAACAGTTTGAGTATACAATGGACAAGCAGGTCTGTTCTGGAGAGGGTGAAACCAGGCTGCTCCTTGGAGACAAGGATTCTGAAACTCTGTCTGACATACTTTGGGCATGTTGCAAGGAGGGACCAGTCCTTGGAGAGGGACATCATGCTTGGGAGGGTGGAGGAACAGTGCAAGTGAGGAAGACCTTGGATGAGAAGGGCTGACTCAATGACTGGGGAAATGCTGGTAGGTGTGTTGGAGACAATGAGGTTGGCACAGGATAGAGTAGGATTCAGAGCTGTTTTACATACGGTAGAATGAGTCAAAAACGACTTGATGACACATAACAACACAACAGCAATTCACTCTCATGTGATTTACTGCTTCTGAATACCTGCTGGAGGGTCAGCTATGAGATGGTTCTGACTAGAAGGCATATTCTTACTACTAGACCCACAGAACTTCCCTTTGGTGATAAATAATATAGTATAGACTTGCTTACTATGGTCAAACTACACTCTCACCAGAAGGTAGAAGTTTTTTGAATTACATTAGTTTTAGAAAAGTCAGGCAGAACTGTTGTAAAACAGGACTGACATCGGGGCTGGGGGGAGACTGAGAAAGATGGGATAGATAACTTGTTGTTGTTGTTACATGCCTTCAAGTCACTTGCGATTCATAGCGACCCTATGTACCACAGCCCTAAACTCTGCTCTATCTTGTGCCATTTTCACGGTCTGTGACACACCCATCGCGATTACCCCAGCCTCTGAATAAATCCATATCATAGATAACGTATACTGTATTGAAATAGATGAGGGAGAATACTGTTTAAAAGGGATATGTGATTAGGTATAATTGTCATGACAGGAGTCCAGAATGAAGGCTGAATAGTGGAGTGGACCTGGGGGGAGGGATTGTAAAACAATAAAAGAATTTTTCTTTTACTTTTCAGAGTGCAGTGGGGGCAGGGAGGGGTGGGCAGGGAGAAAAGTGCAACAATGAATGAATGGAAATCCAAAGTGTCTGTAAATTTTCATTAAAATAAATAATAACACCACAACAAGATAAAGGTAAATAATCCAATAGAAAAATGGGCACAGGATATGAACAGGCACTTCACCGAAGACGACATTC
>NW_006399962.1:1248548-1270615 GCF_000299155.1 Elephantulus edwardii | reverse complement strand
TGGCTTTGAAAAGCACTGTGGCATTTGGACAAGAACAAACTGGGAGGAGGGTAGAGAGAATAGTGCAACAATGAATGGGTGGAAGCCCAAAATCTCTGTAAATGTTTATGAAAATTAATAAAATATAATAATAGAAAAAAAGTCAGGCGAGCTTTGAAAACAATGCTCCCAGGCCTTATATAAGAAAAGTTGGTTATGTGGTCTTAATTTATCCCAGCTCTAAAATCTTCTCTTTCACATATGTCCTAGAAGATAAAAGTTAAGCTTCATCATCCTGGCGATAGTTGGTAGAAAAGCAGAGAAAAATAGCGTTGATAAAGCCTCCTTTCCTTACCATGTTCTTCCTTTTTGGTTTGCTTTCTTTGACCTAGACATTTTTTGCTTGAAAGCATCTAAAATCTTCACTTGTTTTAGGCTAATGAGGACATTCTTCATACCTACCTTTTAATACTGCCTCTTCCCGCCCCCATCGTCTGTCATTTTTTTTTTAACCCAGAGTGACTGTAGAAGAGTGTTTAAAGGGTGGAAATAATTGTTGTTTGATGGATTATGATCAGAGAGTGGTGGGCTCTGAAATTGGAGGTTAAATAAGGCCAATGTCACAGCAATAAATGAGGTCTTTGTGACATTGATCTGAGGGAGAATAGACCTATCCTTGGTGGAGACGGTCAGGTGAAATGCCTAGAGGGTTTTGAACTTCTCTTTTTGAGACCTAGTCTACATAAATTACTTTGGAACTGACTGTAAACTAGTTAAATGGTTGGCTGGTGACAAAAAGATGAAGAGAATAATGAATGCATACCAGGCAGCACAAAAGATTTAGAGGGATTTGTATCAGCTTTGTAACCCGGATGACATGTGGGAAATAAAATTTATTGTTGCTAAACATTGAACATTACTCCTGAGGACTGAAATAATGAACACAAGTAAAAATAAATAGCACTGAACTAACTAGAGCAGTAAGACTTTCAAAAGAGCACCCCAGGGAGAGGAAAGGAGGATTTTTCTCTAACACTATCTAATACAAAGCCACAATTCACCTATGCAATAGCATTAGGCTAGTTATAGCTGCCCATATAGCACACAAAAGTGTCTTATACCTAATTTACTGATCTTTCCCAAATTCCAAAAAGATGTATCAATATTTGTAAAAATACCCATGGTAAGATAATTTCCTCTCAAATTTAAAAACATAGCTAAAATGATAATATAGTTATGTTTAGAAAGTGATTAGAAAGATTTCAATTCAGCATCTGTGTTGAGTGGTGAATAAACCCATTAGACTTTGAGACACTGCCATGGAAAAAAATGAGTAGCAATGAAAAATATTAGTTTAGGGACTAGCCTCCCCAGGAAAGAGCTGGAAACTCTTATCACTTGAGGCATTCAAATTGGAATAAAAATGTACTGAACAAATTATTTTTCTCTGATGTAATTCTGAGCATACATAGTAAAAGAAATTTGTTTATATTTTCTCAATGTACTGCTCTCCCTCAGTTTACCATTAACTACATTACAAAACAGTGAACCTCTTAGTAAATATGGTCATGCTTTCTGGTGTCTCATTAACAAGTTCCACATGGCCATGGATGAATTATTTAGGATACAATATCAAGTTTGCCACTTATTCAGGTCTTGAACCTCAAATAATTTCTCTCAGGAATAAGATCAGTTTCTTAGTATTTCCTAGTGAATGAGGGAACTCTAGTAGTGTAGTTCTTAGGGAGTCAGGCCACTAACCCAGCTGTGAGCTGTGCCTTTCTGGCAGTTCGAATCCACCAGCAGCTACACAGGAGAAAGATGGGCAGTCTCCTCCTATGCAATCAGCTATTGGTTTGGTTTCTTTTCAATAGCAATGAGTTTGAGCTCCTAGTAAACGCAATCTCATATCTTCTTTGAGTAGTTCTTTGACTAGTCATGCTATGCACCTTACTTATTTGTATTTTATTGATGTGCAGAGGTTGATCAACTTGACTGAAAGACATATTTCCAAAAATATTTTCATGACTTATATGGAATGAACAGATCTAGGTTGTATGCCACAGGAGGGATTATAGTTTTAGCTCTGCCACTAAAAAGTTGTTGGATTTTGGATGAACTAATGAACATCTTGCTGGAGATGAAATGGTGAGGAAAAAATGAGGTTGCATTCATAAGTAAAAAGGTCACTTCTAGATTCATCTTGAAGTACAATGTTGTTAGCAACAGGATAATATCCATACGCATATAAGGAAGACGATTAATACCACTACCATTCAAATATATGCACTGACAACCAGATCCAAAGAGGTAAAAATAGATGATTTCTATCAACTTTTGCAGTTAGAAACAGTCAAACATACAACCAAGATGAATTAATAATAATGAGTGACTGGAATGCCGGAAGTTGGGAATAAAGGAAAAAGGATCAGTAGTTGGAAAGCATGGACTTGGTGACAAAAATGAGGCCAGAGAGAGAATTACAGAATTTCATACAGTCAATGATTTATTCATTGCAAATATCTTTTATAAGAAATATAAATGGCGACTGTACACATGGGCTTCACTTGATGGTGCACATAGGAATAGATCAACTATATCTGTGGGGAGAATTACTGGAGAAGCTCAATATCAGGAATGAAAATATTCAAGTTCAAACTAAAGCTAAAGAAGATTAAATCAAATCCACAAGAACCAAATTTGACCTTGAGTCCATCCTACCTGAACTTAAAAAAAAACAAACCCACCATCTCAGGCACAGATGTGAGGCCTGAACACTAATGAATGAAGACTAGATGTAGAGCTTTGGGAGGATATGAAGAATATAATTAATGAAGAATGCAAAAGGTCATTGCAAAGATAGAGGAGGAAGAAAAGACTGAGATGGATGTAAGTAGAGACTCTGAATATTTAACTAGCATGCCAAGAAGCCAAAGTAAAGGGAAGGAATCAAGAAGTTAGGAACTAAACAGAAGGCAGCTCGGAAAGACAAAGCAAAGTATTATAATGAAATGTGCAAAGAAGTGAGTTGGAAAATCAAAATGGTTGAACTCACTTGACATTTTTTTTAAGCTGAAGGAACTGAAGAACAAATTCAAACCTCAAGTCACAATACTTAAGGATGGTATAGGCAGAATATTGAATGATCCAGGAGGAGTACAGAGAGTCACTGTACAAAAAAGAATTGGCTGACACAGAAGAATTTCATGAAATAATGTATAATTAAGAGGCAAAGATGATGAAGGAGGAAGTTTAAGATGCTCTGAAATTTGGCAAGAAAACAAGGCCATAGAATAGATGGAATCTCAGTTGACATATTTCAACAAACTGATGCTGCCCTGGATGTGTTCACTAGGTTGTGCCAAGAAATCTGGAGGACCACCACCTGGCCCTCTGACTGTAAGACATACATATTTGTTGCCATTCCAAAAAAAATTATGACTTGACAGAGTGTGGAAATTATTGAACAATATTACTGATATCACACACAAGTAAAATCCTCCTGAAGAGTCTCCAAAACCGACTGGAATAGTACATTAACAGATAACTATCAGAATTACAGGCCAGGTTTTGAAGAGGCTGTGGTACCAGAGACATTATTGCCAACGTCATATAGATCTTGACTGAAAGTAAAGCGTTCCAGAGGAATGTCTATCTGTGTGTGCTTCATTGACTATTCAAGGGCATTTGACTATCTGGATCATATTAAATTGTGGCTAACTTTGAGAAGAATGGGAATCCCAGAACAATTCATTGTGCTTATGTAAAACCTATACTTGGAACAGTAAGCAGTGGTCAGAATAAAGCAAGAAAACATGGCATGTTTCAAAATCAAGAAAGGAGTGCATCAGGTGTGCATCATGTTTCCATACCTTTGAATCTATATGTGAAACAGATAATTTGGGAGGCTGGACTTTATAAAGAGGCATGTGGCATCAGGATTGGAGAAGATTAATCAACAACCTGTTATGCAGATGACACAACCTTGCTTCCCGAAACTGAGGTGGACCTGAAGTGTTTACTGAAGAAGGTAAAAAACTGTAGTTTTAATAGAAATTGAAGTTTAACAGCAGCAAGAAGACAAAGATTCTCACCACTGGGCCAATTGGCAGCAGCATGATGGAAAAGAGATTGAGATTGTTAACAATTTCAGCTTGCTTGGATCCACAATCAACACTGTTGGCATTAGAAATCAAGAAATTAAAAGATGAGTTACACTGGGGAAATTTGCTGTCGGGTACCTTTCCAAATTGCTAAAAAGTGCTAAACAATGTCAATCTGAAGACTACAATATGCCTAATTCAGGCCGTGGTCTTCACAATTGCTTGCTATGCATCAGAGAGCTGGACTAGGGATGAAAGAAGAATTGATGCCTTTGTGTTGTGGTGCTCAAGAAGATTATTGAACAGACCATGGACTGTCAAGAGAACAAACAGGTCTGTCCTGGAAAGGGAGAAACCAGGCTGTTCCTTGGAGGCAAGGATTTTGAAACTTTGTCTCACATACTTTGGGCATGTGGCCAAGAAGGACATCACACTTGGAAGGGTAGAGGGACAGCGCAGGTGAGGAAGACCCCAGATGAAATGGATTGGCACAGTAACTGGGCTAATGGGCAGTAGATAGAGTGAGACTGGCTCAGGATAAGGCAGAGTCCAGAGTTGTCCCTAGGTTCAGTATGAGTCACAGATGACTCATGGCACATAAGAACAACAATGAACATCTCTAGGTTTTTGTTTCTTTATTTGTGAGGAAAATGTTTCGCCCCTGTTTTAGAATGCACTCCCCAAACTTACTTTTTATCCTTTCAGCCATCCAGACCTTGGTAGATCCAAGCGAGGGCATATAAGTGGGCATAGCCCTCAAGATCAAGTCTAGATCAAGGGTGGACACATTTTTTTGTTTGTTTTTTTGTACTGTGACTCAGATCTGAACCGAGGGCGAATATTTTTTAAAAAGACCAAAAGGCAAAATTGAGGATACTATGTAGTGATCAAGAACTATAGCCTTCAATATGGTTTACATTTCAGCATCAAGAAAACAAAGGTCTTTACCACTGGACTAATGGGCAATATATTGATCGACAAAGAAAGGATTAGAACTGTCAGTTATTTAATCTTCCTTGGATGCATAATCAGTACACTTGGTACAAGCAGTCAGAAGATCAGAAGACAGATTGCTTTGGGCAGGTTCTCTGTCAAAGACCTCTTCAAATATTGAAGAGGAATGATATCAATTTGAAGGTGAAGGTGCACCTGATACAAACCATGGTCTTTTTAGTCACTTGCTTTGCATCTGATAGCTGGAAAATGAATAAGGATAACAGAAGAAGAATTGATTCTTAGAGTACTGAATATCTCATGGACTGTCAAAAGAACAGACATGTCTTGGGCAAAGTGCAGCCAGAATGCTCCTTGGAGGCAAAGGTGATGAAACTTTGTCTTTCATACTTTGGACATGTTGTTGTTGTTGTTGTGTGTGGTGGAGTAGGAACCAACCCTTTGTTGACCCTCTAGCCAGTTTTCAGAGGCAGTAAAACCTTTGGGATAACAGTGCATTCTTACCACTAGCCTATCAGAGCTCCCTTGGAAAGGAATATTACGCTTGGAAAGATGGAAGGTCAGCAAAAGAGAAGACCTCCAACTGAAATGAGGTGGATTGACACAGTAACTGTAGCAATGGCTTAAGTGTGTCAGAGTTGATGGAGATGACACAGGTTAGGTCATGATTCAGGTCTGTTGTTCAAGGTTCAGTGTGAATTGTACTCAACCCTATGACAACTAATAACAACAACACCACCACAACATCTAAATATGAAGATGTGTTTGCTTGACATGTTGGACTGCTAACTGAAAGATCAGTTGTTTGAATTTATCAGCTGCTTAATGAAGGAAAAAGGAGGCAGTCTCCTCTGGTAAAGATTCATTGCCTCAAATAATGATCAGAATCAACTTGAGGGCAAAAGGTGTTGGTAGATATATTGTTGTTTCTATGTGTAGACTCATAGCTGACCTAGAAGATTTTCAGACTGTAATTCATATCAGAAGAGATGAGATTGCCCATCTACCTCCTATGAAGTAGCTGGCAGATTTGAACCGCCTACCTTTGGGTTGGCAGTGCAACACCTTGCTGTTAGACCACCAGAGCTCTCTTGTAGGTATGTGTCATTATTGTTGTTGTGTGCCTTTGGGTTAGAATCGACTCCAAGCTGACCCTCCAGCACATTTTCAGAAGCAGTTAATTGCTGGAAGAAGATTGCCCATCCATTTAAAAATGTTTAGACTAATTGAAACATAGCTGTTTAAAAAGTAAAACTATTCTGAGTTTTCATCCTCATTGCCCTTGAGTGGAAACCTGCTTATATCTGACCCTTCACTGGGGCTCTAAGGACAACAAAAAATATCAGGATAGAAGATTATCTTCTTTCTCCCTCTGAGTGGCTGGAGGATGTGACCTGACAGAGAAGCATCTTCCGCCCTCCCTTCCCTATTCTGAGCAAGAAAATGGATGGGATTTGATGTGGATTGAGTTGCCCACCTAGAGGGAGTTGTCTAGAGGGAGTCCTGGTGGCCTAGTGGCAAGACTCAAGTGCATTTGATTCAGACCATTGTCTTTGCTATTACTAGTTATGCATTCAAGGGTTGGACAATGAAAATGGATGACAGGAAAAGAATTGATGCCCTTGAGCTGTTGTTAGAGAAGAGCACTGAACAACCCATGGAAAGCCTAAAGAACAAATAAATATGTCATGGAGAGAGTGCAGCCAGAGTGCTCTTTGGAGGCAAGAATGATGAGGCTTGCCTCACATACTTAGGGCATCTTGCTAGGAGGGTCTACTTCTTGGAGAAGGACATGATGCTAGGAAGGGTGGAGAATTGGTGAAGGAGAGGAAGACCCTCAAACAGGTGGATTGATACAGTGACTGCTGCAATGGGCTCTTGTGTGTCAGGAAGTATGAGGATGGTGCAGAATAGAGCAGGCTTCAGATCTACTGTTCATAGGGTCTCTGAATTGTTTTCGACTCGACGACACTTAACAACAACTAAAACAGTGGCAAGAAGCTGCTGTGCAATCACAAATGCATGCAGTTTGAGACCACCCACTGCTCTGCAGGAGAATAATGGGCAATCTCCTGTCATGCAATTAAATGCCTCTAAAAACCTGCCAGAGGGTCAACTATGTGTCAGTTCTGACTCTGCGGTATACAACCAACACAAAAACAACACCTATGCCTAGAGGAATGATATAAACAGGTGATCACACTCCACTGTGAAAAGATAATGTAGAATTATTAGGGAGAAAAATCATCTGTATAGTTTCCTTTCTTGAATGGACCAGACATTTTCTTGGTAGTTGGAGAGCACTTTGCTTCTCTAGGGAATAACAGTCTCTCTGGTCTTCCCCCTCCCCACATTCGCTCTCTCATATTTCTTTCTCTTTCTTTTCTTTGCCCTCAAACTACCATTCTCCTTTGCTCTGACAGCTCTTTTATTGGGACAAGATGAGGAGGCCTGCAGGGGAAGGAGGAAGGGAAAGAGGAGGCCAATAAGAATGTTAATTTCCCACATGCCAACATAATTGCAGAGCAGATACAAATCCCTCCAAATCTTTTGTGCTGCTTTCTATGCATTCATTATTTTCTTCATATTTTTGGCACCAATCAACCATTTAACTAGTTTACAGTCAGTTCCAGAGAAATTTATGTAGATTAGAAATCACCAGCCTAGACTGAAGCCCTGAAGACATGTTACCTGTTACCACCTTGATATTGTGTTTGAATAAATTCACTCTGTATCAGATGCCCTGCGGCAGCTGCTCAGCCAGTCTTATCACAAAGGCCTCTGAACTGCCCTAAATCTGCAGTGTGGACAGTCCTAAACCTCATCCCAGATTGTTCTGTTGTTTCCCCCAACTAGAGTCCATCATTTTGGGAATTCATTTAAACAGATAGAAGAAAAATATTAAGAGCCTACGAAATGCATTCAATTCATTTAATTCTCTTGCATTTTCCTCTTCTACGATTAATTTAATCTCCTCTGGGAAATGTTATCTTTTGAAGTTGCAAATGAATTAGAATTTTTTTGTCTCAGTGTTATTGGTATACTCTATTCTAGACAAGGAGTGCATTCCCTACGTTAATCTTTGATTTTTCTCATAATTGAATGAAATTAATATTGCCTAAATGGTCTGCTGCCATTATTAATATTTATTTTTAATGTGACTCAGAACAAGCAATACATTGAGATTGTGTAGTATATATAACAAAAAAGATTACTTGTTGATTTAAAATCATCGTCAAAACTATAGTTGTAGCCAATATGTGTGCTGGGGGTCATAGAAAGCAGATGTCTGCCACTTTGCCTTGCACCTAGCCAGTACCCATTGTCTCATGTACTGAGTTTCTAGAGGGCAGAGAGGTCTGTGACTAAGTTTGTATGTGGAAGGCAGTATCAAAGTCTTGTAATTTTGCCAAACACAGCTAATGGCACTCCCTAACACTACCAGCTTTCTCTCTTCAGTTAATACAAAGATGACCCCAGTTTTTGGGAGCCTGGTTTATACCTAGACTGTTGTTGTTATGTACTGTTGAGGCAGAGTCAACTCACAGCTGACCCTTCAACAGGTTTAAGAGACTTCAAACTTCCCGGGAGGAGACTGTCCATCTTTCCTCCCTCGAGTGGAATTGACCATGTACCTTTGGGTTGGCAGCAACTCCTTCCCATTAGGCCACCAGTGCAACACAAGGACCATCAATATCATGACTTGTCTAAGTCACTAAACTGACATTGAGGTATTTTGACAAGGACCTCTGGTGGTGCAGTGATTAAGAGTTTGGCTGTTAACGAATATGTTGGTAATTTGAACTTCCTAGAACTCTGTGGGAGAAGGACACGGTGATCTGCTGCCATAAAGATTAAAGACCAGAAACCCTATTGGACAGTTCCACTCTGTCACATGAGGATATGATGAGCTGAATCAACTACATGACATCTAGTCAATTGGGTAATAAATATTCTTTCTCAGAGTTCCTGGGAGGTTGGGTGATCATGTGACCAAGCCGGTTCAGAAAAATCTGTCAACTGGTTTATCACAATCATTGAGTTGGTTCTAACTCATGTTGTTGTTGTAATGTCTATTTAAGTATGACTCATAGAGACTCTATGAGCAACAGATCTGAACCTTGCCCTAGCCTGTGTTGTCCTCATCATCCGTGATTTACTCCAGCTCATGGATCACTGGGTTGATGCATCTTTAGAGGATTTTCCTCTCTTTCTGGCTTTCCACTTTTCCATCATGATGTCTCTTTCAGAGGACTGAACCCTCCTAATAATATGCCTGAAGTGTATGAGATGAAGTTTCACCATCCTTGCCTTTAAGAAATACTCTTGTTGTGCTTTCTTCAGACATATTTGTTTGTTCTTTTGACAGTCTACAATTCAGTACTCTTCAACAACACAATTTAAGGACATAGATTAATCTTCTACAATCTTTATTCATTGTCCAACTTTCAGATGAATAGGAAGTAATTGAAAAGAATATTGCTTGACTCAGGTGCACTTTAGTGACTGACATCATTCCTACTTCTCACCTTACAGAGGTCCTTGACAGCAGACTTTTCCAATGCAATGTGCCTTTTGATTTCTATTTCCTTCTCAAATTTTATTTGATTTGCATGTACATTCATATACATTGTATTTCATGAATGTATGTTGTGGTTTATACAATCTTTTTTAGGATTAATTTTAATGAAAGTTTACAGAGACTTAGGATTTCCACTCATTCATTGTTGCACTTTCTTCCCTGCCCACCCCCTCCCCCACCAAATCTCTTCTCCTTGAAAAGAAAAACTCTTTCATTGTTATGTGGTCCCTTCCCCCAAGTTCACTCCACTATGCAGCCTTCACTTTGGACTTCTGTAATGACAAGAATACCCATTAATATATCCCTTTTAAACAGATTTCTCCCTCATCTGTTTCAATGCAATATACATCATACCTCCCCTCCTTTTCTGTCTTCCCTCAACACTGATGTCAGTCTCATTTTACAACAGTAGCCCTATGCAAGCAATATTTATCCTTTTGTGACTGAGATATTTCACTCAGCATAATGTCCTCCAAGGTCATCCATTTTGCATGATATTTCATGAGTTCCTTGTTTTACAATGATCATAGTATTCCTTTTTGTGAATATACCACAGCTTCTCTATCCATTCATTTGTTGATGAACACTTGGGTTGTTTCCAACTCTTTGCTCTTGTGAAAAAAGCCAAAATAAACATGGGTGTGCATATATCTGGTTTAATGGCAGTTTTGGTTTCTTTAGGATATATTCCCAGTAGTGGAATTTCTGGGTCAAATGGTGTTTATATTTGCAACTTTTTGAGGAAGTGGTATACAGCTTTCCATAGTGGTTGTACCATTTACACTCCCACCAACAGCGATAAATAATCCAATTGAAAAATGGGCCCAGGATATGAACAGACACTTCACCAAAGAAGACATTCAGATGGATAACAAAGACATGAAGAAATGTTCAAAAACCCTAGCTCTAAGAGATGCAAATAAAAACAATTATGAAATATCACCCCAGTAAGAATAGCAAAATTTAGCAGAACAGCAAACATCAAATGCTGGTGACATTGTGGAGAAACTGGAACCCTTATTCACTGCTGGTTGGAGTAGAAAATGATGTTTTATACAATCTTTAATTTACACTGTGTTTTGTTCATGTACACTGTGCTTTATATAATCATTCATATACATTGTGTTTTATAGAACTAATTATTATAGATAGTCTTCAATATGTGTTGCAGCTCAATGAAGCTCAACATCAAGAAAACAAAGATTCTCACCACTGGGCCAATTGGCAGCACCATGATAGATGGAGATTGAGATTGTCCCAATTTCAGCTTGTTCAGTTGGCACCAACATTCAGGAAATAAAAGACGAATTGCATGGGGAAGTCTGTTGTCAGAGACCTCTCCAGAGTGCTGAAGTGCAACAATGTCAGTCTAGAGGCTAATGTGTGCCTGATTCAAGGCATGGTCTTTGGAACTGCTTTCTATGCATCAGAGAGCTGGACAATGATGAAAGATGACAGAACAAAAATTGATTCCTTTGAGTTGTGGTGCAAGAGAAGAGTATTGAACATATGGAGGGACAGCGCAGGGGAGGAAGACCCTGGATAAGACGGATTAAAACAGTAATTGGATTAATGAGGGTAGTTGTGTCAGAAACAGTGAGATTGGCTCTGCATAGAGCAGGATTCAGAGGTACTGTGCATAGGGTCGCTCTGAGTTGTTGTAGACTCAATGGCACATAACAACATCAACAACATGTCTACTACTGTCATTTTTGTAGTTATTTGCCATCAAGTCTCCTGTGACTCACAGTGACACTAAGTACTATGGCTCTGAACCCGCTCTATCCTGTGCCAACCCTATTGTCTCTGACACATCTATCCTCATTACCCGACCATTGAGTCCATCTCATTGAAGGTCTTCCTCTCTTGCACTGTCCTTCCACCCTCCCATGCATGATTTCTTTTTCCAAGGACTAGTCACTCCTTGCAATATGCCCAAAGTGTGTCAGACAAAGCTTCATAATCCTTGCCTCCAAGGATCACCCTGATTTCACCCTCTCAAGTATGAACCTGTTTGTTTTCCTCACAGTGCTTGGTATACTCAATACTCTTCTCCAGCACCACAGCTCAAAGGCATAAATTCTCCTATCATCTCTAGTCATTGTCCAGCTTTCTGATGCATAGGATGTGATTACAAAGACCATGGCCTGTATCAGACATACTTTGGTCTCCAAACTGGCATAGTTGTTCTTCAGTACTCCGGAAATGTCCCTTACAGCAGACTTTCCCAAAGCAATTCATCTTTTGACTTCCTGGCTGCTTGTACCAAGAGTGTTGATTGTGGAGCCAAGCAAACTAAAGCTGTTAACAATCTCAGTCTCTTCACCATTTATTACGATGCTGCCAATCAGCCCAATGGTAAGAATCTCTGTTTTCTTGACCTTAAGGTGAAACCATATTGAAGACGGAAGTTCTTAACCTTCCGCAGCAAATGTTTCAGGTCCCACTCAGTTTGAGCAAGCAAGGTTGTCTCATCTGCATAACGCAGGTTGTTGATGAGTCTTACTCCAATCCTAATGCCACATTCCTCTCCATAGAGCCCAGTCTCCTGGATGATCTTTTCTGCATATAGATCGAAAAAGTATGGAGTATCTTCCCTGGCATACATCCTTCTTGATTTTAAACCATGCTGTGTTTCCTTTCTCTGTTCTGATGACTGCCTCCTGGTCCAAGTACAGGTTTTGCATAAGCACAGTCAAGCATTCTGGGATTCCCATTCCTCTCAGAGTTAGCCACAGTTTGCTGTGATCCACACAGTCAAATGCCTTTGCAATGTTAATGAAAACAGACATTCCTCTGGTGTTCTCTGCTTTCAGCCAAGATCCATCTAACATTAGCTATAATATTGCTACCATGGTTTCTTCTAAAACCAGCCTGCACATCTGGCAGTTTTCTATTGATGTGCTGTTCCAGTAGTTTTTGGATCATCTTCAGCAGGATCTTGCTTGCATGTGATGTTAATGATAGTGTGATAATTTCCATACTCTGTTGGGTTACTTTTCTTTGGGATCAGAACAAATATGGATCTCTTCCAGTCAGTTGTCCAGATGGTTGTCCTCTAGATTTCTTGGCATAACTTGGTGAGCACATCCAGGGAAACACCTGTTTGTTGAAATATGTCAACTGGTATGCCATCAATTCCTGGGGATTTGATCTTTGCCAGTTCCTTCAGAGCAGCATGAACTATTATTCCCATGTCTTTTAAAGTCCCCATTGAATCTTTTCTATTCCTTCACTGCCCCATCTGCCCACTAACCTATGCTATCCTAGTGATTTCCCTCCTTCCTCTTTTCCCTGCCCCTTCCCCTTTTGAACATTTATTTATACACATCTTGCTCAGTTATCCTTCAATTTTTACAATTATGATCTAACACAGTATTTGTCCTTTTTTGAGTTATTTCACTTAGCATAATGCTGTATAGAATCTTTCATGTTATATAGTATTTTATGAAATTGTTGCTCCTTAGTGCTATATACTATTCTAGTGTGTTAATGCACCACAATTTCTCAATCCAGTAATTTATTTTGTAAAAATTTTATTTTATATTGGTTTGCAATCAAAGTATATATATATATATATGTGTGTGTGTGTGTGTGTGTGTGTGTGTGTGTTTCACACTTTTTTCTTAATTCACATTGTGTTCATACAATCATTTCCATACATTGTATTTTATAAAATTAATCACCACTGAACAATGTCTATAATTACCTTATCTTTTTAGATTGCCACGGTATCTTACCTACCCTTCACACTCCATTTATTTATTGATGGACATTTGGGCTGTTTCCATTTTCTTGCTGTTGTGAATAATGCTGCTATGAACATAGGTGTACATATCTCTGTGTTTCAGTTCTGATTTCCTAAGGGCTTATTCTTAGCAGTGGAATCGCTGGGTCATATGAAAACACTGCAGCCTTCAATATAGATTGCATCTTAGCGTCAAGAAAACAAAAATCCTTGGCACTGAACAGATAGACAACATCATGATATATGGAGAAAAGTTGAGACTTTCTATGACTTCATTTTACTTGGATTATAAATTAATCCAATACTATAATTAATATCCAACAGAGTGAGGAAATTATCAAACAAACAATATCATTAATATTACATGCAAACAAGATTCTGCTGAAAATTATCCAAAAGCGATTGGAGCAATATGTCAACAGAGAACTGCCAGATGTGCAGGCTGGATTTAGAAGAGGTCATGGTACGAGGGATATTACAGCTAATGTTAGATGGATCTTGGCAGAAAGTAGAGAATACCAGAGGAATGTCTATCTGTGCTTTATTGACTGTGCAAAGGCTTTTGACTGTGTGGATCACAACAAGCTATGGCTGACTTTGAGAAGAACGGGAATCCCAGAACATTTGATTGTGCTTATGTGAAACCTATACTTGGACCAAGAAGCAGTCATCAGAACAAAGCAAGGAGACACTAAATGCTTCAAAATCAAGAAGGGGGTCAGTCAGGGAAGTATTTTGTATCCATACCTTTTCAATCTGTATGCTGAATAGATCATCCAAGACGCTACGCTGTACAAGGAGGAATGTGGCATCAGGATTGGTGGGAGAGTTATCAATAACTTGCGTTATGCAGATGACACAATCCTGCTTGCTGAAACTGAGGACCTGAAGGACTTGCTGCAGAAGGTCAAGGACTGCAGCCTTCAATATGGATTCAAGCTCAACATCAAGAAGACAAAGATCCTTACCACTGGGTCAATTGGCAGCATCAGTATGGATGGTGAAGAGATTGAGATAGTCAACAGTTTTAGTTTACTTGGTTCCACAGTCAACACTCTTAGTACCAGCAGCCAAAAAATCAAGAGATGAATTGCATTGAAAAAATCAGCTGTGAGGGACTGCTCAAGAGTACTGAAGAGCAATGACATCAGGCAGGAGACTAAGGTGTGCCCGAACCAGGTTATAGTCTTCACAATTCCGTGCTATGCATCAGAGAGTTGGACAGTGAATAGGGTTGAGAGAAAGAGAATTGACATTGCCTTTGAGCTGTGGTGCTGGAGAAGAGTGCTGAACTGCTAGGAGAACAAACAGGTTTGTCCTGGAGAGAGTGAAGCCAGAATGCTCCTTGGAGTTAAGGATTCTGAAGCTTCGTCTGACAAACTTTGGGCATATTGCAAGGAGGGACTGGTCCTTGGAGAGGGGCATCATGTTTTCGAGAGTGGATGGCCAGCGCAGGAGAGGAAGACCCTCGATGAGATGGGTTGATTCTGTGATTGGGGTGGTGGGAATGAGTGTGTTGGAGATGGCGATGTTGGCACAGGATAGAGCAGAATTTAGGGCTCTTGTACATAGGATTGCTATGAGTTGCAAGCGACTCGATGGCACATAACAACAACAACAACAACAACAGTTAATATCACAATTAATGTACTTGGTACCAGCAGTCAGAATATCAGGAGATATATTATGCTGGGAATGTCTGGAATCAGAGACCTCTCTAAATTATTGAGGAGTAATGATGTCAGTCTGGGGACAAAGAGGCTCATGATTAGGCCATGCATGGTCTTTTCAGTCACTTGCTGTGCATCTGAGAGTTGGACAATGACTAAAGATACCAGAAGAAGAATTGATACCTTTGAACTTTGAAGAAGAGTGCTGAATATTCCATGGACTGCTGAGATAACAAACAGTTATATTTTGTTTTTCAAAGTGTTTCTTGGAGACAAAAATGATAAAGCTTTGTCTCATATACTTTGGGCATGTTCTTAGGAGAGGTAAACCCTGGAGAGGGACATCATGCTTGGAAAGGTGGAGGAACATGCAAGGAGAGGAAGACCCTCAACCAGGTAGGTTGACACGGTGACCATGGCAATGGGCTTGAGTGTGTCAGAGATCATTGAGAATGGCACAGGATAGGACAATATTCAGATTGATTATTCATAGGGTAGCTATGAGTCATACTTGACTAGACAACTCATAGCAACAACAACGACAACAACACATAGAATTTCTGTGTTCAGTTTTCTTAGGAAACATCAAATTGCTTTTTAGAGTTGTTATTGTTATGTGCCATTGAGCCAACTGTGACTCTGAACAATGGCTCTGAACCTTGACCTATTCTAAGCCAACCTCACTATTTCTGACTCACCTAACTCCATTGCCATATTCACTGTGTCAATTCATCTTATCCAGGGTCTTCCTCTACCCTTCCAAACATGATGTCTTTCTCCAAGGACTGGTCCCTCCTGACAATATGCCCAAGGTATATGAGATGAAGCTTCAAAATCCTTGCCTTCAAGGATTTTACTCTCTCCAGGACAGACCTGTTTGTCCTCTTGGCAGTCTACTGTATACTCGTCTACAGCACCACAACTCAAAGGCATCAGTTCTTCTTCTGTCACCCTTAATTATTGTCCAACTTTCAGATGCATAGTTAGCAAATGAGAAGTCCATGTCCTGAATCAGACACGCCTTAGTCTCTAGACTGACATCATTGTTTTAAGTACTCAGGACAGGTCCTCAACAATAGATTTTCCCCAAGGCAACTTTTCGCTTTTGATTTCCTGACTACTGATGTGGATCTGAGCAAGAAGAAATAGTCTGCTGCCTATTAGTCCAGTGGTAAAGATCTTTGTTTTCTTGATGTTGGAATGTAATCCATATTGAAGGCTTCAGATCTTTGGCCACAAATACTTTAAGTCCCCCTTGTTTCAGTGAGTAAGGTTGTTGATGAGTCTTCCTTCAATTTTGATGCAGAATTGTTCTTCATTAGGTCTATCCTCCTAAATGATCTGTTCAGTATATAGATTGAAGAGGTATGGAGGATAAAGGATACATTTTGGAAGCACTTTTTTTCTTGATTTCTGTACCATGAAGCATTTCTTTGCTGTTTGAACAACAGTTTGTTGGTCTAGGTATTGGTTTCACATAAGCACAATTAAGTGTTCTGGGATTCCTGTTCTTCTCAGTATTAGCCACAATTTGTTGTGATCCACATAGTCAAAAGATTTAGCATAGTTGATAAAACACCCACCAAGCAGTGCATGAGAATCGCAATCTCTCCACATCTTTTCCAACATTTCTTGCTTTCTGTTCTGCTTAGCTTTGCTACTGTTACTAGGATGAAATAGTATCTCATTGTTGTTTTCATTTGCATAGCTCTGATTGACATTGATTTTGAACATGTCTTCATATGTCTGTTGGCCATTGAAATGTCTTCCTTTGTTCAGAATCTTTTAATATCTTTTGCCCATTTGGTGTTTGGGTTAGTAGTCCTTTCTTATGGAGGCTCTGTAATAGTATTCTGTAAACTTGGTTATGAGTCTCTTGTCTGAAATGCCATTGCCAAATGTTTTTCTCCTTTCCGTAGGCTTTGTTTTCACCCTGTCAGAAGAAGTTTTTGATGCACACAGAGATTTGATTTTTAGAAGGTCCTGTTCATCAATGTCATCCCCTCCTGGTTGTGCATTTCTGGTTATATTTGCAAACCTTTTTATGCTGTAGGGTAGGGCTTCTAAGTTTGATCCCATTTTGTCTCTTATGGTTTCGGGTTTTACCTCTAGGTCTTTAATCCACCTTGAGTGTAATTAAGATTTGGAACCTGTTTCAGTTTTCTGCAGGTATATGTCCAGTTTTGCCAGCACCATTTGTTGAAGAGGTTGTCATTCCCTCCTTTGACAGACTTTGTTTCCTTATCAAATTACAATTGACCAGAGGTTGATTTTTAGGTTCTTGATTATATTCCATTAGTCTATGTGTCTGTTATTGTACCAATAACATGCTGTTTTGGTTGCTATAGCTGTGTAATAGGTTTTGAGATCAAGAAGTGTTATGACTCTTCATTTTTACTTTGCAGAAGAGCTCTGCTTATTTGGGGGCTCGTTCCTTTCCAAATAAAACTGCAATTTGCCTTTTCTATCTCTTTGAAGAATTAGTTTGGTATCTGTATTGAGATTGTGTTGAAAAAGTATATTGTTTTCTGTAAGATTGTGATTTTTCATTATGTTGAGCCTTCCTATCCATGAATGTATTTTACATTTATTGTCTTATTTTTTTCTTTTGTAGTAGTGTTTTGTAATTTTCTTTATAAAGATATTTTTGTGCCTCTACTTAGACTTATTCATACTGTGGTTGGCTAATGTAAATGGTATTGCTTTCTTAGTTTCCTTTTCCATGTTTTTTTTTTTTTTGTTGTTGTTGTTCTTGTTGTTGCTGTAAAGAAACCTGACTGATATTTGTGTTTTAGTCTTCTACCCTGTCACTCTGCTACATTGGTGTACTAGGTCTAATGATGGGGACCGGGTAGAAAGATGGAGGGACAGTGAAGGAGAGGAAGACCTTCAAGTAGGTGGATTGACACAGTGACTGCAGCAATGGATTGGGGTATGTCAGAGATTGTGACAATGGCCCAGGATAGGACAGGGTTCAGCTTTGTTGTTCATAGGACCACTATGAGTTGTACATGACTTGAAAGCACCTGACAACAACAAGTATAACAGTTTTGTCATTGAGTCATTGGGTTTTCTGTGTACGTGATCATATCATCTGCATTACGTGAGAGTTTTACCACCTCTTTTCCAATTTGAATACCTTTTATTTCCTTCTCTTGTCTTATTGACCTAGTTAGAACTTCTAAAACAATAGGAGTGGTGATAGGGAGTATTCATGTGTGGTCCTTGTTTGCAAGGGAAATGCCTTAATTCTTTCTTCATTGAGAATGATGTTGACTTTTGATTTTGCATACATATTTTTCATTATGTTGAGGAAATTCTCTTCTATTTCTATTTTGTTGAGTGTTCATATAGGAAGGAGTGTTGTATTTTGTCAAAGGTTTTTTTCTGCATCAATTGATAGGATCATATAGTTTTCGTCATTTGCTTTGTTAATGTTATGAATTACATTAATTGTTTTCTTATGTTGAACCATCCTTGCATCCCTATTATGAACCCAATTTAGTCATTATGATTGTACTGTTGGATTCTATTGGCCAGGATTTTGTTAAGGACTTTTCTATCTATGTTCATAAGAGAAATTGATACATAGTTTGGTTTTTTTTAAAATAATGTCTTACTTTGGTTTTGATATAGGGCTAGGTATGCTTCTTATTTTTCCATATTTTTGAAATAATTGAGGTAGAATTGGTGGTAGTTTGTTTCAGAATGTTTGGTGAAACAATCTGGGTCAGGACTTTTTTTTAAGGGTCAATCTTTTTTTTATCTGCTCAATTCCTTTTTAAGTAATGGGTCTGTTCAAGTGTTCTACATCTGTTTGCATCAATCTGGGTAGGGTGTGGGTTTCTAGGAATTTGTACTTTTACTATAGGTTTTCAAATTTATGGGAGTATAGATTTTTCATAATATTTCATTATTATCTATTTAATTTCAGCAGATTCTGTTTGATGTTACCTATTTAATGTATTATTCAAGTTATTTGTGTCTTATCTTTCTGTTATTTTTTGGTTAAGTTTGCAAATAGTTTATCCATTTTATTGACTGTTTCAATGAACTAATTCCTGGTCTTATGGTTTTAGTTGTTTATCTGTTTTCTATCCTATTGATTTCAACCCTTGTCCTTATAATTTTCTTTCTTCTAGAGACTATGGAATTAGCTTGTTGTTAGTTTATTGGAGATTCCGAGTTAAGTAGTTTTCTTCCTTTTTATATGTTTGCCTATTACCAGGAACTGCTCCCTGAGGACTGGCTTAGCTGTATCTCACAAGTTTTGATGTGTTTTAATTTAATTTTCATTTGCTTCAAGGAACTTTTTATTTCACTTTTTATTTCTTCTATAATCCAATAGTGCACAAGTGGGGTGTTATTTAACTTCCAAGTGGGTTGTTTTAAATCTTGATTGCTGGTACCAAGGGTATTGATTGTGGATCCAAGAAAGATGAAATAGTTGATAGCTTGAATCATTTTTCCTATGAATTCTGATATTGCCTATTGGCCCAGTGGTAAGAATTTCTTTTTAATTGATGTTGAGATGTAATCTTTATTGGAGTCTTTTAGTTTCAAGGCTTTAGATCACAATGAGAAGAGACTACTTATTTTTCTCCCAAAGAGGCACTAGTAGATTAAAAATGCCAGACACATGCAGTTTTTGGGTTAAAAGCACAACATACCAATTTGATGGTACACACACACAAAATAATAAAATAAAAAAAATTTAAAAAAGCACAACATACTGTGTACTATGTCACCAGAACTCCAATGCTATCTGCATGTAGTATGTGGAGAAAATAACTTACTTTCCTAGTTTAATGAAGTTGTGTGAAGATATGCTGCTTTGTTATATGGCATTCATCTTGTGCTCAAGGAGCTGTGCAGCCTTAATGGTAAGGAGGCACACTGCCAACCTGAAGGCATGCATGAGTCCACCAGCTTCTCTGTATGAGAATGATGGGCAATCACCCTCCATGTGACCTACTTGCTCCGAAAACCTGTTAGAGGGTCAGCTATAAGTAGGTTCTGACTCAGTGGTTTATAACAACAACAACAACAACAACAGCAGCAGCAGCAGCAGCAGCAACAACAGCAGCAGCAGCAACAACAACATTTTGTGATCAAGGAATGACTAAGAATGAAAAGTTGATAGAAAGAAATATGTCAAGATAAAAAGAAAGGAGATGTCTGATGTGAGCTATGAAACTCCATAAAACTTGGAAATTTTCACTTCTATACTTCTTGTAATGTGAGATGAGTAAATGTTTCATTGTTTAAGCAATTATTAATTGGATTTTCTCTTTCAAGTTGCCCCAAACCAAATTAATCTTATGTAAAAATGGAGAAATAGATTCTTCTGTTTCACCCCAAGGCCTCTAGTCTGGGTATCATTGTTTTGTTACCAAACCTCTCCTCTCTTCTCTCAGTATTAGGCATCTGAGTGCCTTTCAGGTACTGCTACATCTGCTGGGCCACCAGTCACACCACCTAAGTCAAGTACAATTGAGATTTCTTTTGCTATCTGTGGAATTAAGGGTTTATTCAAAATGGTTCTCCTAGCCATTGTTGTTGAAAGCGGGAGTGGCATCCACTTCCTAAACAACATGCTTCTGGAAACTCTATGAACTTTGATAAATGTCGATAGTTATAGAAAGGCTTTAGGCCTTTTCATAGGGTTGTGATGGGTTGTGCTCGACTCATGGGCAATCAACAACAACAGCCATTGCTTGACTTTGCCATGTGGATGGATGAGATATGTGAATAAGGCATGTTAACCTTTTTATAAGGGGATTTGCAAGTCTCACCGATCCACAATGGGATTGGCTAGCTTAACCATTAAATTGAGCAGTTCCAGCAACAGAAGGAAGATCTTCCCCTGGCAGAGAACCAGAAAATGCAACTCATCCTTCAGGATGGCAGACAGATTAGGAGGATCTATGGGAACAGTAACTTTATCAGCCACAGTAGAGAACCAGAGACCTGACATGTGATGAGATGTTGGGACTGCTACATTGTTAGACCAGAGTTAAAGACTTTTTCCCAAGTTTATCAAAGACTGGGAAGGAAGAGACATAATTGGCAGGACTAAGAATTTTGTAACACTGGCCTAAAGTCATCAGGCTCAAGGCTGAGATGCCTACAAACACATTTTGGAAGCTATCTTGACTGTGTCCTGTGACTAGCCTGTATTATAACCTTCTGACTTTTCCCAACATTGTTCTGTGTGATCTGTGAGCTATTACATCAGATTTTGGATGCATTAAAATGGTGAGATTGATGTAGAGATGAGTAGAAAGAGGCACAAGAGTGTGAAGGACACGTCTGACTGTACAGGAATTGGTTTTGTGTTGTTCATGCTGTTGACAGGGACAATTCCCCTTTGGGAAGTTGGTAAAAGTCTTATATAGCCATCCCCACATGGCCCTTGATCTTTTTACAATATTATTGACTTTGAAGCAGTCAGCCCAGAGCAGAATATTGGTGGTGATAGTGAAGACAGTGGCATCCAATGACTCTGGCAGCTATGCCTTCTGAGGTACTTCTTTTGGACTCTATTCCCCAACCTTTCATTTAAAAGCTACACATCTTAAGTCTTTACACCATTGGGACTTCATACCTAACTACAAAAAGAGTGGGAAATACATTCCCTGACTAAGAAGCTGCCACCCTGTTAGGCTTTAATTGCAAAAGAGAAAGATTTGTTTTGAAAGGCAGCTAATACAACCTGGTACTCTCAAAAAGACTTGTTTAATAGTAGGAGTGGGGTGGGGCAAATCTGAATTGGCCACTGAGTAAGCCAATGATACATAGGCAATAAGGCTGATCAAATGTTGCCAAGTAAAGTTTAGGCAAAAGTGGTATTTCTCTCTTCTCTTTAGAATTATCTACTTGTTAGGTGCCAATGAGTTGACTTTGACTTTTATTGGTTCTTCGAACAACAGATCTGAACCCTGTCTTGTCCTGACCATCCTCATCATCTCTTATATACTTGAGCCCACTGTTACAGTCACTGTGTAAATCCATTTTATTGATGGTCTTCC
>NW_006399962.1:1232745-1246638 GCF_000299155.1 Elephantulus edwardii | reverse complement strand
AACAACAACAACAACCTCTTTCTCTGACACTTCACCTTTCCCAACATGATGACTTTTTCCAAGGACTGGCTCCTTCTCACCACATGCTCAAAGTAAGTGAGACAGAGTTTCACCATCCTTGTCTCTAAGGAGCACCCTAGCTTCATTTGCTCTTAGATAGACTTATTTGGGTTTTTTTTGACAGTCCATGAGACATTCGTACTCTTCTCCCTTGGCACAATTTAAAGGCGTCAAGGCTTTGTTTGCCATCTTTATTCATTGTCTAACTTTCAGATGCATAGAAAACAATTGAAGAAAACCATAGTTTGGCACAGGTGGGTGCGCCTTGCTCTTTAAGCTCACATTCTTGCTCTTTGGCACTTTGGAAAGGTCTTTTGACAGCAGATTTTCCAATGTAATGTGTCTTGTGATTTATTGACAATTGTTAGTATGGGTGCTAATTGTTGATCTACTTGTTTATATAAAAATTACTGAATAATTAAAAAATCCTTAGCTTTGCTTAACTATTTTAGGTCTGGTAGGGCTAGTATATTGAATGTCACTTATGGTTTGATAGAAATCTTATAGCAATAATCTATAATATAGGCACCTACTGAGCCTTCTCATTATTGAGTATAAAGCTCTTAAAAGTACACTTTTTTATCTTATTTTTAAAAAACGAATTCTGATGACTGCATGGCTTAAGACTAATAAGAAATGGTATTTGAAAATGAGCATCAGACTTACTTTTCAAGTACCTTGTCATAAATGCTTTGCTACCCATGTAATAAAGTAATTTCCTCTTGTGTGATAAATATAGCACTAAAGAAGAATGAGTCTTGTCTGATAAAATGGCTTTTATTAATCTCCTAATGCTTTTATTTTGTTCTAGAATTATGATTAGTTTCAAGAGAGTAGCAAACAGGTTATGATAGCAGTTGAATATTATTGCTATTCAGATAACTTTGGCTAATGCCTGCTGTTTATTTCAAAAACAAAATGCTCCCATTAAGAAAAATCAACGATAATGGTCTGACTTTATTATCATGAAATTATACCTGTTATGTAAACCTTGCTAATTATCAGCACTTGGATTCATTTGGGTGATATAACAGATGAAAAAGGCCATTTATTAGGAGAAGTGTTTGGCATTTGTATGAACATAATAAAGCAGAAATAATGAAAAACAATCTGAGGGAAGAAGAAATGTTAATGAAGAATGGAATTTGCCCAGGGATGAATTATACCAGGAGACAACCTGGAGAGCGGATTGACGCTTCATTTTGGGAGTGAATTCCTCCTCACTTGCAGTCCCTCAGAAACCCTGCCCTTGTCTTCCTCTTTTCTTACATTCCAGATGGTTTCTGGTTTATCTTGATCATGTACCTGCTGCTGCTTCGATTGACCCCTCAGTCTATAATTGCAGCCTTGTCCTCTTGCCTGTGGCTCAACCTGCCTTCAGGCTACCTCTGCCTGCATGTCCCATAGGAGCCTGAACTCTAAAGACGCAAATAGAATTCGCCATCATTTGCCCTCTTCTTGAATGGCCTATTTTACCCTGAATACCATAGTGTGGACTTTGATTGCTCACTCCCTCATGTCCCATGTCCAATCAGTCATATCCTCTTGTCAGAAATCTTTCAAATATCACTCTCACTGCATTCTGTTGGAGCCATCAACATTTCTGTGTTAACCATGAAAACTGTGTCAGTCCTACCTCAAGAACCAACCTTGAGTCACACGTGTCTGAATTTAAAAGCCAATTCAGGACAGGTTTGAGGCTTGAAACACTAATGAATGAAGACCAAATGAGCTGTGGAACGATATCAAGAATATAATTCATGAAGATTGCAAAAGATTACAAAGACAGAGGAGGAAGAAAGGACCGAGATGGATATCAAATAAGACTTTGAATATTGCATTAGAATGCCAAGAAGCCAAAGCAAAGGGAAGAAATCAGGATGTTAAGGAGCTAAACAGAAGGGCAACTTGGGAAGACAAAGCAAACTATTATAATGGAATGTGCAAAACTAGAGTTCAAAAATTGAAAGGGATGAACTCACATTTGTCAAGCTGAAGGAATTGAAGAATAAATTGAAGCCTCAAGTTGTGATACTTAAGGATGGTATGGGCAGAGTAGTGAATGATCCAGGAAGTGTCAAAACACAGAGTCACTGTATCAAAAAGAATTAACTGACACAGAAGAATTTAATGAAATAACATATGATAAAGAGGTAATGGTGATGAAGAGGAAGTTCAAGCTGCTCTGAATTAGCAAAACACAAGGTCCCTGTAATTAATAAAACATCAATTGACATATTTCAGCAAACAGATGTTACCCTGGATGTGCTCACCAGATTGTGCCAAGAAATCTAGAGGACAACTACCTGGCCAACTGATTGGAAGAGATCCATATTTATTCCCATTAAAAAAAAGGTGAAAGAGTGTGGAAATTATTGAACAATATCACTAATATTCCACATAAGAAAAATCCTGCTGAACATTATTTAAAAAAAACACACAACTGAAACAGTACATTGACAGAGAACCACTAGAATGAAATATGTTTGGTTTAAAAGAGGCTATGGTGTTAGGAACATTGTAGCCAGTGTCACATGGATTTTGGCTGAAAGCAGAGAGTAACAGAGGAATATCTGTCTGTGTTTCATTGACTATACAAGGGTGTTTGACTGTGTGGATTACAACAAATTGTGATCCCTTGAAAAGAATGGGAATCCCAGAACACTTGATTGTGCTCATATGAAATCTATACTTGGATGAGGAAGCAGTTGTCATAACAGAGAAAAGACACATTGTATTGTTCAAAATCAGGAAAGGTTGCATCATGGATGCAACCTGTCCCATACTTTTCAGTCTGTATACAGAAGAGATAATTTGGGAAGCTAGACTTTATGAGGAGAAATATGAGGATTGGAGGAAAACTAATCAACAGATGATACAGCCTTGCTTGCTGAGGCTGGGGAGGAACTACATTTGCTGCAGAAGGTCAAGGACTACAGTCTTCAATATCAAGAAGACAAAGATCTCACCACTAGCCAATTGGAAGCACCATGACAGATGGATAAGGGATTAAGATAGTTCACAATTTCAGCTTGCTTGGTTCCACAAGCAATACTCTTGGCACCAATAGACAGAAAAATCAAAAGACAAGTATCATTGGGGAAGTCTGCTGTCAGGGACCTCTCTGAAGTGCTAGAGGATAATGATGCCAATCTAGACTAAGGTGCACCTGACCAAGGCCATGGTCTTCTTAATTACTTACTATGTAGCAGAGGGCTATACAATAAATAAAGAGAACAACAACAACAACAACAACAACAACAAAAATCAATGCCTTTGATGTGTGATGCTGGAGAAAAGTATTGGACATACCATGGACCACAAAGAGAACAAACAGGTCCGTCCTAAAGAGGGTGAAACCAAGTTGCTCCTTGGAAGCAAGGATTTTGAAGCTCCGTATCATATACTTTGGCATGTTACCAGGAGGGACCAGTCCTTGGAGAAGGACATCATGCTTGGAAGGGTGAAAGGACAGAGCGGGAGAGGAAGACCCTGGATCAGATGGACTGATAGAGTAACTGCGGTAGTCTGGGTAGGTGTGTTAGAATCAGGACAGGGCAGGTTTCAGAGCTGCTATACGTAGGGTCGCTATGAGTCCCAGGGGACTAAAAGGCACATAATAACAATAATAACAACAACATATTAAAATAAAACTGTTCATTTTATGTTTACATATTTTAACAGAATTATTTTTAATTTTATGAGAAATTTGAGGAAGATATGAGACTTTCTTTTTTGTATTTTCACTCCTAGCAAGCTAGAAAAACAATCTGTGTCTTCTTTTCTTAAAATTATTTTTCTAATTTCCAAACACATAAATAAATCTGTAAATATGACTTTTTTGTAATACATCATATAAAACTCTCACACTCAAGTTTTTAGGAGTTTAAACATAGCATTTATGGTTTTCAATTTTGTTGAAAATTGAATCCACTAGCCGGGAAGCTGGTAGGTTCAGCCCATGTAGCTTGGATTGCCGGTATACCTCCTTACCACTAAGCCATCGGAGCCCTTCTTTAAAATATACATGGATGTAAACATAGGTAGATATCGAGATATTGGGCAGCTCTCCTGGCTTAGTGGTAAGGAATCATGTTGTCAACCCAAAAGCATGTGGTTCGAGTCCACCAGCTGCTCTGTGGGACCAAGATAGACAATCTCCTCTCATGCAATGTCCTGCCTCTGAAAACTTGCTGAACAGTCAGTTATGGAGAGGATGACGATGTTTCAGAGATGAGATGGCATTACACAGTTACTGGGGTAATGGGGTAGGTGTGTCAGAGACAGTGAGACTGATTGAGGGTAGAACAGAGTTCAGAGCTGTTGTCCATAGGGTCGCTATGAGTCACATGCTACTCAACAGCACATAATAAATAACAACAAGGGCCACCTCATTTTTCAAGACTTCCTAAATTTACAGTGATCTCTGGTGACTTAGTAGTAAGGAGTTATGCTGCTAACCCCAAAATACATGGTTTGAATCTATCAGCTGCTCTGAAGGAGAAAGATGAGTGATCTCGCCCTGTGTGTTTTACTGCCTCTAAAAAGCACTAGAGGGTCAGATCTGGCTTCTGACTTAATGGTATTTAACAACAGCAGCAAATTTTACAAATTAAAGGTTTGAGCCAATCTTTTGTTGAGCGAGTCTGTTAAGAGCCATTTTTTCCAACAGTGTGTGCTCACTCTGTGTCTCTCAGTCAATTACATTTTGGTAATTCCTACATTATTTCAAACATTTTCATAATGTTACTGCACATCTAATAGACTATAGTATAAATATAACTTTTATATACAATGGGAAACTAAAACATTTCTTGTGACTTGCTTTATTGTGACATTTGCTTTGTTGCAGTGGTCTGGAACTGAATCCACAATATCTCTGAAGTAGGTGCCTAGATTAGGAGCACTGGTGGTGCAGTGGTTAAAACACTTTGCAACAAAACCAAAAGGTTGGTGGTTAGAATTCACGGTCCACCCCATGAGTGAAAGACATGGTAGTCTGCTTCCATAAAGATCACAGCGTTGGGAACTCTGTGTGGGCAGTTCTGCTCTGTCCTACAGCGTTACTAGGAGTCAGAGAGCTCATTAGATAGCACCTCCATTTTTAAATGGTTTTTTAAAAATTTTTGAATATTTCAAATTTATGTAAAAGTTAAAACAATAGTACAATAAAGAGATGTACCTTCACTTTCTGGGTTGGTTCATTGATTTGCTAATTCTTTGCTCCATTTATCTCTCTCTCCACACAAACTTCCACACAAGATCCAGTCCTCCACTGGTCTCCTAAAGATTTGTGACTTGGGATTAGGGTAGAACCTGGCATTCCTGTCTTTTTGTGTTGGCCTAATTTCAGTAGTAAACGATGTTTCAGAGACAACAGGCACAGAAAGGGCCAATTTGAGAAAGAATGCTGCGAGCTTTGGGCAACCAGTGACCCTGTGTAGCTGTCTAGGTGGTAGGTTGAGGAGAAGGCCCTTCTCTCCAGAGGGCACCTGTGCATCCAGAGACTTCAGGATGGTGTTGATGAAGAGTCAGGTGTCCTGCAGGTGAGACTCAGGCCCTAGAATGTAATGTCCCCATTAAGGACTCTGTGCCTCATAAGCTACCTGTGACAGGTTCCAGATAGCTCCTTTCAGTAACTCTTTGATAATGGATGCTTGTGTAAAAAGAAAGTTGTGCACAAATCTATTCCTTAGCATAACATTTGGGAATTTCAGAACTTTCAGTGAGACATTGAAGCTGGGAGACAGGGTTGCCTACAAAATCTTGTGACTGCAAAGAGACTGACTGTTAGTAAGCAATCTTTGGACATTATTGCTACTGTGACCTAATCTAATATGAACTTGCTGATCTTAACCTAATTACATCTTCAAAGACATTCTTCTCAATAAATAAGGTGACAGTCACAGGCTAGGACTTAAATAAGTTTTGGGGTGGAGGGGCGTAGTTCATTTTGACATATGTGGCAATCTCCTTGTTTGGCCAGTCGATCTTTATTGCCATTGAGGACTATTATCCCTGATTTTATTTTACTAGAAGTAAAAGATATTTGTCTGAATTAATTGTATTACTCTGTCTTCTAAGCTGGCAGTGCAAACTTTGGAACCCTTCTAAACCTCAGGCTAATTGCTGTCCAGTTGGAACCAACTCAAGCTGGACCAGTGGGTTTTCTGTGACTGTAAATCAGATGGGAAGAGGCTGTACATCTTTTTCCTGAGGAGTTTCTGGTGCGTTTGAAGTGCCAGAGGGGTGGCGTCTTTGGTTTCACAACGTTGACACCCTGTTTACTAGGCTCCCAGAGTTCTTGGAAACTTTACTGCCTGAAAAATATTGCTAGTGGCTTTATTTATATATTTATTTTTAAATAATCTGCTCTTATCAGAGACAACTAGACATCAGCTGCAGATTCTATTTTCCAGAGATATCAGCAACCATCTCCCCTATATAACATGCTTTACAAGGTAACCATGACATTCATCTCAAATTGTGAGTCTATGTTCCCTCTTTTTGAACCTAGTGGGAATTTTGTGATTTCCTTCACTGACATTTATGTTCATAACATTAATTGTGCTCATGCAAAACATATATTTAGACTAAGAAACTATTGCCCAAACAGAGCAAGAGAACACTACACGGTTTAAATGAAAAGTGTTTGTCAAGGCTGTGTATCCTTTCTCTATACCTGTTCAATCTGTATGCTAAGTAAGGAAATTGAGAAGGTAGACTTTATGAGGAAGAATGTAACATCAGGATTGGAAGAAGATTTATCAACAACCTGATAACAGAAGAAAAATTAATGCCTTTGAGTTGTGGTACTAGAGAAGAGTATTGAACATGTCATGGTCTGTCAAGGGAACAAACAGGTCTCTTGGAGAGGGTGAAACCAGGTTTCTCCTTGGAGGCTAGGATTTTTAACTCCATCTGATATATTCTGGGCATGTTCCTAGGATGGATCAGCCCTTGGAGAAGAAGTCATCGTTGTAAGGGTGAAGAATCAGTGCAGAAGAGGAAGACCCTGGATGATATGGATTGACAAAGGCTGGGGTAATAGGGAGAGGTGTGTCAGAGACTGTGAGATTGGCTTAGGATAGGGCAAGGTTCAGAGTTATTGTTCATAGAGTTTTGGATTGCCATCAACTCAATGGCACATGACAAAAACTGCTTGCTGAAAGTGAGGACTTGAAATGCTTGCTACAGAAGATAAAAGACTATATCTTAACGTCAAGAAAACAAAAATTACTCACCACTGGGCCAATAAGCAACATCATGGTAGATGGAGAAAAGAGAGAAATTGATTTAATTTGGTTCCACAATGGGCAACTTTTGTACCAGTAGTCTGCTGTCAGGGATCTCTCCAAAGGGCCAAAGAGCAAGGATGCCAGTTTAAAGATGAAAGTGCACCTGATCCAAAGCATGTATGGTCATTTGAATACTAAATAGCCCCTGGACTGCCAAGAAAATAAACAAACATGTCTTGTAGAGGGTCCAGCCAGAATACTCCTTAGAGGAAAGAAAATGAAACTTCATGACACATACTTTGGGTATGTTGTTAGAAGGCGACAGTTTTTAGAAAAGGACATCATGGCTGGAAAAGTGGAGGGTCAATGAAAAAGGGGAACTCTCTCAATAAGATGTATTGACAAAGTGTAACAATTTGCTCAAATGTGGCAGAGAAGATGAGGATGACACAGGATAGGGAAGGGTTCATATCTGTTGCAAATAGGGTCACGATGAGTCGTACTCAAACGGATGGCATTTAATAACAACGAAAGCAACAGCTTCACTAACAGAATTTGGTGGAAGTGACACTCTGTGACTTTTGAAACGATTTCATACAAATGCCATTTTTTGCTCTTCTGTTGTCAAGTTTCCTTTTGAGATGAGCTACCAAGCTATGAAAACCCATAAATTAAGACAAAGAGAGACCAAACGAAGGATCCCTGTAGGAGTGTTTTAGTCAACTGACAGCATTAATTGCCAGACATGGGAGTAAAGGTGGTCTCTGGATTATGAACATTGGATTTGAGAGTGGTTAGTATTTGACCTTAAGTATTATGTAAATTTGTCTTAGGGATCTCTTGTTCCAGTGTCCACAGGGAGCTGCACTGTTAGACTAGAGGTGGTCTGTCTGCCTGGTGGTTCAGATCCAGCAACAGATCTGCCAGAGAAAGATGGGCATGTTCTTCCTATGCAATTTACAGCCTTGGAAAACCTTCTGGAGGGTTAGTTACAAATCAACTCTGACTGGTAGAAATAAAAGAGTTGATAGAAATCTGTGCTTATTTTGAAATGATTGATCCAACTCCTATTCATCCCTGTTATTACTGTTGTGTACCATCAAGTCAGAATCAAGCCATTGCTGACCCTCCAGTGGGTTTTCAGAGGCAGTTAATCACACGGGAGGAGACTGCCCATCCTTCTCCCATGGAGCAGCTGGTGGACTCAAACTGTGTGCCCTTGGGATTGTAGCACAGCTTCTTGCCCCTTGTAACAAATTCATTGCACTCTTTTTCATGCCTCACATGCAACTTGAAATCATTGAGAAGATTTTTAGGCCTATTTTTTGCACTTCCAAACCAAACACAAAGCCCACTGCTGTTGATTCCAACATACCACTGGGCTTTGAGGCTAAATCTTGTTTTAATTGACAGTATGTTTCACACAATCATTCCCATACATTGTGTTTTGTAAAAGTAATTACCATTGGATATGCCCGCCATTACCCTATCTTTTCAGGTCCCCTCCCATCTTTCCCATTTCCATTATCCCCTCCCTTTACCCACCAAATTGAAAGTCCCTGTGGTTCCCCCCTACCCTTCTTCACCCCTCTGTTCACACCCTTAGACTCCGATACACGTTTTACTAGTTATCCCTCAATTTTTACAACATTGGTCATATGCAGTATTTGTCCATATGAGACTTGGTTCACGCAGCATAATGCTCTCCAGTCTTTCCCAAGTTATGTAGTATTTTTCAAAATTGTTGCTTCTGAGTGCTGCATAGTATTTAATTGTGTGAGTATATCATAATTTCTCAATCCATATTCATGTTCTTGTGATGGTAAATAATACTGCTATGAACACTGGTGTACAAATCTCTGTTTGTGTCTCAGTTAAAATTTCCTTGGGATATATTCCTAGTAATGAAATAGCTGGGTCATATACAGTTTCTATGTTCAGCTTTTTGAGGAAAATAACAAACTGCCTTCCAGAGTGATTATACAATTTTAAAATCCCACAAATGGTTTATGACAGTTCCAATCTCTCTACATCTTTCCCAACATTTATTGCTTGCTGTCCCTGTTAAACTTTGTCACTGCTATGGGGGTGCTCTGCTATCTCATTGTGGTTTTGATTTGCAGTTCTTCCGCTAGTAATTTTGAGCATTTATTCTTGTCTGTTTGTCATCTGAATGTCTTCTTGAGGCTATATTTCTTTATGGGAATCTCCTGTGAAACAGCTCTTTATTTGAACTACTAACCTTCTGGTTAAGAGTCTAACTTGTTCACGTGCAAGGTAGAAGTGAAGTAAGGAACTGCTTATGAGGTTTTCCATCCATTCCAACAACTAAGAGATAATGAGGAGTTGGGACCTCAGAAGGCTTTTAGGACCAATTAGTAGGCTCTGTGTCCAGGAGAAAATGAATATACTTACCAGTAATGTTAATGCTCATCCACGGCTCTTCTGGGAGGATCTAAATCATTGAAGCGTCCTCCTTTGTTTCCAGCTTGGAGCTGGGGCCTGTCAGTCCTGTCTGCCATGAGGACCTGATGTGGGCCACCTTGGCCAAGTGTCCTTCAGATTCACACTTAAAGCAAGTGAGTGGGAGCTTCCTCTCTACTCCCTTGCCTATCTGTGGCTCTCGTCTGTCACACTGTCTACTGAAGTGGCCCAGCTTTCCACAGTGGAAGCAATTCTGACCTCCTTTATTACCGTTGGGTGGCACTGTATATGAGTAAGACTTCCTTTTCCTGACACAGGCCCTAAACTGGCAGCAATAGCTGCCCCAATAATTTTGGCCATTGTCTGGTCTTTTCTCTTCCCTCTAGATCCCAGTTGTTAAAAGAGGGAAAAATTTAAGCAAATGTATAACAAATAATTTTGAACATTATAATCTTTTAAGTTTATGGCTGGAAGTATTAACAATATCATCATTTCTAATCCAGAGATGTATGTTCCAGTGCAGTACCTATGTTCCCTAAATGGTTTTGGTAAGAGGAATGCTGTAAATGTGGATACATTTCCACTATTCCTCCTCCATGCCACGATATAGTGTTATTAGCTTGAGCAGTTATAAATCCATTGCCATCCTTATTCTAACTTAATTCTTTTTTTTAAAATTTAAATTTGTTATTAATTTCAGTGAAAATTTACAGAGGCTTTGAACTTCCGAGTTGTAAACCAGCCCAGTGGTACATGGAATTTGCTCCAGGACTTAAGAAGCATAAATGACATAGCTGAGCCTCTACATCTTGTGGTTCCTAACCTCTACACTATAATAGACAAAGTGCTAGTCTATAGGCCTTTTATTGTAAGAACCACCTTCCCTCTGTAACTTGATTTGTGCCACTACTAGAACCTCTATTTATTGCTTGTTAATTTTTTGACTCACGTACTTTTAACTTGTTAGTTAAATTTGTGTCTTCTAGGTTGCGACACCTCCATGATACATCTTCAAGGATATGAACATGTACGGCTAAGCACAATTAATAACAGTGCATCTAAATTTCAAAATCAATCTCCATAATAGACTATGTGTTTCCTACTGCCAAAGGGGCCCTTTAGAGTAGTCAGAGAAGATCTTCACCCTGAAACCCACAGCGTCCCTTTTCAGCAGGAAGTAGCTAAGAGAATATGCCATCCCCTTTTCCTTATGAATCAGGGTGAAGTCTCTCTCACGGAGGAGTGATAGGGAATGGCAAAGGACACACTGACAAAGGAGATTAACCAGAACTGGCTTTGACAAGCACTGTGGAAATTGGACAATTAAAACAGACATTGGGGGGGGTGAAGAAGAACAAACTGGGGAGGAGGGTAGAGAAAACAGTGCAACAATGAAGGAATGAAAACCCAAAATCTCTGTAAATGTTCATTAAAACTAGTAAAATTTAATATTAATAATAAAAAAAATCAGCACAATGTACACAAAACACACACACACACACAAAAGTCTGACTTGTTACATATTATGTCATCAGGGTTTAAAAGAATTTTTTTTGCACTAAAGCAAGGCCAAAAAGAGCTGTATGCACCTGTTCCAACTTACCTACTAGTTCTATGTGAAGACATTCTGAAAACTGACCTTGTTGTAACTCTGGGGAGTTCTGGTGGTGTAGTCTACAGAAAGTCGCACAGTTAACCTAAAGGTGGTGCCTCTCTGATGGACTGAATCAACCAAGGGCTCTGTGGGAGAAAAGTAATCTGCTCCAATATAATTTATAGCCTTGGCAAACTTTCTGATTGGTCAGTTCTGACTTGATGACAATGAAATTGAGTTTTATTTACAACCCAGGGTTTGCCTATACAGTTACTTCCAGATGGTTCAATTTCTTAACTCTTGTGTAATCCTCAGTCTTCAAGTCTTCCCAGTTGAGAATTCAGATATAAAAATGCCTCCTTGTTCTACTCTGTTAAGATTTCCTGACCCACAGAATTTGTGACCATAGTCAAATGTCTATTTTATGCTACTAAGTTTTGGCGTATTTGTTTTGTAGCAGTATGACAGGAATAGCACAAAACACTTATTTCTGATTTGTTGACCCTTCATGATGTTTTATAAGAGAATCTTTGTACTAGCGAAAGCCCCTCAATTCAACCTGGACATGCAATTGAGGACAAAAAACTGGATCACTGGATGTTTGTGTGGAGCAGAGCCACCCACTGACCTGCAATGTACACCACTGCTTTTTGATGGGGGAGAAAAAAAAATATCTGCCTTCTTTGAATCATTACATTATTTTTGAGTCTCTTTGTTTTAGCACTTTAGCCTTCCTGTAATCAATATCTGAAGAAGAATCGATCATGACTTTGAAATGTGTGTTCTTGAAGAATACTGATTATTCTGAAATTTGCTATCCATCTGAGAATTGGACAATGAATAAGGATGACAGAAGGAAAATTGATGCCTCTGAGCTGATCTGTGGTGTGGAGAAGAGCACTGAATGGTTGCCAAAAGAACACACAGGTATGTCTTGGAGAGGCTGCAGCTGGAGTGCTCATTGGAGGCAAGAATGATGAGGTTTATCTTTTCATACTTTGGTCACATTGCTAGGAGGTCCTACTCCTTGGACAGGGACATGATGTTAGGAAAGGTGGAGGGTCGGCAAAGGATAGGAAGACCCTTGACAAGGTGGATTGACATGGTGACTGTCTCAAAGGGCTCTAGTGTGTCAGGTAATGTGAAGATGGCACAGGATAGAACGGGATTCAGATCTTTTGTTCATAGGGTCGCTATGAGTCATACTCAACTCAATGACACTTAACAACAACACCCACAACAATAACAACAACAATTGAATATCCCATGAATTGTCAAAGAACAAATGGATCTTTCGTGGAGGATGTGTAACCAGGGTGCTTTTTAGAGGCAGGGATTGGGAAACATCATCTCACAGGCTTTTGGCCTGTTGTCAGGGGGGCCAGTACTTGGGGAAAATATAGGCAAATAAGTATGTAATTACAATTGTGCAATATGCTAAAGGCTCTGAGAAGTGCACTGTACAATGAGAGAATGTAGTTAGGGTAAATGCTGTAGTTGTGGAGGTTAATAAAAGGCCTGTGTGAGGAAAGAAAGATTAAGTAGAAGTCTTCGTGAAAAGGGAGAGGCAATTTTAAGAATGGGAGGTAATCGATAGAGATCATTCTAAGCAGAGAAGGTAGAGTGAGCAAAGATCCTGAGATAAAGGTTTATTGACACAGTGTATTTGAATTGTGAAAGGAGGTTTATGTGACTCTCATGAAGAGATAGAACATGGTACAAGGCTTGGCTGCAGAAGTACTAGGAGGTCAGGCCATGAGGTGGCTCAAAGGCCAGGATCTTGGTCTTTCTCATAAGAGTAAATGGATTATCATTAACATAAACAATGACTAAAGTTGAAGAATTAAACTGGAAGGGTTTAGTCAGAGCTCTATTTTGCAATGATTACTTAGATAGCCTTGTAGGAAGCAGTGGGGAGGGAGAGAAGCTGTTTAGGGGTTCGTATAGTGATTCATATACTTGGGAGCACATGTGATAGAGACACTGATAGTCGTTGGTGTGTATTGTTGATCTGGAACCGACCCATAGCTGATCCTCCAGGAGGTTTTTGAGGAAGTAAATTGCATGGGAAGAGATTGCCCATCCTTCTTTCTCAGGGCAGCTGGTGGATTCAAACTGCATGCCTTGATATCGCAGCACAGCTTCTTACCACTAGGCCACCAGAGTTCCCTAGAGACTCTGTTGTTGTTGAGAACCATAGAGTTGAAACCGATTCATAGCTGACCCTCCAGCCAGATTTCAGAGGCAGTAAATTGTGCAGGAGGAGATTGCCCATCTTTCTCCTTTGGAGCAGCTGGCAGATTTCAAATTGCCTGCTTTTGGGATTGCAGCACAATTCCTTACCATTAGGGCCACCAGAGCTCTGGGCTCCTACAAATAGGTTGAGAGTGCTTTTAAGTTGAAGCTAGAATTCCCATGGTGGTGGGTAAATTGATCCTTTTAGCCAATGTACGATAGAAACAATTTTAGATTATGTTCAGTCTCTGGATGAGGCATGATCACTTAATTCATTGCCAAGAAGATTTATTTGCATGATCCCAAACTGTTCCTGAATAACAAGATAGAGATCCTCAGCAG
>NW_006399962.1:1229240-1232645 GCF_000299155.1 Elephantulus edwardii | reverse complement strand
GGAGGGGGGAGGGGGAAGGGGTTTGTGTGGGGAGAACGGTGCATCAATGAATGAATGGAATCCCAAAATCTCTGTAGATGTTCATTGAAATGAAAAATAAACAACCTAAATTTAAAAAAAAAAAGAAAATATATTGTCACTGATTGAGCAGCTTCAGAACCCTGTGCAGTTTAAAATAAAAACCTCATGACCTCAATCTTTGAGTCTTTAAAGTACAAAGCTGACAGACCGTTGTTAGAGGTTTTATTCCTAGGTGGTAGTGTATGATGGGTTCTGTCTTTTACTGTGGCTTTTATGTTAGGTCTTTTATCACAGCATCTCTTAAATATTTTCCTTTTGGGCAAACTCATAGATGAAATGTATAATACTGACAATTATTTAAATTTTAACAAGAGATGAAGGGAGGTGTGAAAATGAAAAACTATTTTTCAGCTCAGTCTATTAGGCTCAGTTCTGAGGATCCCATCATGGTGACAAGTCTTCTGATGACATAAGATTATTATGTTAATACTTTTTAAAACCAATTATCTATTATGGTTCATAGCTTATATTCCTAAAGTTATTCCTACTAGTCACCTACTGACATGATTTGTGTGAAGTAGTGTTCAGAGAAAGAAAGATTAGAATTGTTAGCTCTCCCTTAATCCTAATATACAGGGATTTCTACCACTTGTCTGCCAGTTTGCCATGGCTTGTATGATTCTGTGATGCTGAAAACTATGTAACTTGTGTTTAAAATACCAGAAAAGTCACTCATGCTGGACAGTTCACATCAGATCTTCAAGAATAAGACTAAATCTCAGAAGCTGGACTATATGAAGAAGAACACAGCATCAGTGCTGTAAGAAGACTCATTAACAGTCTGATGTAAAAGGAGCAACAGCAACCTGACTGAACCTGACTTCTAGTAACTCCACAAAATGGAACCGTACCCATCGGCAACATTCATAGACCTATAGGTCAGACATGTTCCTCCACTCTCCTGTACCTACTACTGTTAATCACTAGGACCAAAAATCATTATGAATGATATAGAGACTTCACAGAATCTCTTTTTACTTACAGTTATGGTATTTGTTAGGGAAACAGTTTGGGAGGGAGGAAGGCAAAGGATTAGTGAAAGCCCAGGCTCAGTAAAAAGCAGTCCCAAGACAGGCCAACAACAAGACACAATCCTTTGATTTACTCAGACAGATTTTCAGTCAAGATACCCCTGGTGCAGGAACCTCTGGTCCCAAAGGATGTGCACTGTTCTCCTCTCTCTGTTTCTTCTTTAATCCTGATGTTGATGTTCCTGTCTCTAGGCTCTGGCCTTGGCTCCATCTGGCTCCATCAGGTTACAATGACTTCCAATTCTCCCTACAGTCTGGTTAGCTCTCTCTCTCTTATATTGGTTTTACAATTGTTGATGATGTTGAAGATGCTGATCAAGAAGGAACCATGAGAGTACAGTCTAGGCGGATGGAGATCACATCCTTAGATGGCAGGATCCATTGTACTTACACAGTTCCACCTGGCCATTTGATCAGGTATAAGGCCATCAATAGAAATCATTCTTAAAAATCCTAATACCACTCTTTTTCTATTAGACAACGAACACTGCACTGGAACAGATGGGGGGGGGGGGAAGAACTGTCTGAAAAGAATGTGTGATTAGACATATATGTATGACAACAATCTGGAACAAGAGGTGCATTGCAAAGTAGACTGGGGAGGAGGATGAGAGGGAGAAAAATGTGCAATAATGACTGAAGGAAAACCCAACCTTTCTCTAACATTTCATTAAAATCACAATAAAAATAATAAAAAAAATTCAATATCACAGCTGATGACACAGCCTTGCTTTCTGGAATTGAAGATGAAGCATTTATTGAAGATCAAAGACTTCAATATGAATTACACTTCCAATAAAAAAGAAAAATTCTCATACTTGGATCAATAGGCAACATCATACTAAATAGAGAAAAGACTGAAGTTGGATTTATATTTTATTTGGACAATACCCATGGATACACATCAGTCAAGAAATCAAGTGGCTTAATATATTGAGCAAATCTACTGCAATGTCCTTCAAACATAACAATGATTATGAAGAGAGCTCAGGACTGGGTAGTGTTTCTTTCTGTTGTACATAAGGTTTCAATGTGTTGGAAATGACCCAATGGTACCGAATAACAACCATATATAGGAATACATATGGGTATTATTTGGCTCTTAGTATTTAAAGAACTGAACATCCCATGGACTGCCAAAAGAACAAAAGGTATGTCTTGGAGTGGGTGTAGCTGGAGTGCTTTTTGGAGGCAAGAATAATGAGGTTTTGCTTCACTTACTTTGGACATGTTACTAGGAGGGAATCTTCCTTGAAGAAGGACATAATGATGGGAATGGTAGAGGTTTGGTGAAGGAGAGGAAGACCCTCAATGAGGTGGATTGACACGGTGATTACTGCAATGGGGTCTCGTGTGTCAGGAAGTGTGAAGATGGCTCAGGTTAGGACAGGGTTCAGATCTTTTATTCATAGGGTCACTATAAGGTGTGCTTGAATTGACAGCACCTAAGAACAACAACAATAACAACATTATAATAATAAGAGCCATCTCTTATTAAATTCACATAATAACATTAGCTGTTTGTTAATAACTGATAATTCTAACTTGTACTTATGAATTATGTGTGACTTTATCTCCAAAGATTCTATTGTGTTTAGTGGATCAGTTAAATGTTCATTTACTAAAAGAATCATCAGTGGTATGCACTGAAGCCCTGTCGCAGAAAGGCCGAGGAATCTGCTTCCAAAAGATTACAGTTGTTGAAAACCCTGTAAGGTTTAGTTCTGCTCTGAGACCCACATGGTGTGTCACACATGGGTTATCAACTGGATGGTGACTAGTATGGTTTAGTTTTTTTGCTAGATTCTCTGAGAGCCTTCATTGGGCAAATGGTTAATGCACTTGGCAAGGTCACTTGGGTGACCACAAGATATGTGAGTTGAAAGACTTGGCAATTTACTTCCAAGAAATCAGCTACTGAAAACTCTGGAGCATAATTCTGTTCTGATAAACGGGATCACTATGAGTCAGAGCTGACTTGGCAGCAACTGATTGACAATTAGACCTTGGAGATTCAGAGGTGAATAAAATTAAGTCTTTGCCCCTGAGGAATAAATATTCTTGGGACTTACTATCAATGAGTGGTAGACTCTTCTTTCCTTTAAGTTCACAGAGATTCAACTACACACCTTCCTTCAAGGAGAGGGTAGAGATTTTCCTTAAACCCATCCCCTCCCCCGTTTTGTGATAGAAACTGCATGTGCCTTTGTATTATATTCTATGTGTACTTGCTCCAGGAATAGATGGTATACCAATTGACATATTTCAGTTAACAGATGCTGTCATGGATGTG
>NW_006399962.1:1221553-1227970 GCF_000299155.1 Elephantulus edwardii | reverse complement strand
GATTCAGTGACTGGGATAATTGGGATGGGAGTGTCGGAGACAGTGCGATTGGCACAGGACAGAGCAGAGTTTAGGGCTGTTGTACATAGGGTTGATATGAGTCGCAGGCGACTCGAAGGCACATAACAACAACAACAACAACAGAGCTTTGAGAAAGAGCTCTGGTGGCTGTTTGTTTCACATGTATGTTGCATTTATTTTCTGGTATGACTACACTGCTCATAGACAGCAATGCATTTGCTTGACCTTCTAGTCATGAGAGAAGCAAACGTGCCTATTTTCTGGAAGTGTGAGAGATATTGCAATGTGCAGCCCACTCTTTGGGAAATTAAACACACAAAGTGGACAGAAGCTCAGTATTGCTCAGGAAAGTTAAAAAAATAATAATTATGAAAATTACAGGTCAAAAACTTGAAAAACTTTCTGTTTAGAAACAAAACACTCAATTAAAAGAAAAACTGGGAAAAAGCCCCCACAACCATTTCAAACATGCAATGGAGAGATTTACCTTCCATACCCAGCTTTCCTGTTTGCTTTTGTCCACAGTTTTTGCTTCCTCCACCTGCACCCAGGGGGACAATGAATGCCTAGTGGGTTGTGCTTCCAACCCAAAGGCAGGCAATTCAAATTCCCCACATGCTCTGAGGGAGGAAGATGGACAATCTTCTACTCTGACAACCGACTAGAGGATTCACTATGAGTTAGTTCCAATTTGAGAGTACTCAGTTTAAGTTCTTCTTTTATTCTTTTTAGTCTGCTCCAAGATGAGAAAATAGAATCCCAGATTGGTGAAGTGACAGATCATTAAGACCATGTGATGTCTAAGGGCCAGTTCAGCCCTCCATTCTCAGCATTGTCAGAGAATGAGTTAAGAGCACTCTCCTGGCCTGTTACACACATGAAGTGAGTGTGAATGTGGAGTTGTAATCCAAGTAAATAGAGAAATTCAGGAATACAATAGTCTATTGACAAGAAAGGTTTTTTTAAGAAAGGTATCTTGATCATAGACATTTGTTCCCATTTTTCTTTTCTGTTTACCTTCTTATCCCTTTAGATTTTGTGATTGCATCACGCTGTGAACCTTCAAACTCTATTGATTCTGCTTGTGTCCAAGGAAGCATTTTTTACATAAAAAAAGAGGTGTGTTAAGAGCAGCTACATAGCATTAGGGCGGTATAGTCTAGGATTCCCTTGATGAGAACTGAAAGAAACTGAAATCAAACTAGCTTAAGCAGAAAATAAGATTTATTTGTTAGTGTAACCATGAAGGGAAGTGATCGAGTTGGGAGTAGGGATAAATGAAGCCAGTGATATGAGCGTTATAAAAACTCCTTCTCTTCCAAAACAGCTCTGAGATATCATCTTACTCTGGTAAGAATAACAAAATTTAGCAGAACAGCAAACATCAAGTGCTGGCAAAGTTGTGGGGAAACTGGAATCCTTATTCACTGTTGGTGGGAGTATAAAATGGTGCAACCACTGTGGAAGGCTGTATGGCGCTTTCTCAAAAAGTTGCAAATAGAGATACCATTTGAACCAGCAATTCCACTACTGGGAATTTACCCTAAAGAAACCATAACTGGCACTCAAGCAGATATATGCATACCCATGTTTATTGCAGCTTTTTTCACAATAGCAAAGATCTGGAAACAATCCAATTGCCCATCAACAAATGAATGGATAGAGAAACTCTGGTATATTCACACAGTGGAATACTATGCAGCACTGAAAAACAAGGAACTCATCAAATATTATGCAAAATAGATGACTCTGCAGGACATTATGCTGAGTGAAATATCTCAGTCACAAAAGGACAAATATTGCATAGGGCCACTGTTGTAAAACGGGACTGACAGCAGGGTTGAGGGAAGACAGAAAAGGAGGGGAGGAATGATGTATATTACATTGAAACAGATGAGGAGAGAACTGTTTAAAAGGGACATATGAATGGGTATTCTTCTCATTACAGAACTCCAGAGTGAAGGCTGAATAGTGGAATGGACTTGAGGAGGGATTGTATAACAATGAAAAAGTTTTCCTTTCTTTTCAAGGAGAAGAGGGAATTGGAGGGGTGGGGGTAGATAGGGAGAAAAGTGCAACAATGAATGACTGGAAATCCTAAGTCTCTGTAAACTTTCATTAAAATGAATTAAAAAAAAATTAAAACAACAACAACAAAAACCCACCTCTTACACTTCAAATTTATTTCGGCTTTTCTGGGCATCAGCTTGCCCATACTGAGTTTCGTGTGAATGATGGTAAGTTACCGCAACCTCAGGTTCACACAGAGAGGAAAGATTTTCTTTACGAGGCTCAAGTTTTGAAAACAAAACAAAAACCCAGGCTAAAATTCTGATAAGTTGACTTTGAGTCGCATACCAATTCCTGGACCAGTCCAAGTAATGGAGGCACAAGATTTTAGAATTGGTAAAACTTAGATCGGGCGCCTACCTCTCAGTACATGCCTTCACCGTGAGAACTACATGGCTAGAGAAACCATGTGGTTGGTTTATTATCAAGCTTGAAGAAACCATGTTGCTACTCTCGGTATCTATTTTAATGTTTTACTTATAAATTTTCTCATTATCTTATATTTTCTCTCAGAGACTCTTTGTTAGATCCTTGCTTTACCATGTGGTAGCATCTGAATGTCCACAACAAAGGTCTTTTTAACAAGAAAAAAAAATTGTGCTCAGGGTTGGAGCCACAGGAGCAAAGAAGCTAAGGTGGGAATCAAGTTGCTTGACACTCAGGAGTTTGGCAATTGAAGGTGTATTGATTTGCGGACACACAGTTAATGGGCCATAGGAGAAATTCTGAGCAGTGATTCTGGATAGATTTCTGTATTCCTAGCTGCTAGGTCACGAGAGCCAGGAATCTTAATGTGTTGAAAACTAGCACAGAAATCCTGGTGCTTGTATGAGGGAAGTGGGAGAGAGAGAAATACTGTGCCTATTCTATTTCTGACTCTTGAGTTCACATTATTTTTCTCTTTTGGACATGGCCTCTGCCTCAGAGCTTGCTTGGGGCCTATGCCAGCAGGTTCACTGCTCTGCAAGGCAGGGAAAAAATACGTGTTAATTTTTTTGTCTCATTTTAAATCAGCTTGGAAATTTATATCTAAATTTCTAGGTCAGGCAGGAGTAATTATTATTATTATTTTTTTAAAAGAATTCTGTTAATTAGCTATCCACAAGAATGCTTCTTCAAGTTTGGTTTAAACCCTGAGGAGAAAATGACATCCAGCTCTGTTGTGTACCTCTAGGTATGGGAATTAAAACATCAGTGAAGACACTGCTTTAGGGCGATTTGGTTTTTAGAGAAGAGGGATAGGAGTGCCCATTACTGGGTCATGGGAATAATTATAAAGAGCTCTCTTCTCTCTTCTGCTTCGTATGTACATAGCATTTATTTTCTGGTGTGACAACAATACTTACACAGAACAATGCATTCTATCTGCTAATGACACTTAACCATTCTTGTCATTAGAAAAACAGAGGGGCCCAATTTCTGCAATTATAATTCTGGAAATGTGTGAAAATGTTGTAACATTTAGCCCACTCTCGGTGGCATTAAACACTCAAAGTGGACAGAGGCTCAGTACAGCTCAGAAACACATTTCAAGCATGTCGTGGACAGGCTTACCTTTCACCTAGTTCCCTGTGTGCCCATTGTTATTTTTTTTGCTTCCTCCACCCCCCACCTAAGGGGGCTCTGATGACCTACTGCATTGTGCTGCCCATCCGAAGGCAGCGGTTCAAATCTACCAGCTGCTCTGAGAGAGAAAAATGGACAAGTCCATGAAAAACAAAATGTGACCTTGAGTCTATCCCAACTGAACTTAAAATCTATCTCAAGAATAAATAGATTTGATGCATTGAACACTAATGACTGAAGACTAATGATGAATAGTGAGATGATGTCAAGCTATAATCTATGAAGAGAGCACAAGGTCATTACAAAGACAGAGGAGAAAGAAAATACCAAAATGGATGTCAGAAGAGACTCTGAAAATCGCACTGGACTGTAGAGAGACCAAAACAAAGAAGAAAAATGTCAAAGGGCAGCTTGAGAGGAAAAAGCAAAGTGTTATAACAAAATGTACAAAAAGTTTCTATTAGAAAGCCAAAAGGGCAGAACGTATTTAGCATTTCTTAAGCTGAAAGAATTTAAGAATGAAGTCAAGCCTAAGTGTTGATACTGAAGGATTCCATGGGCAAAATCTTGAATGATGTAGGAAGCATCAAAAGAAGATGGAAGGAATATATATTGTCATTGTACCAAAAATAATTGATATCACATGCAAGCAAAATAGTGCTGTATCAAAGATGGCTGGAGCAGCACAGAGATAGGGAACTGTCAGAAAATAGAGAGGGATTCACAAGAGGTCATGGAACAAAACACAATCATTGCTGCTATCAGATGGAGCTTTGCCAAAAGCAGACAATATCAGAAAGATGTTTACTTACTTTTTATTGATTATACAAAGGCATTTGACTGTGTTGTTATTGTTATCGTGTCCTGTCAAATTGACTCTCTCACATAGTGAGCCTGTGAACAATAAATTTGAGCCCTGCCCTATCTCGTGTCATCCTCACCTCCTCCGATATACTTGAGCCCATTATTACAGTCACTGTAACCCACCTTGCTGAGGGTCTTCCTCTTTTATGTTTGCCACACCTTTCCAAGCATGAACTTCTCCTCCAAAGACTGGTCCCTCCTAACAACATGCTCAAAGAATGGGAGATGAAGATTACCATCCTTGCCTCCAAGGAACACCCTGGTTTCATGTTCTTTAAGACAGATGTGTTTTTCTTGGCAATACATGGGGTCTTCGGTACTCTTCTCCAACACCACAATTTAAAGACATTTATTCCTCATGTGTCATTGTCAACTTTTAGATGCATAGAAAGCAATTGAGAAGCTCATGGCTGGGATCAGACATACTTTAGTCTTTAAACTGACATCATTGCTCTTTAGAAATTGTGCTGGACAGGTTCCTGACAGCAGCAGATTTTTCTTAATTCATCATTGAGTTCTTGACTATTGATAATAAAGATGTTAATTGTGGATGCGAGTAAGATGAAGTCATTGACAACTTTAATCTTTTCTCCATTTGTCATAATGTTGTTTACTGGCCCAGAGGTGAGGATTTTTGTCTTAATGAAGACAACAACCTCTTGTTCTAAATATATAGACTGTATAGATAATCACAAATTGTTGCTAACATTGACAAAAAAGGAGATTTAAGAACATTACTTGGATAATGAGAAATCCATACATATACCAAGGAACAACAATTAATATGAGCAGAATAAAGAAATATTGTGTGTTTTAAGTCAGGAAAGGTGTGTGTCAAGGTTCTATGTTTTCTTCATACCTATTCACTTTGTTTACTGAATGACCATTCAAGAGGTTGGACTATTTCATGAGACCCTGGGTTCGAGCCTCAGTACAACTAGAAAAAAAAAAAAGAGGAAAAAAAAAAAAGAAGTTGGACTATGTGAATAAGAATATGGCATCAGAATTGGAGGAAGACTCAACAACAATCTGCATTAGGTAGATGCTGCAACTTTGCTTAAAGAAAGTGAAGAAGACTTGAAACACTTATTAAAGAAGATCGAAGACTGAATCCTTCAATATGGATTACACCTCAATATTGTTGTTTGTTGTTATGTGCCATCGAGTCACTTGCGACTCATAGCGACCCTATGTACAAGAGCCCTAATTGCCATTCTATCCTAGCCATCTCAAACACACTGATTCCCATCACTCTAGTCACAGAATTGATCCATGTCATTGAAGGTCTTCCTCTCCTGCGCTGCCCCTCCACTCTACCAAACATGATGTCCCTCTTCAAGGACCAGTCCCTTCTCACAACATGCCCAAAGTGTGTCAGATGAAGCTTCAGAATTCTTGACTTCAAGGAGCATTCTGGCTTCACCTTCTCCGGGACAAAACTTTGTTCTCCTAGCAGTCCTTCTGACATGACAGGCCTTCGAAAACCCTATGTACAGTAGAGCACACTTAGACTATCGCTTGGACTAGCAGACATGGCAATTGAAACTGAGATCTTAGAAATGGAAATACAGAGAAGAAGGAACAGCTGTAAGCAGACCTCAATATTAGGAAAGCAAAAATCCTTACCACTGAATCAATAGGCAATAGAGTGATAGATGGAGAGAAGATTGAAGTTGTCAAGGATTCTATGTTACTTGGATCCATAATAAGCACCTGTGATAGCAACAGTCAAGGAATCAAAAGATGTGCTGCACTGGGCAAATATATTGGGCAAAGACTGCTCTAAAGTGCTAAAGAACAATGATGTCAATTTAAAGACTAAGGTGCATCTGATCCAAGCCATGGTGTTTTTAATTGCTTCCTATGCATCTGAAAGTTGGACAGTGAATAAGGAAG
>NW_006399962.1:1201657-1216103 GCF_000299155.1 Elephantulus edwardii | reverse complement strand
CTAGGAAAACAAACAGATTTGTCCTGGAAAGGGTTAAACCGGGTGGCTCCTTGGAGGCAAGGATTCTGAGGCTCCATCTAACATACTTTGGACATGTAAGGAGAGACTGGTCCTTGGAGAAGGAAATTATGCTTGGTAGGGTGGAGGGACAGACCAGGAGGGGAAGGCCCTCTATGAGATGGATTGATTCAGTGACTGGGATAATCGGGATGGGAGGTCAGAGACAGTGCGATTGGCACAGGTCAGAGCAGAGTTTACAGCTGTTGTACACAAGGTCGCTATGAGTCACAAGCGACTCTACGGCACGTAACAACAACAACAACAACAACAACAATTTACCTGATTATAATACAGCCCCTTCTTAGTGATGTTATGCAAGGTGTGCCTATTCCTTGCAACCACATATGCTCTGTCTATGGTGAGAAGTAGATGGATGAGCATTTAGAGAAGAATCTGGTGAGTAGTTTACATGATGTACAAACACTCAGGTTTTGTGTTTCTGTGGGACTTTGGTATGATACTTTCCTCCTTAAGTTCTTATTCACCACTTCGAGTGATATCTGAGAGCTGTGTCTCTCCTCATATGTGCCTCAGAAAGGAGACCTTTGCTTGACCCTGTTAATTTGCTCTTTCCACTATCATAAATTCCTATAGTTAAGAGATGCAATTTAAGAGTGGAATCACTTGCAGTACTGTGAATGGAAGACAGCACAAAATTTAACTGTTTGATATTAAAAATAGCCAGAAAATAAAGCAAATGAATCCATGGCTGGCATACTAAAGAGTAAATTTATTTGCAGTGTGAATGGTGCATCAGTTGTTCTGTTACTGTGCTCCAACATAATTTCCAGTTATATCCACACTAAATAGAACATAGCACGTATTCCATTATAAAGAACATTAAAAAAGGAGAGAAGGCTAGGAAGAACTGAACATAAACACGAGAGTTCTTTAAAATTTTTTTATTAAAGCCACACTGCAATCTCAGAGATACACAGTTCTAATCCAGATGCTCTGCTGGAGAAGGAGGGGCAAACCTCTTCCTGTACCAGTCAGATGTGACTTGACAGTACACATGCACACACACAAAATAATAAAATAAAGTTTAAAAAAATTTCTTTATCACATAGAGTGGTATGAGAATTTGGCTCAGGTAGTGAAAAGAAAATGAATACATACACTTGGAGACACAAGTAAACTGAAATGTAATAGATAATACTCAGTTCTCGGTGTGTGGAAGTAGGAGGAATCTGAACACTTTGGGTACTATTTAGTTATCCGAGAAATACCCACTCAGCACTCACTATTGTGCAAGACATCATGCTAGGTGTTGTGGGCAAGATGAACAAAATGTTAATTCTTCCCACAAGCAACTTAGTGAAAAAGGACAAGAATAGTCCCCCCTCCACCCGCTATTTTTAGTAGCTGTAGTCAGTAGAGGTTTTCCTACTAACCTGAAGGCTGGGCCCCTGTGGCAGTTCAAATCCATCAGATTCTGTGTGATTCACAGCTTTGGAGATCCAATGGAAAGTCAGCTATGAGTTGGTTCTGATTCCACAACAATGACTTTGACTTTTGACTTTGAAACCTACATTGATCCACCTTTCCCCAACTCCCACGGGGAATACATTTCTAAAGGTAAAATTTTAGTTCCATCATAAAACCAAAGAGAGAGAGGTTTTTTTAGAAAAACAAGAAAATGAAAAGGGTTTTGAGAACAGCCTTATGCTTTTCATGGAGAGTGCAACGAGCTGAGGGAGATATTGTAAACAGGCTTTGCCAGTGCTCTTCATATCTCTCCATACAGGGGACAGTTCATTTCTGAGGCCTGTCTCTTTCTTGTTTACCCAACTGTCTTGTAATTAAAGCCATCCATTGCATAGAGAACCATATCCAGCTCTTCCTACTCCATCAAACATTAAAACTCCTGAGAAGTTTCTGCCTTGGACTCTGCACGAGCCCCCTGGTGAAGCTATTCCAGATGGCACAGATGATCTAGCCTGGTAAACTAGACGAGCCCTGCTGCACATGAGCTATGTACCCCACACAGCTTCTTCTTTTCTGGGAGAATGGTTCATCACGGTGAATAAAAACACACCAGGGCCAAGGGTGACTTGAAACCTGCTGCAGTAAATAGGAAGCAAACTGAGATGGGGCAGGAGGAAAGAGCAGGGAGGCTGTGTGTGCCGCGTGTGCTGATGACTGGAATCTGTAGGGCTTCTGCCCAGTAGATGATAGTTTCATCTTCTTCCTTCAAAGTGTTTAAAGTCCACAGCGGGGCATCATGTTTTCACTTCTTATGGATGGATAGAAAGATAAGTTGCCAGAAACTAGATTTCAGTTAAATTTTGGAAGTTCTGGCAAAAGCATAGCATTAAACTACAAAGGAGATTGATATCTTATACCACAGAAGGTAAAGGAATGTCATGAACAGAAAGAAGTCTTTGGCCTTGAAACCATAGTTTTAAGGAAGTCAAAGTTTGAGTTAATTTTGACAGCTTCAATACAACCATACATTTAAACTGAAACTTCCCAAACAACTGATCTGATCATTAGGGTTTTCTATGCCTCAGGCGTTATTAGGAAGAAAAGCTCCTCTATCCAGACCACCAGGAGATGCATAACCACTGATAATTAGAAAGAAATAAAATCGATGGCTAAATGAATGTGCAGTTTACAGGCAAAGGTAACCTTTTATTCTTTCCAATTAGGTTGTTATTTCTCCTGCAGACTCGGCAGATGAAACTGGGTTATAAATAGAAGTGATATTTTGTAGGATTATTCTAACTGCAATGTGCATGAGGTCAAATTCTAATCAAGGTAATATATTGTACCAAAAAAAAAAAAGTAATGAGCTAAATCCAAAGTCCCAAGCATTTATCTGTTTAGTGGTAATAAATGAGCAAAGATGAAAAGGCAGCTTCTGGACAAACACAGGAAAATAGTTGCTTGTGTGATTGGAGCTCAGCAACTTATCTCTTTGTAATGAATGCTTTGCCAGCATGATAATTAACTTCATTTGTTAATTGTATTCATGATGTTAATGAGAGAATTAGCATAACAGTCACATCTTGTTCTCCTGTGGTCAGAGTCTGGGAAATCGCAACTTTTGCACACCTTGTTGCTCTAGATATATTCATGTGCCCCAGTTATGTACAAATTTGGATGCCATCTGTGTTGAATTTACTCAAAGACCTTAAACAGGTCTGCCTGAGAATTTGATAGAGATCATTTCTTCTCAGAATAGTGGCTTTTGTATTTATGATAAAGTTCCAAATTTAGTTAATAATATTGGTAAAATGTTGTTTTCTTACTTGGACACCATTTACCAGTAAAATTTAGCCAAAGCCTGGAATCTGGAAGAAGGGGAAGAAAGTGACAACAGGCAAGTCTCAGCAAGAGAGGGAGAGGCTTCTAGAGAAAGTTCATGCTTTCTGTTTTGAAGAATTGTGGGAAGAAGATGAGGAAAGCTTGAGAAGTGGGGGTGAGATGTGTTGAGTAAAGTGAGGAGTCTCTAAAAAGTAGGATTCTTTGGCTTCAATTTAAGTTTGAGATGGTAAGATTATCCTCAGGTTACTTCTATACCAACCTGGAAGTCTCACCTCTTCCCACCCCAAGGAGAGTAGGCAGGGGACTGAATGAGAGCTAGAGGGCTTGGTTGGATCTTGTAGCTTGGTGACCAGATGGATGATGTGACAGAATTTAAGAACAGTTTAAAGCTCAAGTCAGTCAGGGAGAACTGCTAGGCCACTGTGGAGCTGCAAGTGCCCAGACCAACTGTGCACTGGGAGACACAGCTTATCAGATGTTGGCTAGGTTTTAAGGGTCCCCAGTCCAGGAAGAACAGCAGCCCAGGCATTTTGTTGTAGGGAACAAACACTATGTGGAAATCTATATTCTTTTCCTTCTTGAAACACTATCTCAGGGAAATAAAACACACACACACACACACACACACACACAAGATCTAAAAGACTGACCATTTTTCCAGAGACATAAAATGAATGAAAATTTTGGTAAAATTTAGAGATTAAGCTGATATGACCGGATGGAACTAAGATTTCTAGTTCACTCTCTTTCCAAGGAGAGTGTGGAGTTTGTAAGAGAGATTAATAATAATGAAATTTCATTTTCTTTGGATTTATGAGGCAGCATAAGCATATTTGTAACCAAGTTACATATTAAAAAATACACAAATACACTCGGGAGGTATTTCCTTCTGGTCCTGCTTCTTCAGTCTTCTCTCTTTCTATATATATATGTGTGTGTGTGTGTGTGTGTATGTATATATATACAAACACATGTATACACACATGTGCACATAGAGAGTAAAGGGGTGTGCTGTTAACCCAAAGTCATGTGGTTCAAATGAACTAGCTACTTTGTAGAAGCAAAATGGTCCGTTTCCTTCTGTGCAGTTTATTGCCTCTGAAAACTGACTAGACAGCCAGTTATGTATCAGTTCTGACTCAATGGAACCAAACAACATATACAAATATAAGTAAAAATATTTAATTTATATTATTTCTATTTCTATTTATAAAATATATAAAAACTATATGTGCTATTGTTTGGTGTTATTGAACTGACTGTAACTCATAGTGACCCTATGAACAATAGATCTAAACCTTGTCCTATCCTGTGTATCCCCACAATCTCTAATATGCTTGAGCCCTAACAGTGGGCTAATGCATCTAATTGATGGTCACCCTCTCTTTTTCTGATCCCTCTTGACAACATGCCCAAACTATGTGAAATGAAGTTTCACCATCTTTGCCTCTAAGAAACACGCTTGTTGCATGTCTTCCAAGACAGATTTGTTTGTCACAATTCAAAGACATCTTAGTACTATATCTATTTATCTAATATATGTCTTATACTATCCCTCTCATCTATTATCTATCTATCTAATTTATCTCTTGTGACGGCTAAGTACAACTATGGAAAGTTCAACATGTTTGGAAATTGGCAAGACCGGTGTCACAATGAGCTAAGCTCCCAGGCACTGTCTGAAGCTCCTGGATTGTCCTTCCTCTGATTATCCCTTGAGTTTTTCCTTACCTGAATGCTTTCCTTCTGGTTCTTTTTGGTACCTGGAATTCCTCTGTTTTCCCTATCACTTCAATATGACATGTACTTCAGCTAATTGGCAGGACTCATTGCTTGCCTCTATACTTGTCCTCTCACCCTTTTACTGATGGAGTGTATGGGGGCTAGGGACTCCCTTATGCCATGCATTGCAAGTCAAGCTTTGAGTTTTACAATTCAACTCCATCATCTCCGTCCTTAACTCTATTTTCTGTTGTCTTCTGTAGCTCATGCAGGTCTCCAAGAGTCAGTCCTCAGCCAGGCCCAGATTTTCTTACCTCCATTGGTTGGAAGAGGAGATAGTATACTAACAACTTGGCCCAATGTTTCAATGTCAATGGACAGATTTTACTTTAAAGCTGATTTTATTGATTGATTTCTAGGTCATTAAAAATTGTTTCATATCTGCTCTTTATAGGGTCTCTTTGAGTTTTACTGGACAGGATGACACCTTCCAATAACAGCAGGTCATTAAATGCTAAATTATTTTATTTATTGTTTTCTATGAGAGAAGTTTTATTTAGTGCAGGCCTCTCAGGTGACTAGAACGTACTCAGGCTGTTGTCACCCAATTATAGGCAAGCCCCTGTTGTGACCATCTGAATACATGGAGAAAAGGGGCAGGAAGAGGTGGTGGGTCAAACACAGGGTTGAGCAATTAAGGTATACAACTCCAGGTGACTATTGGGCCAATAGTCTCAAGTCATAAGCCATTTATTTCAGACCCTGAGGTCACTTCTTCCCAACGTTTAATGAAAATGAAGTAATATTTTATAGCAGATCTGAAGCCTAACCTTAGACGAGAATTGCCATATTTCAACCTGAGGAATTCCTGTCTAAATGGGTTATCACCTGTTGGGCAGATGACTTGAAGCTTTGCGTGGCTCTTTTCACACAAATCCTGCAAAATCCTTTGATGTTTTGCCTGTAGAAAGTACTCAGTAGAGTTAGCAGGATAGTTTTGGGAGACTGTGTGGCCAAATGAAACCTCTTATTCACAGTATTTTGCTTTTTTTCACAAGATGTTGAGTGTGTTTTGTCGGTTTCTAACCCTATCATGGTGCCCTGCTAGACCCGTTCCACTGTTGTTGCTTGCTATCTGCCATCGAGTTGACTATGACTCATAGTGACCTTATGAACAACGGATTTGAATCTTGCTCTATCCTGAGCTAAGCTCACTGTCCCCAACCCACTTGACCACATTGCTACAGTCAATGTATCAAACTATCGCACTGAGGGTTTTCCTCTCTTGCATCAACTACCCTTCTAAGCATGATGTCCTCTCCAAGGACTGGTCCCTCCTGACAATGTGCCCAAAGTTTGTGAGGTGGGGTTTCACCATCCTTACTTCCAAGAGGCACCCTGGTTTCACTTTCTCTAAGACAGACCTGTTTATTCTCTTCTCAGTCTATGGTACGTTCAATACTCCTCTCCAGCATCACAACTCAAAGGCATCAATTTTTCTTCTTCCATCCCTACTCATTTGCTGACTTTCAGATTCATTGCAAGCAGTTTGGAAAACCATGATTTGGATAAAGTATATAATTTTTTAAATTTTAATTTTTATTCTTTTTTTGTGTGTGTACCATCAAATTTCGATATGACTGGTACAGGAAGAGCTTGCCCCTCATTCTCCACAGAGCATCTGGTGGATTCGAACCGCATGCCTCTCAGGTTGCAGTGCAGCTTCTTGCCACCAGTCCACTGGAGCTCACTTGGATAGATAAGGTATATCTTTAGTGTTCTTTGTCTTTAGATTGACACCGTTGCTCTTTAGAAATCTGAAGAGAGGTCTTTGACAAAAGATATTCCCCATACAACTCATCTTTTAATTTCCTGACCTTTCTCCCTGTGTCATGAGGCTGCCTGTTGCCTGGGTAGCCAGGATTTTTGTTTTCTTGATGTTGAGATGCAATCCATTTGGAAGGCTGTACTGTTTGTTCTTCTGTAGCACGTGCTTCAAGTCTTCTTTACTTTTGGTTAGTAAGCTTGTGTCATCAGCATAAAATAGGTTATTGATGACTTCTTCCACTCTTGATGTCTCATTCTTCTTTGTAAAGTCCAGCATCTTGAATTCTCTGTTCAGCATACAGATTGAAAAGGTATGGAGACAGGATACATTCTTGACACAGTCCTTTATTGATTTTTAACCATGCAACAGTCCCTTCCTCTATTCAAACAACAGCTTCTTGGTTTAGGTCTGAGTTTCAGATGAGACAATCAAGTGATCTGGGATTCCCATTCTTCTCAGGATTAGCCATAATATGTTGTGATCCACAGACAAATGTCTTTGCATAGTTTATAAAATACAAATAGATCTCTTTCTAGTACTCTCTGCTTTCAGTTAAGATACATCTGACATTAACCATGACATGCTTAGTGCCACAGTGTTTTCTATATCTGGCTTGTATTTATAGGAATTCTCTGTCAATGTATTATTGTAACTGTTTTTGGATAATCTTCAGCAAGATTTTGCTTGCATGCAATATTAGTGAAATAGTTTAATAATTTCAACATCCTTTTGGATCATTTTTCTTGGGGATGGGGATAAATATAGAGCTCTTCCAGTCAGTTGGCCAGGTAGCTGCCCTCCAGGTTTCTTGGCACAGCCTGGTGAGCATGTCCAGGGCTGCATCTGTTTTTTGAAGTAGGTCAATTGATATGCCATCAGTTCCTGGGGCTTTACTTTTCACCAGTGTCTTCAGAGCAGCTTGAACGTCTTCATTTATTACTATTGTTTCTTTATTTTGTACTTTTTTTCTTAAATGATTCCATGCTAGCCAATTATTTTTGGTACAGTGACTCTGTGTGTTCCTTCCATCTTCTTTTGATGCTTCCTGGATCATTCAAGATGTTGCCCAGATGTACATCAGCATTTTATTCTTTTACATACTTATTAAATCTGAATTCTGAGCAAATCATATGAGAAGCTGGAGTATATGAAAGTGCTTGTACCATTAGGATTGGAGGAAGACTCATTAACAACTTGAATTATGATGTTATAACCTTGCTTGCTGAAAGTGAAGATTATTTGAAATACTTTTTAATGAAGATTAAATAACAAAGCTGTCAGTATAGATTGTATTCAACTTAAGGAAAACAAAAATCCTCCCAAATGAAAGAACACATAATAACAGCATCTTTCAGTATTGCAACTTGAGGCTTAAATTTGTTCTTCAGTTCCTTCAGCTTGAGAAATGCTGAGAGAATTATTTCCTTTTGATTTTCTGCCAAGGCTGTCCTATTTACAAACATTTCTTAGTTCACACATTAGGACTGCCTGCTTTGAGCAGTTTTGGCCAATGTTTGGATGAACGGAGACTAATAGTATATAGCAGTTCAACTGCAGTTAGCACAATAGTAATTCAATATGGTATTAAGAACATAGGCTCTGAAATCAAGTGTTTGTACTCAGATTCCTAGTTTTCTGTGAGAATTATGATATGATATTAAAATTATCTGTGTCTCATCTTCCTTATTTGCAAAGTATTACAAAGCAAAGATGTCACTTTGAGAACCAAGATATACTTGATCCAAGCCATAGTATTTTTAGAAGGGAATGCTGGGGGGAAAAAAAGAAGGGAATGCTGATGGAGCAGGGAAAGGGGTGGTTCAAGACACATGTGTCAAGGATGGGGACAACACTGAAGCTGTTGGTTATTTCTACAATTGGGGAAATATAGTTCATTTGCTCTTTTTCATGAAATGCTTGTCTGCCAGATAATGTAAATCTGAGCATTCACAATAAGACATACTAGGAAGAAGGATTGTCCATCCACTTCCTAAATAGAAGGCCTTTGAAAACCTTATGTACAATAGAATACACTTAGACTAGCAGATATGGCAACTGAGGCTGAGCCCTCCAGTATCGAAACACAAAGGAGGAACAGTTGTATGCAGACACTAGTGATTGGCACATGGAATGTGAGAACCATGAATGTAGGAAAATAAGATATTGTTAAGAAAGAAATGGAACACATAAATATTGATATAGTAGGTATTGGCGAGATGAGGTGAACTGGCATAGGACATTTTGAGTCATATGATCTACTATACTGGAGATGAAAAGGTGAGGAAAAAGGCATTTTTAGTTCTTACCAATTCTGCAAACCTCAGTGACTACTACTGAAACTACAAACCCCAAGAATAATCGAGGCATATTAAGACAAATCTCAGACTGGACTTCAAGGGCTTTATATTAAAGGTATTGCTATAACAGACTTTTAGTTTTCAGGCTAAACATTATGCTTGGGAAAATGGAGGGATGGTGAAAGGAAGGCTCTTAACCAGGTTCAGATCTGTTGTTAACAGAGTTGCTGTGAGTTGTACTTGACTTGATGGTACCTACCAACAGCAACAGCTCTAGTAAGACAAAGTTCTCTGTAGGGTCACTGTGAATCATAGTCAACTTGATGACACAAAAACAAACAAACAAACAAACAAGACACTCCAATAATTAAAAAAAGACATGAAATTGCTTGTTATCCAGTAATACATGCTCATTTTTAAAAAGCTAAAGACATTGACACAATTGAAAAGTTATTTTAAAAACTCCTTTATTTCTCTGCCTAGAGATATGAACCACTAACATTTTGACAGTACCTTTTAAGATTTTTAATTGAAAAAGAAGGAATTATTCTATACAAGCTGGTTGGAGTTTTTTAAACATATATGCTGTTTGAGATCTACTATTACTTAGTAATAGCTCAGAGCCACCTTCCAACATCATTAAGCATGCTGTTGTTTTTGCTGTTGTGTGCTGTCCAATCAGAACCAACTCATAGCTGATCCCACAGTGGGTTTTCAGAGGCTCTAAAGTGCACAGGAAGATATTGCCCATCTTTCTCTTAAGGAACAATTAGTTATGGAACAACTAGTGCTCTCGAGCAGCCTGCCTTTTGAGTTCACAGTGTAACTTCTTAACACTAAGTCACAAGAGTTACCTTCAGCAAACATAGATAATAATTATCATTTTAACAGTTGCATAGGATTTGATTATATGTATATATGAATTAAAGCTCATCATCAAGAAAACAAAGATTCTCACCACTGGACCAACTGGAAGCATCATGATAGATGAAGAAGAGATTGAAATTGTTAACAGCTTCAGCTTGCTGGAGTCCACAATCACCACTGTTGGTTTTTATTGATTGCCTTAGAGTTGAGCACAGCTCATAGAGAACTTAATGAACAAAAGGCTGAAGCCCCGTATAGCTATTGATATTTATCAAAGTTCATAGATTTCTGGAGACATATAGTTGAGGAAATGGATACCACTCCTGTCATAGGATGTTATTCGTTGAGTCGTCTGTGATGTATGACAGCCCTCTGTACAGCAGCTCTGTCCTGAGCCAGTCTCACTAATTCTGACATGACACAGCAATCCCCATTGCCCCAGCTACTGTACCAATCCTTCTCATCCTAGGTCTTCCTCTTCTGCACTGTCCGTCCACCCTTCCGAGTATGATGTCCTTCTCCAATGACCAATCTCTCCTGGCTATGTGCTCAAAGTAAGTGAGGTAGAGCTTCAAAATTCTTTCCTCCAAGGAAAGAATTGGTTTCACCCTCTTCAAGACAGACTTATTTGTTTTCTTGGCAGTGTATATGTTCAAGATTCTTCTCCAGAACCAAAACTTGAAGGCATCTATTCTTCTTCTGTCATCCTTAGTCATTGTTCAACTCTTTGATGCATAATAATTGAGAAGACCATGGCCTGGATTAGGCACACCTTTATATCCAGACTGATATAGTTGCTCTTCAGGACTCTGGAGAGGTCCATGACAGCAGGTTTTTCTAGTGAAATTTGTCTTGATTTCCTGATTGCTGGTGTTAAGAGTGTTGATTGTGGATCTAAGCAAGCTATAATTTCGAACAACCTCAATCTCTTCTCTATCTATTATGGTGTTACCAATTGACCCAGTGGTGAGAATCTTTGTCTTCTTGATGTTGAGCTTCAATCCATATTGAAGACTACAGTCCTTGACCTTTTGCAGCCAGTGTTTCAGGTCTTCAGTTTCAGTAAGCAAGGTTGCACATTGTAGGTTGTTAATGAGTCTTCCTCCAATCTTGATGTCACACTCCTTCTCATAAAGCCCTGGCTCCAAAATGATCTCTTCTGCAAACATATTGAAAAGGTATGGGGGCAGGATGCATCCCTGATCCACTCCTTTCCTGGTTTTGAACCATGCAGTGTTTCCTTGCTCTATTCTGAGAACTGCTTCTTGGTGCAAGTATAGGTTTTGTATAAGTACAATCAAGTGTTCTGAGATTCCCATTTTTCTCAAGGTTAGTCACAAGTTATTGTGATCCACACAGTCAAATATCTTTGCAGAGTCAATGATACACAGATAGACATTTTTCTGGTACTCTCTGCTTTCTGCCAAGATCCATTTGACATTGGCAATAATATCCCTAGTGCCACAATCTCTTCTAAACCCAGACTGTATTACTGATAGTTCTCTGTCAATGTATTGTTCAAGTGTTTTCTGGATAAACTTCAGTAGAATTTTGCTAGTGTGTGATATTAACAATATTGTTCAATAATTTCCACACTCTGTTTGGTCTCCTATCCAAGTACTAACCAGGCCCGACCCTGCTTAGCTTCCGAGGTCAGACGAGATCGGGCGCGTTCAGGGTGGTATGGCCGTAGACCCACACTCTGGTAACCTTTTTTTGCAATGGGAATAAATATGGATCTCTTCCAGTCAGTTGACCAAGTAGTTGTCCTGCAGATTTCTTGGCACTACTTGGTGAGGACACGCAGGGCAGCATCTGTTTGCTGAAATTTACATCAATTGGTACTCCATCAATTCCTGGGGCTTTATTTTTTGCCAAGTCCTTCAGAGCAGCCTGCACTTCCTCCTTCATCACCATTGCCTCTTGCTCATATGTTGTTTCTTGAAATTCTTCTGTGTCAGTTGATTGCGCTGGGAAGGTCTGCTGTCAGGGACTTCTCCAGAGTACTGGAGAATTATGATCAGTCTAGAGGTGAAGGTACACCTGATCCAGACCATGTTCTTCACAATTACTTGCTATGCATCAGAGAGCTGACAATGACTAAGGATGATAGAAGAAGAATTGATACCTTTGAGCTGTGGTGCTGTAGAAGAGTATTGAATATACTATGGACTGCTAAGAGAACTAACAGGTTCATTCAGAAGAGGGTGAAACCAGGTTGTTCCTTGGAGGCAAGGGTTGTTGTTGTTGTTGTTTTTTAAATTTTATATGGATTTGCTTACAAAGTTGGTTTACATTGTGTCTCACATTATCTTCATTCACTTTGTGTTTCATATACAATCATTCACATGCATTTTATTTTATAAATTAATCAACATTGGACTATGCCCATCATTACCCAGTCTTTTCAGGTCCCTGTTAGATTTTTCTCATTTCCTTCACCCCCTCTACCAAATGTGCAACTCTGTGATTTCGCCCCTACCTATCCTTACCCCTCTTCTCCTGCTTTGGTTCTTCATATGTATTTTACTTGTTATCCTTCTATTTTTACAATAATGGTCAAATACAGTACTTGTCCTTATAAGATTGAGTTCACTCAGCATAATGGTTTCTGCTCTCTCCCAAGTTGTGTATTATATTTTGGAATCATTGCTCCTATATGGTGCGTATTATTCCATTGGGTGAATGTACCACAACTTCTCAATCTTCAGTTGTGGTTGGACATTTGGGCTGTTTCCATGTTCTTGTGATGGTGAATAATGCTGCTATGAAAACAGGTATACAAATTTCTGCTTGTGTCACATGTCCCAGTTCTAATTTTCTTGGGGTATATTCCTAATACTGGAATAGCTGGGTCATATGGAGTTTCTATGTTCAACTTTTTGAGGAAACGCCAATCTGCCTTCCAGAATGGTTGTACCATTTTACCACCAACAATGTATGAAGGTTCCCACCTCTCCACATGGAGGCAAGGCTTTTGAAGCTCTGTCTGACATACTTTGGGCATGTTGCCAAGAGGGACCAGTCTTTGGAGAGGGACATCATTCTTGGAAGGATGGAGGGATGGTGCAAGATAGGAAGATCCTAGATGAGATGGATTGACTCAGTGACTAGGTTAATGGGAGGTACGTGTATCAGAGACAATGAAATTGGCTCAAAATAGAGCAAGGTTCAGAGCTGTTGTACACAGAGTAACTATGACTCACAAGTGACTTGATAGCACTTAACAATAACAATACTTTATGTAATGTCTTTTTTGTGACATTTATACATACATTTCGTGCTCTTAATTACAACATAATAATTTACACTGGTTACTACTTTTCTGTTTCCTTTGACAGTTTTGGCATGTCTAACAAACTTTACTGCGTAATTCTAGGTCTTGATCTTGGCTCTTCTTTCTTCTGCACTTTTATTATTTCCCTTGATGATCTGTATTCTTATATCATTTGAATACTGTTTATATTTCTAGTCCTGACTGCTCTTTTAAGCTTCAGATTTTATATTTGTCTTCTTGGCATTTATTCTTGTTATTTAATCTTTGCCATTCTCAACAGATTTCTACTCCAGACTTTCTCATCTAATTATACAGCATCAGTATTCTTCTAATTACTTAAGCCCAAAATCTAGACACCATCTTCACTTTCTCCTTTTATTTTTGGTGTCCTACACCCAAACTACCATTAAATTCCCTCTTTGGAATACATGAATTCATTAACTTTTCCACCCATTTCTACTGTCACCACCTATCCAGGCCAACATCGTCTCACCCTTCACTACCTTCAATCCTTTCTTTCCTCCACCCTATTGTTATGTGCTGTTGCATCATTTGTGACTCATAACAACCCTGTGAGTAATGGATCTAAACCCTGCCCAATTCTGTGCCCCCCTCAACATCTCTGACATACTTGAGCTCATTGCATAGTTACTGTGTTGATCCATCTTGCTGAGGGGGTTCCTCTTCTGCATTAACCCTCCATCTTTCTAAGCATGACATCTTTCTCCAAGGATTGGCTCCTCCTAACAACATGTCCAAGGTATGTGAGGCAAAGTTCCACCATCCTTGCTTCCAAGGAGCACTGTGATTTCACTTTCTTCAAGACTGACCTGTTTGCTCTCTTGGCAGTCTATGGGATTTCCAATAGCACAACTCAAAGGCGTCGACTCTTCTTTTTTCATCCTTGGTCATTGTCAAACTTTCAGATGCATAACAAGTAATTGAGAAGAAGATGCCTTGGATTAGGTGCACCATTGTTTTTAAACTGACATCATTGCTCTTTGGCACTTTGAAGAGGTCTCCAACAGTAAATTTTCCTGGTGCAACATATATTGATTTTTCTTTCTTTCTCTTTCTTTCTTTCTTTCTTTCTTTCTTTCTTTCTTTCTTTCTTTCTTTCTCTCT
>NW_006399962.1:1194554-1201557 GCF_000299155.1 Elephantulus edwardii | reverse complement strand
TCCTTTCTTTCTTTCTTTCTTTCTTTCTTTCTTTCTTTCTTTCTTTCTTTCTTTCTTTCTTTCTTTCTTTCTTTCTTTCTTTTATTGTAAAAAACATGTTTGGGGATATAAGGGGGCAAATATACTAATTTCTTGACTGCTGACACTAATGGTGATTATGGATCCAAGTAAGAGGAAATCATTGACAGCTTCAGTATTTTCTCCAACTAGCATGTATTGTCATGTATTGGCCCAGTGGTGGAGTTTTTCTATGTTCTTATTGATGAGATATAATCCATATGGAAGTCTGTAGCCTGTGATTGTCTGTAGCAAGCACATCAAGTTTTTCTCACCTTTAGCAAGTAAGGTTATGTCATCTACGTAACACAAGTTATTGGCGAGCTTTGCTCTGATCCTGATGCCACATTTATCTTCATAAAGTTCAGCTTCGACTTTATGAATGATTGGCTCTACATGCAGATTGAATAGGTATGGAGAAGAATACAGCCCTGATCATACCTTTCCTGATTTTAAATCATGCAGTGTCCATGCTCTGTTTAAACAACAGCCTCTTGGTCTATGTATAGTTTTTGCATAAGCAAAATAGAATGTTTTGACATTCTCATTCTTCTCAATGCTAGCCATAATTTGTTGTGGTCCACACAGTCAAATGCCTTTTGTGGACTAAATAAAGCACAAATAGATATCCTTCTGGTATTTTCCGTTTCTGTCAAGATCCATTTGATATCAGCAATGTTGTCACTGGTGCCATGGCCTCTACTAAATCCAGCTTGAATTCTGAAAGTTCTCGGTTGATGTACATTCTAGCTGTTTTTAATAATATTTAGCTAGATTTTGCTTGCATGTGATGTTAATAATATTGCTCAAGAATTTCTACATTGTGTTGGATCACATTATTTGTCAATGAGAACAAATATGGATCTTTCCCAGTCAGTTGGCCAGATAACTGTTTTCTAGATTTCTTGACACGGCATGATGAACACATCCAGGGCTAAATCTGTTTGCTTAAATATGTCAATTGAAATTCCATCTATTCCAGGGACCTTATTTTTTTGCCAATCTTTTCAGTGCAGTTTTAAAGTCTTCCTTTATTACCATTGATTTTTGATCATATGCTACTTCTTTAAATGATTTGTGTGAATGATTTAATTTTGGTACAGTGACATTGTATATTCTTTCCATCTTCTTTTGATGCTTCCTGGATCATTTAGGATTTTACTTATTACATCTTTCAGTATTATAACTCATAACTTGAATTCATTTTTCTGTGCTTTCAGTTTGACAAATGCCAAACGAGTTCTTTTTTTTTAAATTTTTTACTCCAGCTCTACACATTTTGTTACAGTACTTTGTATTGTCTTCTCTCACTGACCGTTGAAGTTTTCTGTTCAACACTATTATGTCTCTATTTCTTCCCTTTGTTTTGGCTTCTCAACATTCTGGTGCAAATTTCAGAGCTTCTTCAGATATTCATTTTAGTGTTGTCTTCCTCCCCTGTCTTTGTCACGCTCTTTTGCTCCACCTTGAACAATCTGTCACCTTGAACAATCTGTTTATAGTGGTTCTGATATCAGACTTTGCCACCCCCATACTACACTTCTTCAATGGTGTTCTAATACCCTTGAAATAAAATTGAAACTCCTTATCTCTCCAGAGTGTTGAAATGCAATGATGTCAGTCTAGAGACTAAGGTATGCCTAATCTAAGCCATGGTTTTCACAATTACTTGCTATACATCAGAGAGCTGGACAATGACTAAGAATGACAGAAAAATTTATGCCTTCAAAATTGCAGTGCTGAAGAAGAATTTTGAACATACCGTAGACCACCAAGGAAACAATTAAGTCTGTCCTAGAGAAGATGAAACTAAATTTCTCCTTATGAGCTAGGATTGTGAAGCTCTGTCTCACTTTGTGCACTTAACCAGGAAAGACTAGTCCTTGGAGAAGGACATCATGCTTGGAAGGGTGGAGGGACAGCATAGGAAAGGAAGACCATGGAAGAGATGGATTGATTCAGTAGGTGTTTTGGAGTCAGTAAGACTGGCTCAGGATAAGTCAGGCTTCAGAGCTGTTGTACATAGGGTCACTATGGTTAGCAGGCAACTGGATGGCACATAATGACAACAAACAAGAACCATGGCCAGTGGGACTTCACAAGATCTTATCTGCTTGTCTTTGCCACTCACCAGTTCCCTGGAGTTGCTCTGGTTTTAAGTGTGTTCTCAACCACAAGGCCTTTGTGCATAGTGTTTCTTCTCCTGGGAAAACTGGGCAGGCAATTTTGCCTACTAGGTTACTTTTCCTCAAACATATCACCTTAAAAATTATCTGTTTCGAGATGCAAATCGAAACAACTATGAGATATCATCTCACCCCAGTCAGAATAGTAAAATTTAACAGAACAGCAAGCAACAAATGCTGGCGAGGTTGTGGAGAAACTAGAACCCATATTAATTGTTGGTGGAAGTATAAAATGGTGCAACCACTGTGCAAGGCAGTGTAGCGCTTTCTCAAAAAGTTACAAATAGAGATACCATTTAACCCAGCAATTCCACTACTGGGAATATACCCCAAGGAGAACATAACTGACATCCAAGCAGATATATGCACACCCATGTTTATCATGGCTTTGTTCACAATAGCAAGAAGTTGGAAACAACCTAAGTGCCCATCAACAAACGAATGGATAGAGAAGCTGTGGTATATTCACACAATGGAATACTACACTGCATTGAAAAACAAGGAGCTCATGCAATATTATTCAAAATGGGTTACTCTGGAGGACATTATGCTAAGTGAAATATCTCAGTCACAAAAGGACAAATACTGCATAGTGCTACTGTTGTAAAACAGGGATGACATCGGGGTTAGGGGGAGACTGAGAAAGACGGGATAAATAATGTATACTACATTGAAACAGATAAGGGAGAAAACTGTTTAAAAGGGATATTTGATTAGGTATTATTTTCATGACAGGAGTCCAGAATTAAGGTTGCATAGAGGAGTGGACCTGGGGTGAGTGATTGTAAAACAATGAAAGAATTTTTCTTTTACTTTTCAAAGAGAAGAGCGTACTAGTGGGTGGGCGGGCAGGGAGAAAAGTGCAACAATGAATGGCTGGAAATCCAAAGTCTCTGTAAATTTTCATTGAAATTAATAAAAAAATAAGCAAAAACAAAACAAAACAAAACAAAAGATGGCAGCTTTGGGGGAAAAATTACCTGTTTCCTGAATACTGTATCTAACGTACTCCCCAATCTAGTCATCCTCTAATGCATCATCTTTTAGAATTTACTTTGTAGTGATTCATACTACTTGGAAGCATTGAATTTATTTACCTATAAATTTGTGATATCTTCTGGCTTCCACCTTCTCTTAAGTTAAAGTCCATAATGGCATGGACATTGTAGGTCTTGCCTCTACCACATGTGTAGTATCTAGAACAGTGTTTGGTTCTGATGATTTATGCATTGTGATTGTGAAGGTGAAAGCTAGAAAAGTTGCTTGTCATAGGAAATAATCTAAAAATCAAGATAAACTGATGGGGAGAGGGAGAAATCAGTTGTAGAGGTAAGTGAGTTTTTCCTCAGGAGGTCCTATGTATGAGTAATATTTTGAAAAATATTCATATTCCCCCCAACCCCATTATATTTCCACGAACCTGACTTTCTCACTATAACCAACCATTTTCCTTTGTGGTATGGTAGAGTTGCAGAAAAATAGAATTATTTGAGTGGGAGAACAATGAAATAACCATTTAAAATTATACTTGTGAAAGCTAAGTTTTATAGAGAAAATGAGGATTTATTTTTCATCCGTTAACATTATCACAAGTTTCGGGCTGCAAATCATTAGCATACTCCATTGTTAACTGAAATTGAAAGTTTAAGTCCACCCAGAGATGCCTTGTGAGCTACTTCCAAAAAATCAACCGTGGAGTATTGTTTTTCTCTGACATATATGACGTATATGTTGTTGTTACTTAGTGCCATGGAGTCAAGTATGACTCATAACCACCCTATGAAAAATAGATCTGAACTCTGTAACTCAATCCATCTTCTTGAGAGTCTTTTTCTCCGTTGCTGACTCTCCACCTTTCCAAGTATGATGTCCCTTTATAAAGAGTAGCCTCTCCTAACAGCATGTCCAAAATATGTGCAATGAAGTTTCACCATCTTTGCCTCCAAAGAACATTTTGGTTGCACTTTCTCCAAGACATATCTGTTTGCTCTCTTGGCAGTCCATAGTATATTCAGCATTCTTCTCCAACACCACAACTAAAATACAACAATTCTTCTCCTGTTATCCTCATTCATTGTCCAGATCTCAGGTGCATAGTAGGATGTTGAATTAGGTACACTTGAGTCTTTGAACTGACATCCTTGTCTTTCAGGACTGTAGAGAGATCCCTGAGAGCAGACTTTCCCAATGTTCTATGTCTCCCGGTCTCCTGACTGCTAAAACCAAGGGTGTTGATTGTGGATCCAAGCAAGATGAAATAGTTGGCATTTTCAGTCTTTTATCTAACTATCATGATGTTGCCTTTGATCCAGGGGGAGGATTTTTGTTTGACTGATGTTGAAATGTAATTCATATTGAAGGCTGCAGTCTTTGATTATCTGCAGCAAGGGCTACAGGTCCTCAAGTTCAGCAAGCAAGGCTATATTATCTGCATAACGCAGGTTGTTGATAAGCCTTCCTCAGATCGTGATGTCACACTGTTCCTCATAAAGAACAGCTTCTTGAATAATTTGCTTAGCATACAGATTGAATAACTATAGATAGAAGATACATCCCTGATCTATGCAGTGTTTCCTTGCTCTGTTCAGATGATAGCTTCTTGGTCTATGTATGTTGTTATTGTTGTTATGTGCCGTCAAGTCACTTGTGACTCATAGTGACTCTATGTACAACAGCCCTAAACCCTGCTCTATCCTGTGCTAATCTGTCTCCAACACACCCACCCCAATTACCCTAGTCACTGAATCAATCCACCTCATAGAGGATCTTCCTCTCTTGCACTGTCCCTCCACCCTCCCAAGCATGACGTGGTCCCTCCTTGCAACATGTCCAGAGTATGTCAGATGAAGCTTCAGAATCCTTGCCTCCAAGGAGCAGCCAGTTTTAACCCTCTCCAGGATGAACCTGTTTATTTTCCTAGCAGGCTATGGTATATTCAATACTCTTCTCCAACAGCACAGCTCAAAGCCATCAATTCTCCTTCTATCCTCTCTAGTTCTTGTCCAGCTCTCTGATGCATAGCAAGAGATTGCAAAGACCATGGCCTGTATCGGGCACACCTTAGTCTCCAGAGTGGCACCATTGCTCTTAAGTACTTTGGAGAAGTCCCTAACAGCAGACTTTCCCATTACAATATGTCTTTTAATTTCCTGGCTGCTGATGCGAAGAGTGTTGACTGTGGAGCCAAGTAAACTAAAACTGTTGATAATTTCAATCTCTTCTCCATCCACCATGATTGGCCAATTGGCCCAATGGTGAGAATCTTTGTCTTTTTGGTATTGAAGGTCTAGGTATAGATTTCAGATAAGCATAATTAAGTGTTCTGGAATTTTAATTCTTTTCAAATTTAGCCATAATTTTTTACAATACACATAGTCAACTGCTTTTGCATAATCAATAAAACACAAATAGACATTCTTCTGATATTCTCTGCTTTCAGCCAAGATCCATCTGACATCAGTAATGATATTCCTGGTGTCATGGTCTCTTCTAAACTCAGCTTGAACTTCTGGCAGTTCCTTGTCAATATATTATTTGGATGATCTTCAGCAATATTTTGTTTGCATGTGATATGATTATATTGTTTGATAATTTGCATGTTCTGTTGGCTCACGTTTCTTGGGAATGGGAACAAAGTCAACGCCCTAGTTCACCTTTCTCCCAAAGGCAAAGGAACTGTGCCAGGCACAAGAGCAGACTCTAGTGCACAGAGTGTTAACATCTAGGCCAGGTAGCTGTCTTCTAAATTTCCTGACATAGACAGGTGAAGACATCCAGGGATGAGTCTGTTATTTGGAATGTGTCAATTGGTATCTTGCTGATTGCTAGAACCTTAGAAGCTTTCAATGCAGCTTGAACTTCTTTCTTCATCACCATCGGCTCTTTATTATGTGACACTTCCTGAAATATTTCAATGTCAACTTATTATTTCTTTGCTAGAATTTTGTCTCTGTTTTCTTTATTTTATTGTTGTTGTTATGTGCTTTCCAATTTTTTAAAAAAAATATTTTGTATTGGTTTGCTAACAAATTTCATATACATTGTGTTTCACACTAACCTTCATTCACACTGTGTCACAATCCTATGCGTCAGGCTTTATAAAATTAATCAGCATTGGACCATGACCATCATTACCCTGTTTTTCTCAGGTCTCGGTTGGAGCCTTTCAATTTCCTTTACCACTTCCCTCCATCCACCAAATTGTGTAACCCCATGCTTTCGTCCTTACCCATCTTTACAATGAATTTTTTTTTGTACAGTGACTCTATGTATTTTCTCCACTTTCTTTTGATACTCTCTGGATAATTCAAGATTTTCATCATAGTGTCTCTCAATATTGCAACTCAAGGATTAAACTTGTTTTTCAGTCCTTTCAGTCTGAGAAATACTGAACGAGTTCTTGATTTTTTATTTTCCAAATCCAGCTCTTTGCCAATCCATTGTAACAGTTTGCCTTTTCTCTCCAAACTGCCTTTTGGTCTGCTCATTTCTTTTTCTTTGCCGTCTCTTCCCTTTATTTTGGCTTCTCAAAGCTCTAGTGCAATTTTCAGAATTTCTTTTGATATTCATTTTGGTTTTTCTTTCTCCTCTTTTATTTTTTAAATAACTGGTGAAGATTTGGTAAGAATGTGTTTTTCCTGAGCTTCAAGCTTTGAGTTATGCCTTAAAAGTTCTTTCTTTCTTTTTCTTTCTTTCTTTCTTTCTTTCTTTCTTTCTTTCTTTCTTTCTTTCTTTCTTTCTTTCTTTCTTTCTTTCTTTCT
>NW_006399962.1:1183984-1194446 GCF_000299155.1 Elephantulus edwardii | reverse complement strand
CTTCCTTCCTTCCTTCCTTCCTTCCTTCCTTTTTCTCTCTGCTAGGAGCAAGGCAGTAAACATGTTTTTCAATCCTTTATAGAACAAAAGTGAAATATATCTTCCTACTATAAACAGGATTGTATTTTATAGTTTACCATCCTGATAAGGTAAGGGCCCTGAGAGTAAATGACCTCAGTCCAAAGGCTGCAGGTCTGTGATAGGCATGGATGAAGGACTTCATCGAGGAGCTGCAGGGCCTGGTGGAAGTGGATTTTAATCCAGCAAGGTGTTTCTTTGATGCTCTGTGGTGGATAATCCAGTCTAAAGTCTTTCATAAAACTCATCCTGAGAATGTCCAAGCACAGAAGGTCATTCACACCAATTCTGGCAGCTGCTGACAAGCTGATGTCTGGAGATATTCTGTCTAATGAGCAGGGTCTGGGATGTTTCCGGCCACAGCTGTGGCCTGGGCAGTGACGACATTAACATTAGCCACTTTAAATCATACAATTATATGATCTACTATGATGAGAATGAAAAAAATTGAGGAAGAGTGATGTTGGATTCATAACCAAAAAGACCATTTGAAGATCTATCCTGAAGTACAATGCTGAGTGAGTGATAGGATACTGTCCATATGCATATAAGCAAGACCTATTAATACAACTATTACTCAAATAAATACACCAACATTTAATGTTAAAGTAGAGGAAACTGGAAAATTCTACCAACTTTTACAGTCTGAAATTGACAAAATACACATTCAAGAAGCATTAATAATAATTGGTGACTAGGATGCTGATTCACTAAGGGGAGTGAGGTGATGTGATAAAGTCTCCTATTTAAAATCCCTTTTGGTCAGCAGTATGGAATTGGAAACCAGTTTGAAAGTCATTTACAGAAGCTGGTTCTACAGAAGCTTGTTGGCTGGGATTGGTGAGCAGTAGGGTTGAATGTTGATTCCATAAGGGGAGTGAGGTAATATAATAAGGCTTCCTATTTAAAAACCCATTAGGGCCCTTGAGCCTAGTTTTATTTGTTTTTTTTTCCCTTCTAAATATTCTTCTAAGTGGTATGGCTCTGGTCTGCCCATTTGTTACAGAGGTAACTTGTGGTTGCTGTGATGCTAAACCCAGTGACACTGATGTGCCAAATGCGATAATGGTTACCCATTGTGGACAGTGTTTGGTGGAGCTCCCCGATTAAAACAAGCCTGGAAGCAGGAGTGGCATCCACTTCTGAAATGGTTTGCCTTCTGAAACTCTATGAACATGGAGAAACAATCAAAGTTATGCAAGTGTTCAGGTTGTTTGTTTATAGCATTGCTTTAAGTCTACAACTCTGTGGCACTTAACAACAGCAACAACAGGATGCAAATGATGGAAACAAGGTAGAAGAATTGGTAGTTGGAAATTATAGACAGGAAAGAAATGAGGCTGGAGATCAAATTACTGAATTTTGTATATTCAACAATTTATTCAAACACCTTTTTTTTAAAGAAACACACATAGATTTTACCAAATGGACTGCCCAAGAATCAGATTGACTACATCAGTGGAAAGAATCGCTGGAGAAGCTCATCATTAGCAGTCAAAATTAGGCCTACTGCTAACTCTGGAACAGACTAATTTCAAATATAACTTGAAGAAAACCCACAAGAAATTCCACAAAAGACAAAATACGACCTTGGGTCTATCCCATCTGAACTGAAAAATTATCTTAACAGCAGTTTTGAGACATTGTTTGAACACTAAGAATTGATAACCAGATAAATTGTTGGATTACATTAAAGAAAGACATAAGTGGATTTTCATGAATTCATGTTAACAACTGGTTATGGTTTTACTGTTAATATTATCAACCATCAATATCAGTAGGATCAGATTAGCTGATCACTTCTGCCTGTGATGGCTGTGCCATGGGCCTTTTTTATACAGTGAGGGGATTAAAATGTGGAAGCAGCCTGTCCTTTCTGATCCCCTTGGACTGAGAGAAGGAAAATAGAAATTAGTGACACCAGAGGATAATGACCTCCTTTATCCATTTCTTGGAGTGCAATAATGCAGTATTGGGACATGGCATTAGTACCCCGAGTGCAAGAGGAAGCCTGTGAGGACAGTGGACTACTTCTAAAAATGTATTTGGGAGTAGTGACAAACCTCTAGGAGAACACTTGCATGTGGGCTGTAACATTTGGTCTGTGATACAAAATGGAATTCTCAGTTGTTTCTCATTCTTTCAACCAATATTTGTTGTATGTTAGGAAAACCAGGAGAAAGTGGTGAACAGAAACTTGGGGATAAAGAACTTTAAAAAAGGGAGTAGTCAGCCATGTTTAATGGCTGAGTTGAGTAAATTGGCAGAAAAGTGTTCATTGATTCAGTGATTATAATTCTTTCTCTGTCTTAAATTCCATATATTCTAATTGAGTGAGTACCCCTTGCCAATCATTGAATTGACAAGGATCAAGTAACTCATACCTACCCAAAGAGCCATGAGACATTTTCTGAAAGAATTATGGGCAACTAGTTCTGGCTAAGGAGATGTGATGAGAAATTTTTAAAAGGAAATGTGGAACATGTTCACTGTGTATGCCAAGAAATTTGGAAAATTGCTACCTATCCAATGAATTTATTTATTTGTCCATATTTATTTCCATTCCCCAAAAGAGTCATCCAAAAGGATGTGAAAATTATCAAACAATATCACTAATAACACATGAAAGTGAAGTTTTGCTGAATATTCTAAAAAATGAACTAGAACAATACATCAACAGAGAACTTCCAGAAATACAACCTGGCCATGCACTAGGGATGTCATTGCTGGTGTCATCTCTTTGTCTTGCATACTTTGGGCATGTTGCTAGGAGAGTCTATTCCTTGGAGAAGGACCTAATGCTTGAAAAGGTGGCAGAACGGCAAAAGGTAGAAAGACCCTCAACCAGGTGGATTAATACAGTACCTACAAGTAATGGGCTTGAGTGTGTCAGAGATCCTGTGATTGGTGCAGGATAGGAGAAAGTTCAGATCTATTGTTCATAGGGTTGCTATGAGTTATACTTGACTTGATGGCAAAATAATAATAATAATAATAATAATAATAATAATAATACCCTCGTTCTGCTTGGATGACTGCTTCTTGATCTATATGCAAGTTTAGCATGAGCACAACTAAATGTTCTGCTATTCTCATTCTTCTCAATCTTATCTACAATCTATTATGATCCACACAGTTGAATGCCTGTGCATAGTCAATAAATTGCAAGTAAACATCTTGTATTCTCTGCTTTTAACCAAGATCCATCTGACATCAGCAGTGATATCCCTTGTTCATGAATCTATATTGAACTTCTGGTATTTCTTTATTAATGTTAGTAAGCAATAATTTTTTAGAAATCAGCATTTTAAAATAATCATAAAATTGTTTAAAGCTAGTTTTGGGACAAAGTGACATATGAAGAATATAAAAAGATAAATATGGAAAGAACTTGGGCCTTAGATGACATCAGTAATCTGCTAAATTAATCAACGCTAGAGCTACTAATCCTTAAGAAGTTTGCTATGTGAGTTTTCTTATTGTTTAAGACATTTTGAAGTGAGTTTTCTATTAAATTTCTTGCAGCCAAATATTACATTGTAGTTGATGTTGTTGTTGTTATGTGCTAAAGGAAGAAACCAAGAAATAAAAGAGCTAAACAGAAAGTTTCAAAAGGCAGCCTGGGATGACAAAACAAGATACTATAATGAAATGTGCAGAGAGCTGAAGTCCGAAAATCAAAAGGGCCAAACTCGTTCAGCTTTTCTTAAACTGAAGGAGCTGAAAACCAAATTCAAGTCACTGGTGGCAATACTTAAGGATACTTTGGGTAGAATGTTAAATGATCCAGGAAGTATCAAAAGAAGATGGAAGGGGTACTCAGAGTCACTGTGTCAGAAGGAATTGGCTGACACAGAAGAATTTCATGAAATGACATATGAGCAAGAGCCTATGGTGATGAAGGAGGAAGTTCAAATTGCTCTGAAGGATTAGCAAAAAACAAGGCTCCAGGAGTTGACAGCATACCAAATGACATATTTCAACAAACAGACACTGCCCTGGATATGCTTACTAAGTTGTGCCAAGAAATCTGGAGAACAGCCAGCTGGCCCACTGACTGGAAAAGATCGATATTTCTTCCCATTCCAAAGAGAGGTGACCCAACAGAGTGCGGAAATTATCGAACAATATCATTAATGTCACATGTGAGCAAGATTCTGCTGAAAATTATCCAAAAATGTTGGGAACAATATGTCAACAGATGTGCAAGCTGGATTTAGAAGAGATTGTGGTACTAGGGATATTATAGCTAATGTTAGATGGATCTTGGCAGAAAGCAGAGAATACCAGAAGAGTATCTATTTGTGCTTCATTGACTATGCAAAAGCTTTTGACTGTGTGGATCACAGCAAGCTATGTCTGACTCTGAGAAGAAAGGGAATCCCAGAACATTGGATTGTGCTAATGCAAAACCTATACTTGGACAGAGAGGCAGTCGTCAGAACAGAGCAAGAAGACACTACTACATGGTTCAAAATCAAGAAGGGGGTTCATCAGGGATGTATTTTGTCTCCATACCTTTTAAATCTGTATGCAGAACAGATCATCCGAGATGCTGGGCTATACAAAGAGGAATGTGGCATCAGGATTGGTGGAAGAATCATCAACAACCTGCGTTATGCAGATAACACAACCCTGCTTATTAAAACTGAGGAGGACCTGAAGCGCTTGCTGCAGAAGATCAAGGACTACAGCCTCCTATATGGACTGAAGCTCAACATCAAGAAAACAGATTCTCACCACTGGGTCAATATTGGCAGCATGCATATGGATGGTGAAGAGATTGTGATAGTTAACAGTTTTAGTTTTCTTTGCTCCACAATCAACACTATTGGTAACAGAAGCCAGGAAATTAAGAGAAGAATTGCATTGGGAAAGTCAGCTGTGAGGGACATCTCAAGAGTACATAAAAGCAACGACATCAGGCTGGAGACTAAGGTGCACCTGATCCAGACTATAGTCTTCACAATTACGTGCTATGCATCAGAGAGTTGGACAGTGAACTGAGTTGATAGAAAGAGAATTGATGCCTTTGAGCTGTGGTGCTGGAGAAGAGTGTTGAATACACCATGGACTGCTAGGAGAACAAACTGGTTTGTCCTGGAGAAAGTGAAGCCGGAATGCTCCTTGGAGTCAAGGATTCTGAAGCTGTGTCTGACATACTTTGGGCGTGTTGCAAGGAGGGACTGGTGCTTGGAGAGGGACATCATGTTTGGCAGAGTGGAGGGGTGGTGAAAGAGAGGAAGACCTTCGATGAGGTGGATTGATTTTGTGAGTAGAGTGGTGGGAATGAATGCGTTTGAGATGGCTAGGTTGGCACAGGATACAACGGCGTTTAGAGCTCTTGTACATAGGGTCACTATGAGTAGTAAGCGACTCGATGGCACATAACAACAACAACAATCCATACTGTGTTGTTACTGTTATTGTTAGGTGTCTTGACTACAATTCATGGTGACTCTCTGTACAAAAGATCTGAACTCTGCCCTGTTCTGTACCATCCTCACAATCTCTGATGTACTGAAACCCGCTGTTACAGTAGCTGCATTGATCCATCTTGCTGAGGGTCTTCCTCTCTTATGCTGACCCTCCATATTTCCCAGAATGACGTGTAGGTTTTTCAAAGACTGAATTCTTCTGATGCCTGAGCCTATAGCATATGAGACAAAGTTTCACCATCATTGCCTCTAAAGAACACCTTGGCTGCACTTCCTCTAAGACAGATTAGTTTGTTCTTTTGACAGTCCATAGGATATTCTGTACTCCAGAACACAACAATTTAAAGACATTTCTTCTTCTCCTCCTCCTCCTGCTCCTTCTCCTCCACTGTCAAGCTTCCAGATGCACAGGAAGCAATTGAAAATACGATGGCTTTGATCAGGGGCACCTTAGTCTTTAAATTGACATCCTTTGTCTTAAGTACTTTGGATAAATTCTTGACAGCAGATTTCCCCAATGCAACACACTTTATAATTTCTTAACTGCTGTCACTATGAGTGTTGATTGTGGATCCATGTAAAATGAAATAATCAACAATCTTTTCTGTATCATGATGTTGCCTATTGGTCTAGTGTTATGGATTTTTGTTTTCTTGTTGTTGAGATGTAATCCATACTGAAGGCTGTAGTCTTTAGTATCTGCAGCTTCAGGTGCTTCAAGTCCTCTTCACTTTCTGCAGATTTTTAGTCCATTTGCACTATACTATATATATATATATAATATATATATTAGACGAAGTCTCAGAATCCTTGCCTCCAAGGAGAAGCCTGGTTTGACCTTCTCCAGGATGAATCAGTTCGTTTTCTTAGTAGTCCATGGTATATTCAGTACTCTTCTCCAGCACCACAGCTCAAAGGCATCAGTTCTCCTTCTATCCTCCTTGGTCGTTGTCCAACTCTCTGATGCATAACAAGTGATCGCAAAGACCATGGCCTATATCAGACGCACCTTAGTCTCCAGAGAGACACCATTGCTCTTCATTACTTTGGAGAGGCTTCTAACAGACTTTCCAAAAGCAATACGCTTTTAATTTCCTGGCTGCTGGAAGAGTGTTGACTGTGAAGCCAAGCAGACTAAAGCTGTGAACAATCCCAATCTCTTCACTATCCTTCCTGATACTGGATTAGGACATGGGAATTTTTGGAGACCTACAGCAATTGTTCTTGGGACTGAATAATTGTGGAAGAGAAAGACAGAAACGCTGGCAGAAAGTAGATGATTAAAGAAAGCTCTGGATGCCACAAATAGAAAAAGTGTGAGTACAAAGGATCCTGAAAGGAGAATATGGCAGTTGCCTCACCACCCCCAAGCTTGACCATTTCCTTAGAAACTTAATAGCACCTGAGCTGGTCGTCAAGGACCAGACCAAGCAATGGATCCTGATAAGAGTCTGATCTTGAGAAAACAAAACAAAAAAAGGTAAAACCTAACTAAATTAACAAGCCAAATTTCACGAAATACCATCTTAGTCCTCCCCAGGACCCATATAAAAAGGAAACCCTCCAAACTGCCCAGGGATCATTTGGATCCTGTCTACATGCCATACGGCTGGGTCATTTGGCTTCCCTCTCAGTCCGTGCAATAAAGGCCCGTTTGTTTCTTGGGACCAGTTCCTTTCTTTATTTCTCTCCCTCGCACCCCCACTCTTTTTTTTTATATATATCTAATGGATCCTAAGCCAGTCAAGCCTGGACTTTTGCTGTTTCCTTCACTTTGCATCTATCACTCCTAATACTTTACAGAATATATGAGTATGACTTCTAAATCTGCCAAAAGTTAATTGTTTGATGTTAATGGATTTGCTCAAAGCCACACAGTTTGTTTAATAGGATTATCACATGATGTTAATGTGTGCTAAACTACTGCTTAGCTCCCAAGTTCCAAGACCTATGCCCATGATGTTTATAACATCATTATCACTGTACCCACAGCACAAACAAAACATCCTTCTGAACAACTAAACACATGTCAGCATGACAAGCTCTATTAGTCTTTTTCTCTCCCTCTCCTTCTTTTAAAAAAAAATTTGTATTGAATGAAGGTTTATAGAATAGATCTGTTTTTCATTTAATAATTTCTATGTTGGTTTTTTTGTTTTGTGACATTATTTGCAATCTCCACAATGTAACATCATTCATTCCACTTCCTCCTGTGTTTCTCCTTTGCATTTCCCATTCTTTCCTGTACCTTCATCTTTCTGAACTATGCCCTTAGGCAAATTCTGTCCTTTTGCTCTTGAATAGTTCTAAGGTGGTTCAACAGCACTCTTTCTGGTAGTGGTGTTCATTTTACAGATCTATGTATTGCTTGGCTGAAAATTGAGCCACAATCAGGATTGGAAGAAGACTCAACAACCTGTGTTATGCAGAAGACACAAACTTGCTTGCTGAGACATTTGCTACAGAGAGTCAAAGACTGCAATCTTCAATATGGATTGAAGCTTAACATCAAGAAAATGAAGAGTCTTACCACTGGGCCATTTGGCAGCTTCATGATAGACTGAGAAGAGATTGATATTGTTAACAATTTCAGTTTTCTTGGTTCCATAATCAACACTCTTAGTATCAGCAGTCAGGAAATCAAAAGACGAATTGTATTGGGAAAATTTGTTGTCAGGGACTTCTCTATAGTATTGAAGAGCAATGATGTCAGTCTGGAGACTATGGTGTGCCTGATCCAAGCCATGGTCTTCACAATTTCTTGCTATGCATCAAAGAGCTGGACAACAACTAAGGAAGATAGAAGAATTGACACCTTTCAGTTGTGGTTCTGGAGAAGAGTGTCAAACATACACACTGTGGACTGCAAAGAGAACAAACAGGTCTGTTTTGGAGATGGTGAAACCAAACAGTTACTTGGAAGCAAGGAATTTGAAGCTTTGTCTCACATATTTTGGGCATATTGCCAGGAAGGACCAGTCCTTGGAGAAGGACAACATGGTTGGAAGGGTGAAGTGACAGACCCTGGATGAGCTAGACTTATGCTGACTGACAGGAGTAATGGAAATAGGTGTATGGGAGACAGTGAGATTGCCTCAGGATAGGGCAGGGCTCAGAGGTATTGTATGAAGGGTCACTGTAAGTTACTGGTGAAACAGGGCATGTAACAAGAATGGAATTTGATTTCAGGCATGAAGGATGATGACAAGGGTTCTACCAATCTTAATTAAACCAGTGAGTTTGGCTTAATTTTTAAATGATTTTGATTTTTTCCTCACAGTTTCTCCCACCTTATTCCATACTTTCTAGTACAGTCCCTTTCTGAGCAGTTGGGATTTGTAGTTGGGTGTCATTTTCGTATAGTGTCATGCAGGTTGGGGTTCATGTGGTTCATTAGTTGAAGTAATTTTTCTCACTCAACCTTGATTTTTTTCCTTTATTTCTCTGCTTGAGGAGTGGCTTTTATATTGCACCTTAAGTGGCCACTCAGAGTTTAAGACCTCAGTTGCTTCTCTGGTGGCCTAAGTGGCAGAAAGCTGCACTGTAATCCTAAAGGCATATATTTCAAATCCACCAGCTGTTCCGTGGGAGAAGGATGGGCAATCTCATGTGTGATTAATTGTCTCTGAAAACCGCTGGAGAGTCAGCTGTGGGTCAATTCCGACCCTACAGTACATAATAACAACAATGTAGGAAGTTCTAGTGGCTTAGCGATATGGAGTGAAGCTGCCAACCTGAAAGTTTGTAGTTCGAATTTACCAGTTGAAAGGTGGGCAATAAACTCCTCTATAATTTACTGCCTCTGAAGACCCATTGGAGAGTTAGCTCTGAATTGATTTTCAATTGATAACAATAAAAAGTAGACTGTAACAGTTTTTCTTAGTGGGCTGTCCATTTATCTCTCTTGATAAATAGGTATTCTTAATTATACATGTAAAAATATTCTCTATTGTTATTTTCTACCCTTTTTTCTTCTAATGGCCCCAATTTGAATCTAAGGCTTTCTCTCTTACTCTAAGATTTAGGCATATCTGGGACAGTACTCAGCTGTGGGAGCAGAGCTGTGTCTGATTTTATCTCTCTTGTCAGCACAGTGCTTAGCTCTTGGTGAGCCCTGTATGTTGTTGAATAAATTAATGAACGACCCTATTTTCAGCCAGGACTGTGGAATCTCCGGAGGAAGAACTTGACCCAAGGGAGTTGGAAATCAGGCACACAATTTAACTCAGTTTTAAGGGGGAAAACCACCACATCCTACTCCCGGGGTCACTCAAGATTTTTTTCTCAGATTTCTTTCTGCCCCTGCCTTGACCTGTGTTCTTATAAATGAGAATGAATCTGTGATCATAATTCATTAAAGTTTCGAAAAGCATCAGAAATACTTTGTAATACCACATTGGGAACTCTGATATGAGATCCTTGGCCGAAAGTGTGCTGCTAACCTGAGGATAATGGTGAATTTGTCATCAGCTTTTTCTCTTTTGACCATTATCTTTCCTCTTGCATGATGTCATCCCATAGTCATCTATCTTCAATCATTAGTGTTTATTATGTCATAGTGTTAGGATTAGAACCAAGGAGACAGGAGAGGCAGAGCTTTATACATTTGGAAAATTGAGCTCTCAGAAGCAGGAAGCTGAAACGGTCATGTTGTTTTTATGTGCATTCGAGTCGTTTGTGACTCATAGCGACCCTGCTCTGCCCTGTGCCAATTGCACCGTCTCTGATACACCCATCCCGATTACCCCAGTCACTGAATCAATCCAACTCATAGAGGGTTTTCCCCTCCACCTTACCAAGCATGATGTCCCTCTCCAAGGACCTGTTCCTCCTTACAACTTGTCCAAAATATGTTAGACTGAGTCTCAGAAACCTTGCCTCCAAGGAGCCGCCCGGTTTAAGCCTTTCCAGGATGAATCTGTTTGTTTTCCTAGCAGTCCATGGTA
>NW_006399962.1:1137864-1151179 GCF_000299155.1 Elephantulus edwardii | reverse complement strand
CAGCCAATTCCTTCTGATACAGTGACTCTGTGTACTCCTTCCATCTTCTTTTTATACATCCTGGATCATTTAACATTCTACCCAAACTATCCTTAAGTATTGCCACCCGTGGCTTGAATTTGTTTTTCAACTCCTTTAGCTTAAGAAACATCGAGTGAGTCTGGCCCTTTTGATTTTCTGACTCCAGCTCTCTGCACATCTCATTATAGTATACTAAAATAAAGTGCATTTCTATACGTCAACAATGGACAGTTCAAAATTAAAATTTCACCACCATTTACAATATTTACCAAAATAAAAGTTTTCGCTGTAAGTGCTGTTGAGATACCTCTGATTTGTAATAACTTTGAATATAACAGTCCTCATAAAACATTGCCAGTTCTGTGCCATCTTCATGATAGTTGGCACATTTGAGTTAATTAAATAAAAGGTGTGTAGGTATAAATCTGACCAAAGATGTGTGAGACCTTTATGGAAAAAAAGAATAAAAACTTTATTGAAAGACCTTTAGAAATGAAGAGCCATATCATTTTCAAGGACAGAAATACTCAGTATCACTAGATGTAATTTATCATCAACTAGTCAATAAATCCTATCAAATCTGGTGTAAAACCTAAAAGGTTTGTGTGAATGTGTGTACATGTATGTCTATAAAACTTGACAACCTTATTCTATAATTTAAATTAAGACGCAAAGTATTGAAAACAGCCAATGCATTTCTGAAGAAGAATGAGGTTGAGGACTAACCATACTACAAAATTTATTGTACAGTTTACAGTGTGGAGTTGGTGCATGGGCAGTACAACAGAATAGAGTTTAGAAACTGATCCATGTTTAAAATATGAAAAGATAGAACAGAATCAGTATGTTTTGGATCAGTGAGGAAAAACAGAATATTCAATAAAAGCTACTGGGTAGAAATAGTGGATTCCTACTTATATAACATATTTAAAAAGTCAATTCTAGAAGGATTAAGAATTTAAAAGTTTAACACTTCTAAAGGAAAATAGTAGAGAATATGTTCTAAGGTTGAGAATGACTTATTAATCAAGATAGAAAGAGTATTAACTATAAAGGAAAAGATGGATAAATATAATAACAATAAAAGAATTTCTCTTCATTTCAGAACACCATAAAAAATATGAAGAAATAAACCTGGAAGAAGATACTTTTAATTCTACTTACCCAACAAATATTTCCATAGCATGTATAGACAAAGACACATTTGACCCACCCAATCCAATGGTTCTAGATGTATCTGTGGTGAATCACTAAGTAATGGTGTAAAGCCCTGATAGTGTATTGGGTTGCTAACTGAAAAGTTGGGTGTTTGAATTCAGCAGCTGTTCTTTGGGAGAAAAATGAGGCAGTCAGTTTCTGTAAAGATTTATACCCTTGGAAACCTGATGGAAGGTGACTAATACTCAGAATTGACTTGATGTCAGTGCATTTGGTGTTGGTTTTGGTTTAGCTTTTTGAGGCAAAATTCACTATCTTCTCGGATAACTGTTTTCCAAAAAATATACCTTTTGGCTTTCTTATGTTGTTGTTAGGTGCTGTCGATTGACTATGACTCATAGTGAGCCCGTGATCAACAGATTTGAACCCTTTCCTATCCGGTGCCATCCTCCTAATTCTGACATACTCAAACCCATTGCATTTGTCACTGTGTCAATCCATCTGGTTGAGGATCTTAATTTTTTTTCACCAACTCTCTCTTTTCAAGTGTAATATCCCTCTCTAAGGAATAGCCTCTCCTAACCACAGGCCAAAAATATGTGAGATCAAGATTTTCCATCTTTGCTTTGGCTCTGGCTTGGCTGTACTTTCTCCAAGACATATTTGTCTGTTCCTTTGGCAATCTGTGGGATATTCAGTACTCTTCTCCAACATCAGAGTACAAAGGCATACATTCTTCTAACATCCTTTTAGGTTGTCCAGCTCTCATGGATAGGAAGTGGTTGAAAAGACCATGGCGATGCACCCTAACCCTCAAATGGTAGCAGGAATTCATCCTCCTGCCCTGCTACTCCAGGTGAAGAAACAGTGCTACAAGCACCTTCGGTGAAGCAAGGAAGACTTTATTGTCTGTGGGGAGCATTGACAGAGATCACAGCCTCTCAAGAGTCAGGCTCCCAGAAGGAACACAAAATGTTCTCCCTTTACATAAGCTTGCAAAATAGTGGCAGGGATCCCTTTTCTATGGGACAGTTTTTACATGTTGTGATTGGTTAGTTAAAACTTTTGGGCAAAGAGGCTATAGGTCAGTTAGGTATACAAGGAATAAGGTCATAGGTTAGTTAAAATTCTCTCATTAGGTTACTGGGCAGCTAACCCCCAGTTGCAGGATCAGGTTTGTGTTATTTATTACTGAACTTAAATCTCCATTATATAAGAACTATTCACCTGCTGCTGCTTCTGGGGGTTGAGTCAGCTAACCAGGTCTTCTTAGGTTTTTGCTTAGCTAGTGTCTTCTTGGGCCTGGGCTTGCCTAAGACAGGTTTCCTCATTTCACTTACTTTGTGTCTTCTTGGGTCTGGGTCTGCCCTAAAAGGGTTTCCTATTTTTTTCTTAATTTTTACCTTCTTGGTAGGCCCAGGCCTGCCTCAAAACTGACATTATTGCTCCTCAGTAATTTGCAGAGGTCCCTGACAGCAGACTTTACCACTGTAATGTCTCTTGATCTCCTGACTACCAGCTAGTACCAAGGGTGTTGGTTGTGGATCCAAATAAGATGAAATAGTTGACAGTTTCAATCTTTTCTCCATTTATCATGACATTCATTGCCTATTGGTCTAGTGGTGAGGATTTTTTCCCCTTGATGTTTAGATGTAATCCATATTAAAGGCTGTAGTCTTTGATCTTTTGCAGCAAGCAGTTCAAGTTCTCCTCACTGTTAGTAAGTCACATTGCGTCTTATAATGTAGGTTATTGATGAGTCTTCCTCCAATACTGATGCTACATTCTTCTTCATAGAGTCCAGCTTCTCAAAGAATTTACTCAACAGACAGATTGAATAGGTATGGAGAGAGGATATAACCCTGTCACAAGCTTTTCTTGATTTTTAAACATCTTTTGTTCTCTTTGGACAACAGCCTCTTGATCTAGGTATAGATTTTAAATGAGCACAATTAAATGTTTTGGTATTCCCATTCTTCTCAATGTTAGTCACGATTTGTTATAATCAACACACAGACAAACATCTTTATGATATTTTCTACTTTCTGCCAGGATCCATCTGACATCAGCAATGTTATCTCTGGGGCAATGCCCTCTTCTAAACCCAGACTGAACTTTTGGAAGTTTTATATCAGTATTTTGTTCTAGTTGTTTTTGGATGATCTTCAGCTACATTTTGCTTCAGCAGTATTAATGATATTATTTGATAATTTCCACATTCTATTGGATCATCTTTCATGAGAATAGGAATGAACATGAATCTTTTTCAATCAATTGGCAAGGTCTTCCAAATTTCCTGGCATAGACTGGTGAGCCCGTCTAGGACTGCATCTATTAGTTGAAACAAGTCAGTTGATATTCCCATCTATTTCTGGGGTCTTAATTTTTGCCAACACCTTTATTGCAGCTTGAACTTTTCCCTTTGTCATCATTAGCTCTTTATCATATGGTACTTGCCAAAATATTTCCATGCTGACTAGTTCTTTTTGGTACAATGACTGTGATCCCCTCCTTCTTTTTTCTTTCAGTGCTTTCTGAATCATTCAAGATTTTGCTCATACCATCTCTCAGTATTGCAACTCAAGGATTGAATTTGTTTTTCAGTTCTTTCAGCTTGAGATATGCTGAACGATTTCTTTCCTTTTTTATTCTCCAGTTCCAGTGCCCTGCACATTCTGTTATAATACATTGCGTTGTCTTCTCAAGCTGCCCTTTGAAACCTTCATTTCAGCTCTTTTACTTCAGTATCACTTCCATTTGTTTTGATTTCTTGACACTGTAGTGGTGCAATTTTCTGTCTTTTCTGATGTCCATTTTGATTTTTTTTTTCTTTCTCTTCTACCTTTTTGTGACCTTTTGCTCTCTTCATGGATGATATCCTTGATGTCCTCATGAAACCCATCTGGTAATTGATCATTGATGTTCAGTGCCTCAAACCTATTTTTAAGAGGATTTTAAAATTCAGATAGGATAGACTCAAAGTCTTATTTTCATTCTGTGGACTTGTTTTCATTTTCTTCAGTCTCTGTTTGAACTTGCACATGAGTAATTGATGGACTATTCTACAGTCAGGACCTGGCCTTATTTTGATTGCTGATATTGAGCTTCTCCAATGGTTCCTTCCACAGATATAGTCAATCTGATTCCTATGTAAGACCATGTGTAAAGTTTACATTTATGTCTTTTAAGAAAGGTCTTTGTGATGAATAAATCATCGAACATATAAAATCACATCATTCTGTTTCTGGCCTCATTTCTGACACCAAGTCTGTACTTTCTGAATACCATTCCTTCTTCATTCCCACCTTTTACATTCCAGTCACCATTTACTATTACTGCACCTTGATTGTATGTTTGATCAATTTGAGACTGCAAATTCTGCTAAAAATCTTCACTTTCTTCTCCTGTGCCTTTAGTTATTGGTTTGTATATTTGAGTAATGGTCATATTAATAGGCCTTCTTTGTATGCATATGGGTAGTGTTCAATCTCTTCTAAAAATTGTACTTGGGAATAGAACTTGAAATTATCTTTTTAACTATGAATGCAACACCATTTCCCCTCTGTTCTTCTCACCTGGCATGTAATTATCTGATTCAAAGTGACTAATTCTAGTGTGTCTCATCTTACTATCGCCTAGAATGTCAGAGTTCATCCATTCCATTTCATTCTAGTAGATCCTAAACAGATAGTGAATGTTGACCAAGTGCTTCCAAATTACATGTGGCCTGAGATGGCCATCATGAACTGTACGATCACACTTGTCAACAGACACTTACAAGTACAGGCGAGGCTGTGGCACTAGGGATATCGTAGTCAATGTCAGAGGGATCTTGGTTGAGAGCAGAAAGTACCAGAAGAATTTCTGTGTTTCATTGACTACACAAAGGCATTGACCATGTGGATCACAACAAATTGTGGCTAACCTTGAGAAGAATGGTTGTGCTCATTTGAACATCTGATTGTACTAATTTGAAACCTATACTAGGACCAGGAGGCAGTCATCAGAACAGAGCAAAGAACAGTTCAAAATTAGGATGCATCCCAGACACATACCTTTTCCATACCATCACCATACTTTTTCAGTCTGCCTGAGGGACAGATTATTCAGGAGGCTGGTTTTTATAAGAAGGAATGTGACATCAGAATTGGAGGAAGATTCAACAACTTGGGCTATGTAGATGACACAACCTTGCTTGCTGAAACTGAGGAGGACCTGAAGTGTTTGCTGCAGAAAGTAAAGGACTGCAGACTTCAATACGGATTGAAGTTTCACATCAAGAAGACAAATATTCTTCTCCTGGGCCAATTGGCAGCACCATGATAGGTGTAGAAGAGATTGAGATTGCTAACGATTTCAGCTTGTTTAAGTCCACAATCAACACTCTTGGAACAAGCAGCCAGGAAATAAAAAAGCAAATTGGATTAGTAAATCTGATGTCAGAGAGCTCTCCAGAGTGCTGAAGAGCAAAGATGTCAGTCTAGAAACGAAGGTGCTCCTGATCCAGGCCATAGCCCTGGCAATTACATGCTATGCATCAGAGAGCTGAGTGACTAAGCATGACAGAAGAAGAACAGATGCCTTTGAGTTGTGGTGCTTGTGCTTGCTTCAGCAGCACATATACTAAAATTAAAGCGGTACAGAGAAGATTATCATGAGTTGTAGTGATTGAGAAAAGTATTGAACATATCATGGACCTGTGGACTTCCAAGAAAACAAATAGGTCCTAGAGATGTTGTTGCTGTTGTTAAATGCTGTAGAATTGTAGAAAGCTCAGCTCATAGCGACTCTATGAATGAAAGGCCTGAACACATATATAACTTTCATCATTTCTCAATGTTTACAGAGTTTCCAGAGGCAAGCTATTTCGGAAGTGGATGCCACTCCTGCTTCTAAACTTGTTTTAATCAGGGAGCTCCACCAAACTCTGTCCGCCATGAGTGACCATTATCACATTTTATGTATCAGTGTCACAGTATTTAGCATCACAGCAACCATGAGTTGCCTCTGTACAGCAAATGGACAGACCGGTGCTATATCACTTAGAAAAATATTTGACCAAAAACATTTAAAACCAAATATGTTTTTAAATGGGAGGCTGAAGAAAAGAAACTCAACCCTATGGTGAGTAAACATTCCACTCTAATCCTCACCAGAACCAGAAAACAAACCTCTATAGAATCTGGCTGATCCAGATGACTTCCAACCTGGATTGTAAAATCAAATTGCTCTCCAGAGGCAAGAATTTTGAAACAATGTCTCTGTACTTTGGGTATGTTGCCAGGAAGGACCAGTCCACGGAGAAGTACATCATGCTTGGAAGGGTGGAGGGACCATGTGGGACAGGAAAATCCTGGATGAGATGCATTGACACAGTGACTGTGTAATAGGGGCAGGTATACTGTAGATGGTGAGATTGGCTCAGGAATGGTCAGAGTTGAGAGCTATTGTGCTATGAGTCGCAGGCAACTTGATGACAGATAACAACCAAAACAAGTAGATGTGCAAGGGCTTGATTGAAGGAAGTGCTTTTGTGATGAAGGGGAGGGAGTGTAATTGGCCACTGATAGTCTCAGATGGTGGTACAGGTCTGACAATCATGAAAGGAGAGATGAAAGGAAGGAGGATTGAGGAGGAAAAGCTTCATCTGCAATGCAGATAGGAGAGCCTCGGTTAAGCCTATAAGAAGCTGCAGCATAATATTGCCTGTTAGAAGAATTCTTCATTGGGGGAGAGTAGCTCTGCTGTGCTAGCTCTGTTTAAGAGCAGCCTGGTCTCTGGTGAACATGACTCTAAATCCTGAAAGTACAGCAGCTACAGGCTGTCAGCCAACTACGCTCTAGGAGTAGTCTTTCTTGAAGAGAGATCTGAGCAGCTTGTTCCCATGGCTGCCTTCCTTAGCCAAAGGCAGTTTCTCTTGTCTTCTCGACAGTTCTTTTAGTTCATCTAAGTTCTGCATTAAATCACTTACTGCTTAAACTACCTGCAGTATGGTCTGCTTTCTGTAGTTTAACCCTGACCATTAGCACCTCCAAGCTCAGCAGTTGTGCTGTGTGCTGTTGAGTTAAAACTGACTCATAGCTCACACTTCAGAGGGTTTCAGAGGTAATTATTTGTATGGGAGGAGATTGTCTGTCCCCTTCCTAGGGAGCAGGTAGTGGATTCAAACTGTGCACCTTTGGGATTGTAGCACAGCTTCTTACCTCTAGGCCACCAGAGCACCTGGCATATTGTAGATGATCATGGATGAATTTAAGTGCAGTGGCCAAAAGTCTTTTCTGAAGAAAATTCAACCTGTTTCCTTTGAGTTGGAACTCAAAATTGACCCTCAGGTGGGATTTTCAGAGGCTATAAGTTGCACGTGAAGATACTGCTCATCTTTCCCCCGAGGAACAAGTGGTAGATTAGAACCACTAGCCTTGGGCTTGACAGTGAAACTTCCTATTGACTGGGCTACCAGAGTTGCTGAATATTTGCATTGTTGTGAATAATCTCTTAAGCAAAGCATGACAGACTTGTAGAACTGCTGTGTTTAGGGATGATAGAAGGCAATTTAGGTATGGGCATCAAAGGGAAATATAGCTGCCCTGCTACTACCCTCCATCACTTCTTTGCTGATATCTGTGTAGAGGGAGCAGGAGGATAGCGGATTAGGCTTCCAGGGTGTGCCTGCATTTGTTCTACTCTTGGTGCAGAGGAGCAACTGCAGTCTGAATTCCATTTAGGAACTAATGAAAGAGAAAAAAAAATCAACCCAAATAATCCCATATATAAATACAAGAAGTAAATCACCTTAAAATGGGTGGTGGGTGGCAGGCAGAGAATGCTATCTATGTATATACAAACTAATAAATTCCATATACAATTACAGAGTGCCTCTGTGGAGATTTTAGAAATCAGGCTTAGGAGCCACCTCCTTTTGTTTCTTGCTACAGTTCTAAGGGATCTTTGGTATTTTCTTATAGTCAAATAATCTCCTTACATTGAAGCAATCATTGCAGTTCAGTCTACTCTTGGGAAAGCTTGGCTTAACTATTTCTTGAGATAATTTCTGAGCAAAGACTACAGCATGCATTATGGAATACACCCCAATATGAAGAAAACAAAAGTCCTTGTGGTTGGAACAATATGCAACACTGGGATAAATGAGAAAAAGATTGAAGTCAAGGATTAAATTTTACTTGGATTCAAGATCAACATCTATGGAAGTAACAGTTAAAAAAATCAAATGGCATATGTGGTGGTGGTGGTGTTATGTGCCGTTGAGTTGCTTGAGACTCGTAGCGACCCTGTGTACAATGGCTCTAAACCCTGCACTATCTCTTGCCAACATTATTGTCTCTGACATACCTATCCCCATTATCCCAGTGGTGGAAGTATTACATCTCATCGAGAGTCTTCCTCTCCTGCACTGTGCGTCCATCCTCCCAAACATGACATCCATCTCCAAGGACTGATTCCACCTTGCAACATGTCCAAAGTATGTCAATTGATATTTCATTAATTCCTGTGGCCATATTTTTTGCCAATTCCTTCAGAGCAGTTTATATTTCCTCCTTTATTACCATTGGTTCTTGATCATAGGTTAGTTCCTGAAATTTTTGTGTCAGTCAATTATTTTTGGTACAGTTACTATATATTCCTTCCATCTTCTTTTGATGTTTCTTGGATGATTCAACACTCTGCTCTTTAAGTAATCAAGTATTAAGTGTAGCATGTTTAAATACTATAATTCACAACTTGAAATTTGTTCTTCAGTTCCTTCAGTTTGAGAAATACTGAGCGAGGTCTTCCCTTTTGACTTTTTTACTCCAGCTTTGTGCATGTTTTGTTACAATACTTCGCTTTGTCTTCATTTAAATCTTCAACTATTTAACTTCCTTATTTCTTACTTTGTTTTGGCTTCTTAGCATTTTAGTACAATATACATAGTCTCTTCTGACATCCATCTCGTTTTTTTCATTCTTTACTGACTTTGTAATGACCTTTTGTTTTCTTCATAGATGATATTCTTAATATTATCCCATAGTTTATCTGGCCTTTGTTCAATTAGTATTCAAGGCCTCAAACCTGCACAAGTATGAACAAATATGTCTTAGGAGAAATGCAGCAGACTGTTACTGTAAGTGAGGATGGTGAGACTTGGTCTTATGTACTTTGGGTATATTATGAAGAAGGGTCAGTCCCTGGAGAAGGAAATCATGTTTACTAATGTAGATGGACTGGCAAAGATAGGATGAGCTTTAATGAGATGGATTGACACTGTGCTTGCAACTATGGGTTCAAGCACAGGAGAAATTGTGTGACCATGGAGTTGCTGTGAGTTGGAACAGACATTGCTTAACAGAACCAACACATTTGTTACACTTTGAACTCCACCATTTTCTTCCCAAAGGACATTGACAATTATAATGAAAAATATTTGAGTAAGAGATAGCTATCAATGAAATTTGCTGAGAACTTACTGACCAAGGGGGAAAATACACTTAGAATAATGAGACTTCTAAAATTAAAACAGAGTCAGCTTGTCCTTAGTAATACTCACTTTTTTTTGTTGAGAAGAACTGCAGGAAACTGAGGTGAAAGTGGCAATTTGTCCAGGTAATAAACACTTAAGAACAAGAGCAGTAATCGAAGCTTCTCTTCAACCATATCTCAGGCTAATGGAGCAGAGTATTTTCTAGTGAGACATTTTTTTCACTTCTGCATCTGTCTTCACCTAAGCTGATGAGAGAAGCTGATTTAGTATTTAATGTTGCCAAGAAGCCTTTAGTATTCCAGCTGAAGAGCTGTGGAATCTCGCTTTAAAGGAGGACAAATTGAAACCAGTGTCTAATTCTCGGCACGCCATTCTTCTTTTCCTCACAGTGACCTGGTACTTTGGCTCCCTATTGTGTCTAATTACAATAATTCAAGGACTGCACCTTGCATACAGAAAAACTTAAAAAATATTTGAGGGGCTGCTATTAATGTACTTCAAGAAATATATAATGTACTTTCTTGAACATACTGTTGCTTTATTACTTTAAAATGTTTTCATTTTGAAATAATTATAAATTACAAGAAGTTGCAAAAAAATACGACAGACATATCTATAACCTAATGTTTGTTGCAGAACTATACTATAGTCAAAAGGTGAAAACAACTCAAAGAGATGAATCAATGCACAAATGTGATATTTTAAAATAATAGAATATTATTAATCCATAAAGAGAAATGAAGTTTCAATATGTGCTATGACACACACAAACCTCAAAAAACATGCTCAGTTATGTAAACTACACACACAAGGTCACATATTATATAAGCTCACTTGTATGAAATATCTGAGATAGAGAAATGCATGGAGATAATTTACTTGTGACCCCCCAGAGGCTGGAAGCAGAAGGCTGGAGGGAAGGGACTAAAGGGAAATTATTACTTAAAGAAGTACTGAGTTTCTACTTGGTGTAGTGAAAAAGTTTTTGAAGTAAATTGTGGTGATGACTGCACAACATAGTGAATATCACTGCTTTGTCCTTATAAAAAGGGTTAAAATAGCAAATATTTTGTTATATATACTTTATAGCACAATGAAAACAAACAAAACATGCAAGTTTCTGTTCTCAAAGAGTTTACACATAGAGAAGTTAAACAAATTAGGACATACACAGAAAAAAAAGGTTAATATATAGGCTATTGTGGATAATTCAATATGGTCTTTCTAACCATTAGTTTTACCACATGGCTGAGTTGTTTGTGGTGTTAACAAGTTGAGTACAACCCATAGCTACCCTATGAACAGCCAGCCTGAACCTTGCCCTATTGTGTGTCTTTCTTATCATCGCTGAACCTTTCAAACCCATTGCTGAAGTCACATGTCTATCCAACTCATTGAGGGGTGGTGTGTTTCTTCCTCTCCTTTGCTGATGCCCTATCTTTCCATGCATGATGTCCCTCTCCAGTGAATGGGCTCACTAATTACATGTTCAAAATATGAAAGACAAAGCTTTGCCATCCTTGCCTCCAAGAAACACTCTTGCTGCATCCTCTCTTAAGACATCTGCTGGTTCTTTTGGCAGTCCATAAGATGTTCAGTACTTTTCCAGTACCCAAAACTACTTCTTGTTATTTTTATGTGCCATCAAGTTACTTGTGACTCACAATGACTCTATTGACAATAGTTCTTAATCCTACTCTATCTAACCCCATCACCCTAAGTCAATACACCTGAGTCAATACATACCGAGTCAATACATCTCATCTAGGGTCTTCTTCTCTTGAGCTGTCCTTCCACTCTTCCAAGCATGATGTCCCTCTCCAAGGACTGGTCCCATCTTGCAATATGTCCAAAGTATGTCAGATGAAGCTTCAGAATCCTTGCCTCCAAGGAGCAGCGTGGCTTCACACTCTCCAGGATGAACCTGTTTGTTTTCCTAGCAGTCCATGGTATATTCAACATTCTTCTCCAGCACCATAGCTCAAAGGCATCAGTTTTCCTCCTATCACCCTTAGTCATTGTCCAGCGCTCTGGTGCATAGCAAGTAATTGCAAAGCCCATGGCTTGGATCAGGCACGCCTTAGTCTCCAGACTGATATAGTTGCTCAATACTCTGGAGAGGTCTCTGACAACAGACTTTCCCAGTGCAGTTCATCTTTTGATTTCCTGACTGCTGGTACCAAGAACATTGATTGTGGAGCTAAACAAGCTGATGTTGTTAATAATCTCAATCTCTTCATTGTCTATCAAGATGCTGCCTTTTGGCCCAGTGTTGAGAATCTTTATTTTCTTGATGTTGAGCTTCAATCCATATTGAAGGCTGTAGTCATTGACCTGCAGCAAATGTCTCAGGTCTTCTTCAGTTCTGGCAAGCAAGGTTGTGTCATTTGTAAAAAAGTCTTCCTCCAGTCGTGATGCTACAGTCCTCCTCATAGAGCCTAGCCTCCCAGATGATCTGTTCTGTACATAGACTGAAAAGGTATAGCAATAGAATGCATCCCTGGCATACACCTCTCCTGATTTTGAACCATGCAGTGTTTCCTTGACTGCCTTCTGGTTCAAGTATAGATTTTGCATAAGCACAGTCAGGGATTCCCATTCTTCTCAAAGTTAGCCACAGTTAATAGTGACTCTGTGAACAACAGATCTGAACCCTTTTGGGTCCTGTGCAGTCCTCATCATCCCTAACATACTGGAGCATTTTTTATGTCACTGTATCAGTCCATCTTGATCAAGGTATTCCTCTCTTTCACTGACCTTTCAAATTATGAGATCCCCTTACAAGGAATAGTCTTTCTTAGCCACATGTTCAAAGTATGTGAGATGAAAGTTCACAATCTTTGCCTCTAAGGAGTACTCTGGCTACACTCTCCTCAAGGTATCCTGCTCATTTTTTTGACCATCCATGGGATATTCAGTACTCTTCTACAATACCACAACTCAAAGGCATACATTTTCTGTCATCTTTAATTATTGTTCAGCTCTCAGATGGATAGCAAGTGATGAAAAAAAATCATGACCTAAGTCAGGTGTACCTTAATCTTCCAACTGACACCATTACTACTCAGTACTTTGGAAAGTTCCTTTAGAGGAGATTTCCTCAATGTCAGACGTCTTTTGATTTCTTGACTGCTAAGGGTGTTAATTGTGGTTTTAAGGAAGGTGAAGTAAATGACAGTTTCAGTCTTTTCTCCATCTATCATGATGTTCCCTTTTGCTAGAAATATACAAATGTAAGATGTTTGTATGAGATGAATTTATTGAAGGAAGTAGATATCTTCAGACAGTAGGCCAATAACAGGGAAGTTGGATCTTATGCAAAATCTAAGCAGAAGCCATTAGTGAATTTTAAAGTGGGAACTAACATTGTCTGATTAACATTTTTAAAGATTATTTTGTCTTTCATGCAATGGAAAGAGACAAGAATAAAAATATGGAGATTACTAAGGAAGTTCCTACTCAGTGATGACAAGGAAATAAATGGCTAATTTGAAGGCGTGTACAGGAAAAAAAACCACCATTAGGATCAGGGGTAGGAGCATGGGCAGTCATATACTTTTCACCCAACATCTCACATTTATATCTACATAAGTAATGTTGTTGTTGATTGCCTTCAAGTTGAGCACAACTCATAGTGACGCTATGAACAAAAGACCT
>NW_006399962.1:1136299-1137511 GCF_000299155.1 Elephantulus edwardii | reverse complement strand
ATAACAGTAATAATAATAATAATAATAATAATAATATAAATACACATTTAAGTGTGTATAGAGAACATTTCTTAAAATACTATGAAAGAATAAAGATTACAATTTTTTTATGATGTGGTTAATTTTATGTGAGTTTCATAAATTTGCTCTGCCTCAAATTGAAGATTTTTTGTTGTTGTTGCTGGAAGTAAATTTATGAAGCTAAGTTTAAAAATACATCAAAACTGGCTTTATTTTCAGCTGAAGATAGGATTGGCACTGACTGATACTCTTTCTGGAGATTTATTTGTAATTCAGTGGTTTAAATTTGGATTCTGAGTGTCCAAGGGGAAAAAAATGCCAAAGGCTCATTTTCCTTTTGTTAGCTGCAAAAGAAACTGCCTTTTAGAGATGAGGTCACCTTTCTTTCTCTTGAAATTCAGAGCGTGTATTTATATAATGACTTCATGGGAAAATAGCACACAACACAGTTAACAGGAATGACAAAAGCATTTCTAGTGCTTTCTAATTTACAAAGTCCTTTAGTTAAATAAAGCTACATCATAATAGGGTGTCTGAGCTTCAGAGGCAGTGGAGGGCATATCTCACTTAGAATGTAAATTCTTTCTTTTGTGGTAACAGAAGAAAACTTGGCAATTCTGACATGTTAACAATGCTGCTTATAGAACTTTCAGTATCACTACTTGTTAACACACTCCTGAGAACATTTCTTGCTTAATTTTGAAATCTTAATTTATCTGATGGCATTTAAAAAGTATACATCAGGAGATAGTGCTGCGGGGGTAATCTAAAATGGTTATAAGGTTTTATGCAACAATTCACAAAATTTATCGTATTTTTAAATAAAGTTTCTTTCATGCTGGTTTACTTACAAAGTTCATGTACATTATTTTTCACACTAGATCTTTCCCATTTCCTTTATCCACCTCTCCTTCCACCCCTCAAATTGTGCGACCCTATGATTAAGTGCCACCTCCCATCTCTGCTCTCACTCTCTCTCCCTTGGATCCTCATACTGTTCTACAGTAATGGTCTTATTTAAAAAAAATATTTTCTTTTCTTTTGTTATTATTTTTAATTGATATTTTGATGAAAGTTTACAGAAAACTTGGATTACCATTCATTCACTGTTGCAAAGATTCTTTCATTGTTGCACAATTTCCTTCCTATCTCCACCCCTCCAGCCTACTTTGTTATACACCTCTTGTTCTG
>NW_006399962.1:1134797-1136068 GCF_000299155.1 Elephantulus edwardii | reverse complement strand
AATGTAGCAAGAAACATGGCTGTGCATATATCTGTTTGGGTGGCAGTTCTGGTTTCTTTAGGGTATATTCCCAGTAGTGCAATTGCTGGGTCAAATAGTATTTCTATTTCTATCTTTTTGAGAAAGTGCCATACTGCTGCCTTCCATAGTGGTTGCACCATTTTACACTCCCACCAATAGTGAATAAGGTTTCTAATTTCTCCACAATCTCACCAGCATTTTTCATTTGCTGCTTTGTTGAACTTTGCTATTGTTACTGGGGTAAGATGCTGTCTCATAGTTGTTTACAATAATGGCCTAATACAGTGTTTGTCCTTATGGGAATGACTTAGTTCACTCAGCATAAAGCTCTTCAGTTCCTCCCAAATTAGGTAGAAATTTATAAAATAATTGATCCTGTGTGCTGCATAATATTCCATTGTGTGAATGTACCATAATTTCTCAATCCATTAAATTGTGGTTGGACTTTTGAACCATTGCCATGTTCTTGTGATGGTGAATAATGCTGCTATGAACATTGGTATATAAGTTTCCATTTGTGCCTCAGTTCTCATTCTCTCAGGGTATATTCCAGTCATTTCTATATTCAGCTTTTTTGAGGAAGCACCAAACTGCCTTCCAGAGTAATTGTACTATTTTACAATCCCACCAACAATGTAAAATAGTTCCTTTCTCACCACATCCTCTCCAACACTTATTTGTGTCCTGTTAAACTTAGCAACTTATGCTGGAGTGAGATGGTATCTCAATATGCTTTGATTTGCATCTCTCTTATTGACAATGATTTTGAACATTTTTTCATGTGTCTATTGGCCATAAGAGTATCTTCCTCTGTGAAAATTCTTTCCATGTCTTTTGCTCATTTTGTTACTGGGTTATCAGACTTTTTCTTGTGGAGGCCCAGGAGTATTCAATAAACTTCCATTATGAGACTCTTGTCTGGGATGGTATTGCCAAATGTTTGTTGCCAGTCAGTAGGTTTTCTATTTACCTTGTTGGAAATTTTTTTTTAATAAACACAGGGATTTACTCTTTAGACAATCTCATTCATCAATTTTATCCTCTCCAGATTGTGCGTTTCTGACTGTTTTTGGCAATCTCTTTATACTGTAGACTAAGCCTTCTAAGCTTGATCTCAGTTTGTCTCTGATGAACTTTAGGGTTTTGGGCTTTACTCCCAGGTCTCTGATCCACCTAGAGTTGATTTTTGTATGTGGTATAAGATAAGATGTGGATCCTGTTGCAGCTTTCTGCAGGTAGCAGTCCAGTTT
>NW_006399962.1:1115506-1117067 GCF_000299155.1 Elephantulus edwardii | reverse complement strand
TCTCTGCCCAATAAACTCTGCAACCTCGTGATTTATTTATATCTTACTAGTTATCCTTCTATTTTTACAATCATGGGCTTATGCAGTATTTGTCCTTATGAGACTTAGTTCACTTATCACAATATTCTCCAGTCTCTCTCATGTTATATTGTCTTTTTTGAAATCGTTGCTGCATGATATTCCATAGGGTGGATGTACCAAAATTTCTCAATCCATTCATTTGTTGATGGATATTTGGGCTGCTTCCATTTTCTTGCTATTGTGAATAATGCTGTTAGGAACATCAGCGTACACATCTCTATTTGAGTCTCAGTTCTATTTTTCTTGGAGTATATTTCTAGCAGTTGAGTAGTTGGATCATATGGGATTTCTATGCTCATCTTTTTGAGGAAATGCCAAGCTGCCTTCCGGGGTGGTTGTACCATTTTACAATTCCACCAACAATGTATGAGAGAGTTCCGATCTCTCCATATCCTCTTCAACATTCAATACAGTGCCTTTTAAGACTTCCCAACATATGAACTAACAATGACTTGACTAATGCATGCTTAAGGGCAAGTCCAACGTCAGTGCCCTCGAGCACAGTACAAGGAAGAAGGTGAAACAGAAAAATAATAATCCAATTATCACATAGTGATGGAGGAACAGAAGGATACAAAAACACCTGGGTCTCTAAAGACAACGTGGAATAGCTGCATAAACACAGGCAGTAGTCTTTCAAGCATGTCTGTTCACAAAAAGCTGATCATTAGCTGTCATAGAGAGACACCTAAGAAGAAACACCTCGTCAACTTTGGAAAAATCAGCCACTGAAAATCCTGTTTGGCACTCTGACTCACACCGGGTCCTTCAAAGTTGGAGCTTACTTTGTAGTAACTAGTTGTGTTGGTGGATTTATTTAAGACTCAATTACTGCTTGAAAATATTGGTAAGTGGTAAAATGCCGTTATGGTATCATTTAACTATTTCTTATTGATGGGCATTAAGTTGTTTATAGTTTTCCATTATTAAAAATAATGCTGCAATGAACATTTAATATACAACTTGACCAAATGTATGTGCATTTCTATTAGGTAGATTTCCAGAGTGGAATAGCTTGGTTGAAGAGTATTTACACGTTAAATTCTGATCAAGAGTATCAAATTACCCTTCACAAGACTTTGTCAGTTCATTCTTCATACCCTTACCAATCCTGATATTATCAAACCTTTTTTTAAGGGTTTTAAACTTTTTTAAAATGTTTTTTACATTTCCAATCTGATGGGTGGAAAACACTTTTTAATTTGCATTACTATGATTAGTGAGGTTGAACATCTTTTCATATATTTATTGGCCATTTGTATTCCTTATTTTGTGTTCCACATGCTCATATCCCTTGTTCATTTTTCTATTGTGCTGTTTACTCAGTGAGTAGTACGGAATAATTTTATTTTAGACATCTAATTCTGTTTTCATAAGTGATAAATATTTTCCCTGTCATTTTTCTTTAATAAAAATCTTCATTAAATAGTGCAGAGATGTAATACATATAAAGTATGTTGTTTAAGGGAGCTCTTGTGCC
>NW_006399962.1:1113346-1114695 GCF_000299155.1 Elephantulus edwardii | reverse complement strand
GTGCTGTTCCAGTCATTTTTGGATAATCTTCAGTAGAATCTTGCTTGCATGTGAAATCAATGATATTGTTCTGTAGTTTCCACACTCAGTTGGGTCACACAGTTCTAATCTACCATCAATGGGAGATTAAAATGGGCAATCTCCTTTTGTGTGATGTACAGCCTTTGAAAACCCACTAGAGGGTCAGTGATGGGTCATTTCTGATTCAACAGTACACAGCAACAACAACAAAAACAACAATTAACTCTTAAGTATGATATTGTAGAGAACCAAGATGGCAGCAGCAGAGGGAACAGCATAAAGAACTGGAGGAACAGCAAGCTGCATAGAATCGGGCCACCATGGCCCACCATCGTCCTCAGATTATCGATAATTGAACAATTAAATAGTTGATTATTGGTCTGCAATATGGATCGAGGCTCAACATCAAGAGAACAAGGTTTCCCCAAAAAAGAATGGGTAAGTCCCATGGCTGCCAGCCCCCCACTGCCAAGCCCACACTGCTGCCACAGCTCCATGGCGCCTCTGAAGCTGGACCCCTGGACACCCTCACCTGGGATAGATGGTGGGTACCAGGCCCCACAGCTGGTACGACAGAGCCTCTACACTGCCACAGAATAAACTTATTTTTAAATAAATTCTTGGATCCAAGATAGTGGTGACGAGAGATGCAGTGTGAGGAGCAGGAAGCCTGGCAAGCTGCATTGAAACAGGCCACGGTACTTATAAACAGCCAAGCAGTTAACTGCCAGCCATCAATAGTGACTGAAACTCAACATCAAGAGGACAAAGATTCTCGAAAGAACATGGGTGAATCCCACTCCTGCCTGTTATCCGCTGCTGAGCTCGTGTTGCCACAACCCCATGGGGCCACTGTGGCCAGACCCTTAGCTTAGACCAGGAAGCGGGTGCTGGGCCCTGTGGCCGATGTGACAGATTCCCCACACAACCTATGGCTGTGGATGCCAACAACCACAGGCTCCCAGTGCAGGAGGGGATTGTGGGTGGCTGGAGGAATGGTGGCACCAGCAGCGGCACAACAGAGCCATGGGAAGTGAAGGATTTGATACGGGAAAGCATCTCACTGTCAGTGAAGATTTTCTTGGGTAGGTCAGAGAAGAAAAGAAGATCATCAACACAGTGGATTGATAAGGTATCTGTAGCAATGGGCTCGATTGTGTGGATGGTGTAGGACAGAGCAAGGACTTTATTTGTTGGTCATAGAATTGTGGTGAGCCATAGAGAGATCTCTTTGGGCCTCATGCATAGAAAGCTATGTTACCAAAATAAAGGTTGAAGATTTTAATCTGTGGCCCTCAGGTATGGTTTTGATTGTTTTTGGTCAAACA
>NW_006399962.1:1108929-1111451 GCF_000299155.1 Elephantulus edwardii | reverse complement strand
GGTTTGAACCATGTACCTCTGGGATTGCAGTGCAGCATCTTGCCACTAGGCCACCAGAGCTCCCTGTTGATATTTCTGACTTTTCTATAAATGGACTCATACTGTAAGTATTCTTTGTGGAGTTACTTTTTTCACTCAACATATTTCTAAGATGCATTCACTTTGATGCCTACAAGTGGAGTTCTTTGTGACAACGAGTCTCATTATATATGGTAGCACAGTTTATTTACTGGATCCTTTGTTCATGGTACTTGGATTGGTTTCAGTTTTATCCCCTCAGCAACAAAAGTGCTTCAAACATTTTTGTACATGTTACTTCCCATGTAGAAGAGTTTTTCTAGAATATGTACCTAGAGCTGAATGTAATGGAGCCTAGAGCCTAGGTTATGTACAAGCTCTGGTGGCCTAATATTAAGAAGCTGCACTGCTATCCCAAAGGCAAACATTTAAATCCCACCAAGTGGTCCATGTGAGAAGGATGGACAGTCTCCTCCTGTGTGCTTTACTGCCTCTGAAAACATGCTATGAGTTAGTTCCGACTTAATGGTCCACCACCATCACCACAGTAGCGGTAGCCGCAGCAGGTGATGTACATCTTCAGTTACACTAGAAATTTCCAAAGTGATTTTGTCAATTTATACTACTACCAGGAGTTATAAGAAGCTTTGTTAGGCCACATCCTTGCAAATGTGTTGCGATTTTTTTAATTGTTTTGCTAACTGGAAGTCTCATTATTGTTTTACTTTGCACTTTTCTAATTACAAAGAAAGCTGATCTTTCACTGTATTTATTGAGCATTCTTTTTTCCTCTTCCATGAAATGTCTGTTCTTATCTTCTGTCCATTTTTTAATTGGATTATTAATGTCTTGTTCATTTGTTGTTCTTTATATAGCTCTATATGAGTATTTTGTCATTTCTCTATTAGTTATTAATTTAAATGTAGTCAAATTGATCAATCTTTTACTTTATAGGAAAGAGTGTATATGTGTGTTTGTGTTTTGTGTATGTGTGTGTGTGTGTGTGTGTGTGTGTTTGCACCTAAGAAATCCTTCCTTGGGGCCATAATGATCATTATATATATTTTCACCTAAATACTTAATGGTTTTTGTCTCTTACATTTAAGTTTTTAATCTATATAGAATTGATTTTTGTGTGTGTTATAAGGAATAGAACTACTCCCTGCTTTTATATATGGATCACTAATTGTCCCAGCATGTTGCTGATGTTGGTAGATGCCATCAAGTTGACTACAACTCATAGCAACTCTATGAACAACAGATCTGAACCTTGTTCTATCCTGTACCATCTTCATGGACTCTGTCATGCTCCAACCCTTCTGTAGACATTATGTCAATCCATTTCCTTGAGATTCTTCCTCTCTTTTGCTGACCTTTTCATGCACCATGTCTCTTTCAAAGGACTAGCCCATTCTGAAAAGTATCTTAATAGTAAGTGAGATGAAGTTTCACCATCTTTGCCTCTAAGGAACATTCTAGTGGTACTTCCTTCAAGATAGATTTGTTTGCTCTTTTGGCAGTAGATGGCATAATCAGTAGTCTTCACGAACATCACAATTCAAAGGCATTGATTTCTTCTTTGGTATTCCTTATTCATTGTCCAACGACTTGTCTATTGGTTTCCCATACTGTGGTTGCTTGTTTGTTTCTGTGATGCTGAAAGCTATGCCGTTGGTATGCCAAATACCATCAGGGTCATCCATGGTGGATGGGTTTCAGCAAAGATTCCAAACAAAGACAAAGAATCAGGGTTAATGAAATTACAGGCCTTCAGAAATACTATGGATAATGGAAGAACAACATCCAGCAAAATCTATGGGAATTCTATGCTTCCTCTAATGTCATATAATGTTGAGTGTACAATGTATCACTCTCTATATTGTCTGATGGTGGTGCCTGTATGAAGTTGAGCTGCTAACCTAATGGTGGTAGGTTTGAATCCACTGGTAGCTTTACAGAAAAAATATGGGCAATATTTTTCCGGGTGATTGTTGTTTTGCTGTTATGTCCCATTGTGTTGGAACCAACCTACAGCTGACCTGTAAGTGATTTTCAGAGGCTGTAAATTGCATGGGAGGAGACAGATCATCTTTCTCCCATGAACAGCTGATGGATTCTAACTACATTCTTTTGGTTTGGGAGATTTAAAGCATCTGAAAACCTGTTGGAAGGCCAGTTGAGTCAGCTGTTCTATCAGGTTCCCGGGTTAGAATGGCTGGTAATGGTAGCTAATCCTTGTCTCAAGGTAGATGTGGGTCCTGGTTCATGTAGACTATTACTCCTGTAGACTCTTCTCTTCTCTGAATCTTTGACTTCTTCTTTTCTTTTGTTCTGTAGAGAGACTGATAATTGTTTGTTACTTGGTGCTAATAAACTTTTAAGACCTTAGGGTACTACTTACCACAATGGTATGTTAAATATATACTTTATGAATGATTTTATGCCAATGAACAGACTTATCTCAGAAGACTATGATCTTAATCCTTTACAACCAGAAAACCAAG
>NW_006399962.1:1100977-1108476 GCF_000299155.1 Elephantulus edwardii | reverse complement strand
CTGCAGTCAGGCACCTTTCCAAATTATTGAGAAACAATGATGTTAGTTTGAGGACTGAGGCATGCCTTATTCAGACCATACTCTTTTCAATCACTTGTGATACTAATGAGAGCTAAACAAGGAAGACAGAAAAGTAACTGACGCCATCACAGTATTGGAGGAGAGTGCTGAATATCCCACGGACTAACAAAAGAACAAACAGATATGTCTCGGAGAAGGTGCAGCCAGAGTATTCCTTGGGGGTAAAGATGATTAAGCTTCACCTCACACACTTAGGGCATGTTATTAGGAAAGGCTATTGATTTTAGAGGGAGTTCATACTTGGGAAGGTGAAGAGATGGCAAAAGAGAAAGGCTCTAGACCAGGTGAAATGACACAGTGACTGTGGCAATAGGCTAAGGTATGTCTGAGATTGTGAGGATGACACAGGAAAAAACAGGGTTCAGATTTGTTGTCCACAGGGTTGCTATGAGTCATACTCTACTTGACGGCACCTAACAACAAGATGCATCTAAACGGAATCTACCCTGTAGTTTGTTAAGCATTTGAATACACACACACACACACACACACACACACACACACACACACACACCCCTACGTTGTTAGGTGCTATCCAGTTGATTCCAACTCATAATGACCTTATGTGCAACAGACAGAAACCCTGTCTGATCTGATGTCATCCTTGTAATCTCTTCTATTCTAGCCACTTTTTGTTTTCCTGCACATCTACATTTCCAAGCGTGACACTAGTCCCAAAGCATGGAAGGCTGTCTTAATTATCTAATGCTGTTATAATAGATACACGGAAATGGGTGGTTTAACAAACAGAAATCTATTCTCTCACAGTTTAAGAGACTTGGAGTTCAAATTCAGGGCATCAGTTGTAGGGGAAGGCTTGGTCTCTGTCAGTTCTGGAAGAAAGTCATTGTTCCTCTAGCATCTGTAAGCTAGGCATTCCTTGGAGATCCTCTCATATCCTTGCCTTCTCTGGTGTCAGGGAGCTTTCTTGAGCAGAGACCCAAGTGTTTGGTGGTACTGCAAGTCCTTCTCTCTTGGCTTGCTTTTCTCACCCTTATCTCTTTACCCTAGTCCATACCCTAGTGATGTTATTAAAAGATGTTACTTTCCATCCTTAATCCCATTACAGCTAATGGTTTATTAGATTTATCACATCATGGGAGATTCTTAGGTAGTTTCCACATTCTATCTTTATATACATGTAATCCTGGGGCTCACAATTCATCTTATATAGCCTTTTGTGGATACAGAGATAGTGGATATATCTTTATGGAGGGAGGGACCTTCCTATGAAACATCGCAATTTAGATAGGTTCTAGGCCTTTTGATTTGTGACTTGTACTTTAACAGGTCAGAAAATGAAGTTCAAGCGCTTTGGCATTTGGCAAATGACCTCAGAGTGAACATCAGCTTTGGTGTTCTGCTTGCATATTTCTCCTTTTCTCTTAATTTTCTGTCTTTGAGGATTCTTTTTCTTAGTGAGCTCGTACATTTATTTTGAAAGTTGTTTCCAATATTCCATCTAACATTTTTAGTTGCTGTGGGAAAAATATTCTCTGCAGAGGCAAGGTGAGTTGGTAACTCTTGCTTTGATCAGCCTTAGGAAACCAAAATTTCTTCCTTCTGGCCCAGGCTTATTTTCTTTCACAAACCTGACAAGTCTCAGTACAACACACACATCTCTCCTGTGAAGGTACATGTGATTGTCTCTGAAATATGAACTTCTTTTGATGACTTTTACATGTTTTATTTTAACAATATGCCTCCATGGAACTGACCTCAGTTGGTGCCATTGCAATCTGTGTAAATGACTTCTCTTCAGGCAAGTTTTTGATGTAGAAATACATTAACCTAAGTAAAAAAATCCCAGTGAAACTTATTTATGACCATAAATCTGTATTACCAATGGTGGCTAATAAAACAAACTTTGAAAGATTTCATATATGCATTTCTGCGCTGAAGAAGAATATCATTTAGTATAATGAAATTTGCTCTTTTTTTCATGTTTGCCATTTTACTTAGGATGGATGCATGAGTCTGTGTACAAAGTCATTATTCTTCAGTACTGTCAAGTCAAGCATGCCTCATAGCAACCCTAGGAACAGCCATCTGAACTCTGCCCTATTCCTGAATTCTGCCCTATTCTGTGCCATCCTGGCCATCTCCAAAATGCTCAGTCCATTGCTGAAGTCATTGCATCAATCCATCTCATTGAGGGTCTTCCTCTCCTTCGCTGACACTTCATTTTTCCAAGCATTATGTCTCTTTCCAAAATATAGCCTCATCTAGCTAGATCCATCTTAAAAAATAATATTGTGACAGGATAATATCCATATGCATAAAAGGAAGACCTGTTAATACCACTATCACTCAAATTTATGCAACAATAACCAAAGAGGAGGAAATAAATGACTTCTACCAACTTTTTCAGTCAGAAATTGATCAAACATGCAACCAAGATGCCTTTATAATAATGGGTGTCTGTAATGCGAAGTTCGGAAATAGAAAGAAGGGTGAGTAGTCAGAAAACATGGACTTGGTGACAGGAATAATGCTTGGGATAGAATGATAGAATTCTGTATAATCAATGATCTATTTATTGCAAATATCTTTTATAAGAAACATAAACATAGGCTGTACACATGAATTTCCTGTGATGGTATACAAAGGATCAAGTACATATGTGGAAGGAATCATTGGTGAAATTCAATATCAGCAGTGAAAATTAGATCAGGTGCTGATTGTGAAACAGACCATAAACTACTTGTATGCAAGTTCAAATGAAAACTAAAGAAGGTAAAATTAAGCCTACAGAAATAAAAATTTGATCTTGAGTTTATCCTACCTGAATATAAAAACCAACTCAGCAACAGGTTTGAGGCCTTGAACACTAATGAACAAAGACCAGAGGAGCTGTAAACATCATCAGTATATAAAAAATTTATATAAGTATGTATAATATATAAATATATCAAGAATATCACCCACGAAGAATGCAAAAGGTAAGTACAAGGAAAGAGAAAGAAGAAAAGACCAAAATGGATGTCAGAAGAGGCTCTGCATATTGCACTGAAGCATTGAGAAGCAAAAACAAAGGGAAAAAATCATGAAGTTGAGTATATCAAAGAGGAAAACTAACTGGAGAGGAGTGGGAAGGGAGGAAAATGTGCAACAATGAATAAATGGTGAAAAATGAAATGGAAAGAATTTACAGTAAAAAATACTTCTGTTACATTAAAATCATTAATAAAAACATTAAAAAAAAGAAGTTGAATACACAATTTCAAAGGGCAGCATGGGAAGACTAAGGAAAGTGTTATAATGAAATGTGCAAGGAGCTGCAGTCAGAAAATGAAAGGGCCAAACTTGCTCAGCATTTCTTAAGCTAAAGGAACTAAAGAACAAATTTAAATGGAGTTGCAATACTTTAGGATGCTTTGGGCAGAACATTGAATGATCTAGTAAGCATTAAAAGAAGATGGAAGGAGTATACAGAGTCACTCTGCCAAAAAGAATTGGTTGACACAGAAAAATTTCATGAAACTACTTATGATCAAGAGGCAATGGTGATGAAGGAGGAAGTGTAGGCCACTCTGAAAGAGTTGACAAAAAAAAAATAAGACCCCAGGAATTGATGGAATACCAATTGACTGAAAGAAATCCATATTTATTCCCATTCCAAAGAAAAGGTGACCCGACAGAGTGTGGAAATTATTGAACAATTATCACTCATATCAGACACAAGCAAAATCATGCTGAAGATTATCCAAAAACAACTGGAACAGTGTATTGGCAAAGAACTACCAGAAATACAAGCTGGGTTTAGAAGAGGTTGTAGCACTAGAGCCATTATCATGAATGCCAGATGGATCTTGGAAGAAAGCCAAGAATACCAGAAGAATGTCTATATATCATTGACTATGCAAAGGCGTTGGACTGTATGGATCACAACAAACTGTGGTTAATCTTGAGAAGAATGAGAATCCCAGAACACTTGATTGTGCTCAGGCAAAACCTATACTCAGACCAGGAAGTAGTCTTCAGAACAGAAGAACAAAGCAAGGAAACAGTGCAAGGTTCAAAATCAGGAAAGTAGTGCATCAGGGATATGCTTTGTCTCCATACCTTTTCAATCTGTATGCAGAACAGATCATTTTGGAGGCTAGGCTTTATGAAGAGGAATGTGGCATAAGGATTGGAGGAAGACTCATCAACAACCTACGTTATGCAGATGACACAACCTTGCTTGCTGAAACTGAGGAGGACCTAAAGCGCTTGCTGCAAAGGACAAAGACTGTAGTCTTCAATTTGAATTGAAGCTCAACATCAAGAAAACAAAGATTCTCACTATTGAACCAATTGGCAGCATCATGATATATGGAGAAGAGATAACTTGAAAGATTTTAGGACAAAGTCATGGAGGGGGTCAGAGCTCAGCTATCAGATCTAGTGATGAAAAGTGGCACTGAGATGTGATTTCCATAAATTTCATTTTGTTGAAGGGAAGACAGAAGTTCAGAGAATTCAGTAGATTTTTTTTAGAAACTTCCTTTCCTTTAGTTTTAGGCCAAATTTATTTCTATTGGTAGACTTAAAGATGATTCTGACTCAGAGCATTAAAGCCAAAAACACATAAACATTTGAAAAACCTCTCCTACCACTAGAAGTATAAATCCCCCCCCCCAATGATAGGTCTTCATTGAAGGCAACTGTTCAGTATTGGTATTATCTATATAAATTACTTTTCTGAATGATAATTGTTGAAATTGTTTCGGGTTGATGTGTGTATACACACACACACACACACACACACACACACACACACACACACATTCAATGCATGTGTGTATATAAAAGAAAGAGAGAATGAGACACTTTGGGGTAATAGTCATTCTGTCCTTCATTATTCTCTCTTTCCTAAATTTGACTACTACCTGAAAGACAGATCATTTGAAACCAGTTTCTGATTTATTTATTGCTCTGGGTCATTCATTCATAAAACACGTGAGCACCTACCTTGAGTTCAGTGCTGTGCCGTGCGCTCATTCAAGTTTACTCAGATATAAGAATATTTATTACACACTCACTATTTAGTGAATACTACCTGAGTGGGTAATACATACTCCCTGGACCCCACAGTATCACTCTTTTCTTATGGAGGCAGACATTAAAGATTTAGGAAAAGTCATTTTATAGTTTTGCTCTAACGCAAAATATAGATACTGTTGCTTTGATTTGATGTTCATGAAAACTGCATTTTGCCTAGTTTTCAGTATCTTTAATCCAAAGAAAATAGTAAACATTCTTTTATTATTTCATTCTGAACAGACTAAAATCTAAGGTCTCATTTTCTTATATTATTTAATAAACAAGAAACAAATAGGATTTCTGATATAATCAAATGACCTATCCCCCAAACAAAGGAACTTTAGTGTCCTCAGTTGGGTACATTGCAGGAGGGTGTAGGAATGAGACTCAGGTACTGAATGGGAAGTCCAGGCTTACGGCTTACTTTACATATAGAAAAATGCCACTAAACTGTAAGGAAAATTATTTGAATTAAAGAGTTTGGGCTTTTTTTTTAAAGAAATATAATTTTCTTCCATTTAGAAATACTTAGTAATTCACTAACCTTAGTGAATGGGGTGACACTATTGATATTTGAAAGAAATATACTAGAATAACTAAATAAGATAAAATGGAGATTAGATCATCATATGCTTATTCTTAAAAATGATGCTTCCAGAATAGCTTTTACTGATGACTATTTTGTGCACCAGGGACTTTTCCAAGTTTTCTGTTAACTCTAAACTTCATGACAATCTTGTTACTATGATCTCTAATGTTTTGTTTATTGAATTATGATTTGTGTGAAAGTTTACAAAAGATATTTGTTTGTTATCCTACCATTCATATGCATTTTGTTTTATAACATTAATGACAATACTTGCAACATAATTACATGTTCCCCTACTTTTCCTTTGTAGTGCTGATTTCCATTAGTTTTTCTATCTTATACCTTTCAACCTTCAGGGCTTTATCACTGGGCAGATGCTGTTAGTTATTCTAAGGAGTGACTGCCTCCCTTGCTATAGTTTGCCTTATTGTAGTTATTATTATTAGGTGCTATCAAGTCGAGAAAGACTCAGAGCAACTTTGTTGTTGAGTTGGAACCGACCTATAGCTGACTCTCCCTCCAGTGGGTTTTCAGAGTCAGTTAATCACACTAGAGGAAATTGCCCATCTTTCTCCCATGGAACAGCTGGTGGATTAGAACCTCGTGCCTTTGGGATTGCAGCACAACTTTTTGCCACTAGGGCCACCAGTCCTCTATGTGAACAGCCAGTCTGAACCCTCCCCTATTCTGTGCCACACTCATTATCTCTGACATATTACAGCCCATTGCTAAAGCTGCTGTGTCAAACCATCTTATTAAGAGTCTTCCTTTCCTTTACTGACCCCCCCCATATTTCGAAGTATGATGGCCCCCTCCAGTGAATAATCTTACCTAGCTACATGTCCAAAGTATATAAGATGAAGCTTTGCCATCTTTGCCTTCAAGGGGCACTCTGACTGTGCCTTCTCCGAGACATAACTGTTCTCTTGGCAGTCTATGGGATATTCAGTAATCTTTTCCAGCACCACAATTCAAAGGCTTCTGTCATCTTTATTCATTGTCCAGCTCTCTGATGTTTAACAGCTTACTGAGAAGACCATGGTATGAATCAGGTGCACCTTGTCTTCAAATTGACATCATTGCTCTTCAGCATTTTGGAGAGGTCCCTGATAGATGTCTCCTATTTTCTGACTGCTGGTACCAAGGGTGTTTCTTGTTGACCCAAGGACAGTGAAAATAATCGACAGCTTCAATCTTTTCTCCATCTCTCACAATGTTGACTCTTGATCCTGTGGTGAAGGTCTTTGTTTTCTTGATGTTGAGATGTAATCCATACCAAAGGCTGGTTTATTGTCTTGTAGGCATATCTATTATTTGAGTGAAAGTTGAGCTACAAAGGTAAGTTTTGTTCTAGGCTGGAAGGGCCATAGTCTTGTGGGTCCCATCAATCTCTTTCAGACTAATACATCTGGATTTGTGCAGAGCAGGGGAACACTGCATAGTTTGAGTAGGGAGTCATGTCAGGGTTGTATTCTCTCTCCATACCTATTCAATCTGTATGCATAGCAAATTATCCAAGAAGCTGGACTCTATGAAGAGCATTGTGGTATCAGGATTGGAGGGAGACTCATCAATAACCTGGGTTATGCAGATGACATAATCTTGCTTTCTGAAAGTGAGGAGGACTTGAAGCATTTGTTGCAGAAGATCAAGGAATGCAGCTTTCAATTTGGATTTCATCTCAATGTCAAGAAAACATAGATTCCTACTACTGGACTAATAGGAAATATCATAAGAGATTGAAACTGTCAACAGCTTCATCTTACTTGGATCCACAATTAATACTCTTGTTACCAGCAGT
>NW_006399962.1:1086739-1088852 GCF_000299155.1 Elephantulus edwardii | reverse complement strand
CCTTGCACATTAGGTTGTAATATTTTGCTTTGTCATCCCGTGCTGCCCTTTGGAATCTTCTGTTCAGCTCTTTAGTATCTTGAATTCTTCTTTGTGCTTTGGCTTCTCTATGCTCCAGTGCAATATTCAGAGTTTCTTCTGACATGCCTTTTGGTCTTTTCTTCCTCTTCTGTCTTTGTAATGACCATCTGCACTCTTCCTCGATGATACATTTGACATCTTCCCACAACTCATCAGGTCTTCACTCATTAAGGTGCAAGGCCTCAAACCTGCTCCTGAGATGGTTCTGAAATTCAGGTGGGATGATCTCAAAGTCATATTTTGGTTCCCTTGGATTCGGTTTAATTTTCCTCAGCTTCAACTTGAACTTGCATATGAGTAGCTGGTGGTCTGTTCCACACTCAGCTCCTGGCCTTGTTTTCACAGCTAATATTGAGCTTCTCCAGCGTTTTTTTTTCCCACAGATATAATCGATCTGATTCCTAGGCATGCCATCAGGTGAAATCCATGTGTATTACCTGCATTTATGTTTCTTATAAAACGTATTTGCAATGAATAGGTCATTGATTGTGCAAAATTCAATCATTCTATCTCCAGCTTCATTTCTCTCAACAAGTCCATGTTTTTCAACTACTGATTCTTCTTCTCTGTCCCTAACTTATTAGCTGGGGTATTGTAACAACTTTCTCACCAGTCTCTCTGGAGCTACTGAACTCCTTCTTAAAAGAGATCATGTCAATCTCTTGCTTTATGATCTTCCTGTGGTTTCTTATTCCCTTTGGCATAAAGTGTTCAGGTTATGGACTCCTGCTTAGTTCTCAAACGTTATCCTTTCCCCCCTCAACTTCCCCATTTCCAAATATAAGCTGCATGTGCTGGCTCCACTAAACATTTTCCAGTTTCAAGAACATATGTTCGTGTTCACTTCTGCTCTTATGCCTGAATTACTCTTTGCCGTATGACTCCTGGCAAACTCCTACTGGCTATTCACACCATAGTCTATAGGTCACCTCTTCCAGACTGGGCCAGGTCCCTCTCCTATAGTACCATAAAAGGCTTCTTTGTACGCTATATATATTTTTTTAATTTACTTGTCTGTCATTTAGATTGTCAACCCAGAGAATGCCAACAACTTGTCTTTGTTGCTACCATAGTATCACTTGTCTAGGATTGTGTACAGGATTTACCACATTGAAGCCACTGGATAGTTGTTTGTTAAATAAATGAAAGAATAAACTTAGTGGAGGAGGTGGCAGTTGAATCTTATTTAAAAATTCATTTAAGTTGAAACTGACTCATAGCTGACCCTCCACTGGGTTTAAACTGCATGGGAAATGATTGCCCAAGTTTCTTCCATGGAGCCGTTGGTGGCTTCAAACCTCCAAGAGTCTCTGCCTTTGAATTAACAGTCCAATTGCCTATGGACTACATCACCCAAGTGCTCCAGACATTTGTGTAGTTGATATAAAAGAAGTGCCCAAAAGAGGGACTCTGTTTTCCATCTTGAACTACTGGTAGGGAGCTGGGCTGCTAATCCAAAGGCATGTGGCTTGACTCCACCTGCTGCTCCATTAGAGAAAGACGTGCAGCCTCTTTCCGTGTGATTTACTGTCTCTGATGACCCACTGGATTGCCAGCTATGATCTGACTCAAAAGTTGTTGTTGTAGTTGTTGTTTTTGCTTGCCTTCAAGTTGAGCATGACTCTTAGTGACCCTATGGACAAAAAACCTGAAGCCCCTCTACAACTATCGATATTTATCAAAGTTATTGAGTTTCTGGAGGCATGTTGCTTAGGAAGTGAATGCAAATTGAAAATATTGTGCTAAGGCTCCATATAATCATAGATTTAGGAATAACACAACACCATATTTATGGTTTTTAAAATTTTTTTGATTGAAAAAATCTAAAGCAAAACGTGAATGATTTGACATTTTTTATCTCTATGTAGTTTAATATATGTAGATGGTCATTGAGTTTTGATCATCTAAATAAGTAGAACTCATAGTCAAGAATCAACTTCATAAAATTATTACATTAAAATTTTTGGGTACAAACAATGATCTGTAAAAAGTACTACTTTGCAACTTGAATAAAAATTCACATTATTATTAT
>NW_006399962.1:1083204-1086639 GCF_000299155.1 Elephantulus edwardii | reverse complement strand
CTATGTGTCTGAGAGCTTGATAATGAATAAGGATGACAGAATTGATGCCTTTGAACTGTGATGTTGAAGAAGAGCACTGAATAACCCATGGACTGATAAAAGAACAATAAGTATATCTTGAAGAGAGTGCATCCAGAGTGCTCTTTGGAGGCAAGAATGATAAGGCTTTACCTCACATACTTCGGGTATGTTGCTAGGAGGACTAGTCTTTGGGGAAGGATGTGATATTTGGAAGGGTGGAACATTGGGAAAGGAGGCAAAGACCCTCAAACAGATGTATTGACATGGCAACTACTACAATGGGCTCTAGTGTGTCAGGAAGTATGGAGGTGGTGCAGGATAGATGGGGTTCAGATTTATTGTTCATAGAATTACTATGAATTGTACTCACCTCAATAGCACCTAACAACAACCACCTCCCCCAACTCTATTCAAGATCTTTTACTGTGACCTCTTTGTGAAGTAAGTGTTAGTGGTGGTAGCTTGGCACCATTAGATCTTTAATTTATAGTTAAGAAAACTAAGGTTTAGTGAAGTTAAGAAACTTGCCCAAGGTTACACTGGTGGCAAAGACAAGAGTGTAACCCAGGTAAACTGATTTCATTCAGTGCTCCCAAATTCTGCTGCTTTAATTTTGCCTTTTAATGACAACATCATGGAACAAAGTTTTCACCTTGTTTTTCATAGTGTTATAACTCTATTGGCTCATTTAGTAAATTTTTCTCCATAGTTACAAAAAAAATCACCTCGGGCTTTGTTCAGTTTTTCAGAAGATTAGCAGAGTGCAAATTTACAAATAAAAATATTAGGGTTCTTTTTATTGATAGTCTCACATTGCTATATACAGATATATCTTTAAAAGTAGCACTAAAAAGGCAAAAAGAGCAAACATGCTTCATGAGTATATAAAAAACTACACAGAGACAAATTGGATAATTTTCCATGATGTCTAGTCTTCTTAGGGAATGATTTTCTTCTGCTCTTTGGATGTTCATAGTGGTATTTGGAGCAGTGTATCCTCATTAACCCCTTCCATTAGAGATTATCTGATCTGTAATTAGGCTTCCCTTGTGCTTCTGCCCTCCCTTGGGAACAGAGAGATGATGGATTTAGCATAAAGCTGGACTTCACTGTATAAATAAGTAGCCTGACTGCTGTGCGCATCAGGTTAACTTTCATGATACATAGAGGTAACACAATGAAAATCCCAGTTTAGAAATCCAATTTATCTTGTTGCGAATAAAATTGCCTCCAAACACAGATGACAATTAGTTTTGTTCATAACACTGCTATAGGAATATGACATTGAAAAACTACTTGCGAACTACTAAAGCATTCATCTACCATGAGTTCATGTCACGGAGGGGAAAATGTTAATTCCACTTATGTGGAAAAACATAAAAGGGATTTTTACAAAGAGCAGCTGCAAGGTCAGGATATGGCTGCTGAGGTAATGAAGTGAAGGCCTCCCTGAAACTTTTAGCTGCTTTATACATTCTATTAAAGCTTCAAAATTTTGCTGATTCTTGTTTCTCAAAACCACTGGGGTAGCTGCTCAGTTACATTATGGATTAAGCGGAGAGTGATGCCAGCCTTAATGTTTTCTCTCTAACTGCAGCAGAGTCTGCTGCTGCTACTCTTGGCGGGCCTTGGATTTTCTCTTTCGCTCTGGCAGATCCTCCTCCTCCTCCTCCTCCTTTTCTTCTTCTTCTTCTTCTTCTTCTTCTTCTTCTTCTTCTTCTTCTTCTTCTTCTTCTTCCTGATATCACTGGTTAATCAGTTTATTACTTACACCATTATTTGAAAAGGCCCCCATCTGTACCTCCCCATTCACTGTAAGGGTGCAATGGCCCAGCCTCTAGGCCTCTGCTCTGTCTCATGGCTTGCACTCCACTGCTGACTGCAAAGCTGACAGAAATGCCAGCAAACATTCTAGAAGAAGTCCTGGAGCTCTGTTGTTGTTAAGTGCCATCAAGTCACTTGTGTCTCAGTCTCATAGTGATCCTATGTCAACAGCTCTGAACCCTGCTCTATCCTGAGCCAACCTCATCATCTCTGACACACCCACCTTCATTACCCCAGTCACTGAGTGACTCCAACTTATCCAGGGTCTTCCTCTCTTGTGCTGTTTCTTTACCCTCCAAAGTATGATATCCCTCTTCAAGGACTAGTCCCCTCCTTGCAACATGCCTAAAGTATGTCAGACAAAGCGTCATAATCCTTGCCTCCAAGGAGCAGCCTGGCTTCACCCTCTCCAGAACAAACCTGTTTGTTCTCCTAGCAGTCCATGGCATATTCAGTACTCTTCTCCAGCACTGTAGCTCAAAGGCATCAATTCTCTTTCTGTCATCCCTAGTCATTGTCCAGCTTTCTGAACGATAGAAAGTAATTGCATAGACTATGGCCTGGATCAGGTGCACCCTAGTCTCCTGGAACACTACTTCAGTACAATTACAGACATTTAAAACATTAAGAAAAGCAGTTCTAATCTGAAACATGTGATTGCCAGGAGGAGTCAGAATGTTCTGGTTGGCAATCGGTCTTGCTTTGAGTTACTATGCTAGAAATATGAATGGGGGATGGGAACTCCTAAACAACTAGAGTGTTGATAACTGGTATTTTTCACTCATCTAGCCATTGACGAGTAGAGGGTCAAGTGAAAGAGAGGAAGACTTTGATGAGATTGATCCAAACGGTGATTGCAATGATGACCTTAAACAGCATGGAGATCATGAGAATGGTGCCTGACAGGGAGTTCTGGTGGCCTAGTGGTAAGAAACTATACTGTAATCCCAAATGTATGTGTTTCAAATCCACCAGTTGCTCTGTGGAAGAAGGACGGGCAATCTTTTCCTATGTGATTTATTGCCTCTGAAAACTCACTGAAAACTCACTGAGGGTCCATTAGGAGTAGTTAGTTATGATCAAACAGCATTCAACAACAAGAAGAAGGATGGCTATGAATTTAAATCAACCTAACAACAACATCATGTGTAGGCAAGCATACAACAAAGAAAATGTCCATAGCCTAATAAGATTGAGCTCAGATCCTTGCAGCTCAACTGTGCTTGTATTTTCGGAGTCCATAGGGAGAGTGCTGCTGGCTCCAGTGGAAGAAAGATGAGCACTTTCATCCTGTGAGATTTGTAGCCTCTGAAAATTCTCTGGAGGGGCAGCTACGAATGGATTTAAACTAGATCATATTTTTCCCCCTTTTTATTTCTTTTCTTTTTTTTTTTTTGTTCAAGTATAGGTTTGGAATAAGCACCATCAAATGTTCTGAGATTTCCATTTTTCTGAGTTAGCCACAGTTTGTTGTGATCCACATAGTGAAACATCTTTGCATAGTCAATGAAACACAGATAGACATTTCTCTGGTACTTTCTTCTTTCAACCAAGATCCATCTAACATTAGCTATAATATCCCTAGTATCA
>NW_006399962.1:1072321-1076801 GCF_000299155.1 Elephantulus edwardii | reverse complement strand
GATATTTTAGGGTATCTGGAAGAGTTTCTTAAATTTTTTCATACAAAGAAACATGCACACAGCTTTTCAAAAAAGTAAAAAATATAATTTAATCAATTGAATAGTAAATCATGGAGTTAAAAAAAATTTCCAAAGAGCATATATATATATTATGCTATTCATCTCAGAGGACTCATAGCTCCCAACTGAATGCACATTTCCAATAGGATCCAAGCCTTTGTCATCCTCCATGTATGTTCCATCAGAGCTATCAGAAGGAGAGAGTTCAAAGGAAAAACCAGCTCTGTAATCAGTATCTGGTGAAATCAAGTTATTTCCAGAAGCATGTTTGGTAAATTCATTTCTGTCAAATACACTTATATACATCAATTCATCTGTTTTAATGAAAGATCTTTCATTTTCCTTGGGAGAATTGAATATAGCCTCTGGTTCTTTGACATGCTTTTCTTTGAGAGAAATTTCCTCTGGAGTTGTCTGAGTTCTGTTAGTCTTCAATATCTATAAAATCATCACTAAAATCTTCACTTAAATCATTCTTATCAGAAGATGTCAAAGAAGACAAAGAAATATCCACGTTATCCCTTAGATATCTAATTTTAGCACTGTTCTTTATAGTTCGGCCATTCTTGGTCCTTTTCAGTAGTTCAGTCATTAACCAAAATTGTAGCATGTCCCTGTACACATTTGTCAGCAGGTGCATCTTTGTTACCATTGATTGTGATATTTGCAGCAAATGGAGGTCTGCTTGATTTCAGTAAAGAAGGATGAACCATCCTATACCCCAATGTGGAAGTTACACTGGGACCATTCTGTAAAGCCAACTTCTTTCCACCTGCAGGATAATGCTTATTAAAGCCATAACTTAAATTTTCATTTCAGTTGAATACTTCTGCCTGCGGAAGCAGGAGTGGCATCCACTTCCTAAACAACATGCCTCCAGAAATTCTATGAACTTTGAAAAATGTTGACGGTCATAGAAAGGCTTCACGCCTTTTGTTCCTAAGGTTGCTATGAGTTGTGCTCGACTCAAAGGCAATCAAACAAATAAAACAAACTTTGGGAATTTCTTGCTAATATACTTGACCTTGGAGACACTCTAATAGTTCTGATAGGGCTTACTAAGATCTACATCTCTATTGAAAGAATGAGATCTATTTGTAGATGAAGGTGGAATGAATGAATTCGGAGTGGAGTGTGAAAAACTTTGTGACCTTACCATTTTTTCCCCCCACAAGTAGTAGATTTAATATTGTCTGGGGATTGTGCTAAGCTTTCTCCAGAACTACTTCTGGTGGCACAGGAGTTTGCTCTAAGCCTTTGCATACTACCAGCTGACTGATTTCCATAAAATCCATTCAAATGAGATTTTGGAGCACTGACTAAAGAGTATGCAGTCTTTCCTAATAATGTACTTTTGGTGAATTTACCCAAATTTGATGGTCTAAATAAAGACTTCTGGCTTACCTTCCCTGTAGATGACACAAGGATAGTTGATAGCTTTGTTATTTTTTACTTGAGTACAGAAAGACTTTTTATGTCATCTTTTTTTCTACTTGTAACAAACATTCCTTGAGTAGCATCATCTTTTTCAGTTTCAATTAGTTTCTCATGCAAATTGTTAGTGTTGTTAAGCTTTCCAGCACTTTGATTGTGGAGAGTTGGTATTTACTTGCTTCTCTCCAATTAAATGAATGTAACAATGAACAGGCATTACTTTTGACATTGCTCCTCTTGGAAATTGCTACCACGTTAGTCAGTGTGGCATTTGGCATTGGCTGAAGTACACTTCTTACAGATTTTGTTCCTCACTTAGGCAACTTTGAACCCAAGAATGTCTTGGTTTGTGTTTTTTCTTCCATGAACTAATAAGTACATTTGTCCTTAAAGATTGATTGAATCTTGCAAAGGTTGCCTGCCTCTTTGGCCGTGGCCTGACCATACCGGGAGGGATGGACAGTGTAGCCAAGGTCCTGCAGATGTCTGCAGCGAACCCACAGCCTGAGGAATGCAGGACATGTGGGGCTCTGCACCACATTCGTGGCCGCCCCCACATCTTCTTTATAAACACTCTTCCACTGTAACTTTCAACTAGAGTAATGATTTTTCTTAATTTTATTTAGTGTTTGGTATGTATTTGCTTTTAATGAAATATCTTTTCTTAATTTTTTTAAAAATGGTTAGAATACAAGTGAGACATATACATTGGATACATTGGGTTGTTGTTTCTTGAGACTTTGCAAATGAGCAGAAAGTAGTACATGCAGTACAGGGCCATGAGATTCTTTCTGGAAGGGCCAGAAAGAGTGAGTATAGCATAGGCCCACCCAGCCCCAGACTAGAAAGCAGATAAATAGCCTGTAGCCAACCCCATTGTACCTCTAGAGCCACACCAGCAGCAGGAGTTTCATTTATCAGTTATTGACTCACTGACTTTACTCACAGTTATGGTAATGAGAATGGAGTTTATTAGGGAAATAAGTTGGAGAGTGGGAAAGGCAAAGAGTATCACCTAATGCAATTGCAGGTTTTAGTTCAGCAGTCCCAAGGCACAATTACTCAATTAGTCCAGATTGGTTTCAGTTCAGCAGTTAGCTACTTCTTCCATTGTCTGTCAAGAACAGCAAAAACTTCTGTGATCCTTATCTCAGGGTTTCTCTGGTTACACCTTGCCTCAGTTTCTCTACAAAAATATCACAGTGTTTCTACCACCATCATCACAGTTTAACCACCAGATTCTCATTCTCCACAGGGTCTTGCTCCAGTCTCCCTTAAGTCTTGCTTCCAGTGTGGGAGGCACTCTCTCACTTTCTCTCTGTCTTACCATAGTCCCACAGCTGTTGATGATTTGTAAGATTATGAGTCTGCAGTTAAATGGGTAATGGTAATGATAAAGGTAATAGATAAAATCGTAAAGGTAATGGACAAAAAAGCCAACTTTAGGCTAACACCACAGAAACTTAATGTAAAACAATCTCCTTGCTCTCCCACCCAATCCAAATGTTTTTGAAAAGACTAGTTGTCTATTTGCAACAAAACACTCTACAAAAGCAAAAATAAAGCCAAACACATTCTGGATTTATTTGATCATCTCTCTTTCCTTTGTATTTTCTAGAAATAAAAAACTTTAGAGCTAAAATTTTAAGTTCATATCCAACATCTTGTCCAAGGATACTTAATAACTTGAGCAAAGTACAGTACATAATATTGTATCATATCAAGAGGAACAAACTATTTTATACTTTTAAGTATAATCGTCTCATTCCTTCTTTGTAAAGTTGTATTTCTATCCTTATACCTGGCCAACAATTAATCAGAAGAGAGAGCTACTTTAGTATCTTGTAAATATTCATTTATCATTCTTTCATTGCTTTACCAACTGTCAATGTTGTTGTTAGGTGCCATCGAGTCAAGAAAAACTCATAATGACCTTATGAACAACAGATTTAAACCCTGTCCTATTCTGTATCATCCTCATCAACTCTGACACACACAAACCCATTGTTACAGACAGTATGTCATTTCATCTCATTGGAAGGTTCCTTCTCTTTCTCTTTCTCTGACTCTCCACCTTTCCAAGCATGATATCCTTTCCAAGGAATAGCCTCAACTAGTAGTATGTCCAAAGTATGAGAGATGAAGCATTACTGTTCTTGAATCTAAGGAGCATTCTGACTGCGCTTTCCCCAAGATATATCTGTTTGTTCCTTTGGCAGTCCATGGGATACTCAGCACTTTTTCTTCAACACCACAACTCAAAGGCATCAATTCTTCTTCTGTCATCTGTATTCATTATAACATCTGCTATCTCAGATGCATAGCAAGGGATAGAAAAGACCATGGCTTGAATCAGGCACATTTTGGTCTTCAAACTGATGTCATTGCTTCTCAGTAATTTGGCAAGGTCTCTGACAACAGTCTAGCCCAGCGTCTTGACTGCCGATACTAAAGGTGTTGATTGTGAATTCAAGTAAGATGAAATCATTGACAATATCAACTTTTACTCCATCTACGATAAGGTTGTTTGTTGGTCTACTGGTGAGGATTATTACTATTTTTTGATGTCAAAATGTAATCCATATTGAAAGCTATAGCTTTTGATCTTCTTCAGCAAGTGTTTTATGTCCTCCATACTTTCAGTAAGCAAACTTGTGTCATCTGCATAATGCAGGTTTTTGATGAGTCTTTCTCCAATCCTGATACCATATTCTTCTTTATAGAGTCTAGCCTCTAAAATAATTTGCTCAGCATACAGATTGAATAGTTATGGAAAAAGGATACAACCCTGATTCACACCTTTCCTGATACTAAAAAACTATGAACAGTTGCCTAAAAATTTCTCCATAAAGAGTTATAAAGTAGTGATTTTGTTTTTATTTTTATTTTTAGATTTTATTTTAATAATTTTAATGAACATTTACAGAAATTTTGGATTTCCATTCATTCATTGTTGCTCTTTTCTCCCTGCCCTCCCTTCCCCCCT
>NW_006399962.1:1071056-1072221 GCF_000299155.1 Elephantulus edwardii | reverse complement strand
TTGGTATGCCGTCAATCCCTGGGGCCTTATTTTTTTTGTAAATTCTTTCAGAGCAGCTTGAAATTCTTTCTTTATCACCACAGGCTCTTGCTCATATGTTGTTTAATAAAATTCTTCTGTGTCTGCCAATTCCTTTTGTTACAGTGACTCTGCATACTCTTTAAACCTTCTTTTAATGTTCCCTGGATCATTTAATATTCTGTGCAGAGTATCCTTAAGTATTGTCATTTGATGTTTGAATATGTCCTTCAGTTTCTTCAGCTTAAGAAATGCTGAGAGAGTTTGGCCCCTTTGGTTTTCTGACTCCAGATCTTTGTGCATTTCATTATAATACTTTACTTTGTCTTCCCATGCTGCCTTGCAATTTTTTGTTCAGCTCCTAATTTCTTGATTTCTTCCCTTTGCTTTGGCTTCTTGGTGCTCTAGTGCAATATTCAGGGTCTTATCTGCCATCCACCTTGGTCTTTTATTCCTCCTCTGCCTTTGCAATGACCTTTTGCATTCTTCCTGAATGATATTCTTGATGTCCTTCCATTGCTCATTTGGTCTTCACTCACTGGTGTTCAAGGCCTCAAACCTGTTTCTAAATGGTTTTGAACTTTGAGTGGAATAGATTTAAGGTCAAATTTTGTTCCTGTGGGTTTGATTTAATCTCTTTAGCTTCATCTTGAACTTGCATATGAGTAGATGGTGGTCTTTTCCAAAATCAGCACATTGCCTAATTTTCACAGCTGATATTGAACTTCTCCAGCAATTCTTTCCATAGATGTAATAGATTTGATTCTTATGCATACCATCAGGTGAAATAAATGTGTATTTCCTGCATTTTTGTTTCTTATAAAACGTACTTGCAATGAATTAATCATTGAATGTACAGAATTCTATCATTCTATCTTCAGCTTTATTTCTGTTACCAAGTCCATGTTTTCCAACCCTTGATCTTTCTTCCCTGTTCCTAATTTTTGCTTTCCAATCACCCATTATTATTCATGAATTTTGATTGCATGTTCAATTGATTTCCTACCACACAAGTTGGTAGAAATTTATTTTCTCCTTTTTGGCTCTAGTTTTTGGTGCATATATTTGAATGATAGTGATAATCGCTCAAATTCTTTGTATGCACATGGATATTATCCTATCATTCACAACTTTGTATTTCAAGATG
>NW_006399962.1:1067612-1070663 GCF_000299155.1 Elephantulus edwardii | reverse complement strand
CTGGAGAAGTTTTTGGATGTGCATAGGGATTTGATTCTTAGCAGGTCCCATTCATCTATTTTATCTTCTCCTGGTTGTAGAAAAGTGATGATTTTCTACTGTTATATTCCTTCTGCATTTTACAGTTGTATAAAGAAGAGTTTTCTCTCATTCTCTTATTATCCAAAGAAGTTTGATATTGTGAAATAGGTTTTATTTTGCCCCCTTTTAAAAGAAAAGCAAAATAATAGTCCTCTCCTCCTCCCCCCTTTTCTTAAGAAATCTTCATAATGGACTTGTGTATATTCAATGTATTTCAACCAGTTACAATCTCTGTTCTTTTTTGATGCTCGCATTACATTGCCTCTGGTCCTCTTAAATTGTTTGCTGGTGTCTTTTTGATGTCCCATTAAAGAAATTTTTATATCTTCCTTGTTTTTTGAAGCTACACAGTGCTCCAAGCTCAACTTATATATTTTTTCTGCCTCAAACATTGTTGTTGTTCTATGTGTCATTGAGTTGTCTGCAACTCATAGTGACACTTTGTAGAACAGCCCCAAGTCCTGCTCTATCCTGTGCCAATCTTATTGTCTCTGATACACCTACACTCATTTCCCCAGTCACTGAATGAATCCATCTCACTGAGGGTCTTCCTTTCTTGTGCTGTCCCCGCACCCTTCCAAGCATGATGTCCCTTTCCATGTACTGATCCTGCCTTGAAACATGCCCAAAGTATGTCAGATGAAACTTCAAATTCTAGCCTCCAAAGAGTAGCCTGGTCTCACCTTCTCTAGGACAAATCTGTTTGTTCTCCTAGCAGTCCATGTTATATTTAATACTTTTCTCCAGAACCACAGGTCAAAGGCATCAATTCACCTTCTATCATCCCTAGTAATTGTGTAGACTTCTGATGCATAGCAAGTAATTTTGAAAACCATGGCCTAAATTAGGGGTACCTTAGTCTCCAGATTGACATAGTTGCTCTTCTGTACTTTGGAGAGGTCCCTGACATCAAACTTTTGCAATGCAATTAATCTTTTGATTTCCTAGTTGCTGGTACCAAGAGTGTTAATTGTGGAGCCAAGCAAACTAAAAATGTTACCAATATCAATCTCTTCACCATTTATCATGATGCTGCCAATTGGCCCAGTGGTGAGAATCTTTGTTTTCTTTTTTTTTTCTCTCAGCAATGTAGTTCTCAATGTTTTTAAAAATCAAAACATTTTTAAAAATGTTATATTATACTAGTTTATTTACAAAATTCAAATGCATTGTTTTCCAGAATAGATTCTTCCAATTTCCCTCACCCCACTCACCCCTCAAATTATACAACTCCATGATTAATTCCCCTCCTCCCCTGCTTGCACATCCTCATTCCTCTGCTTCCACCCTCCCCCACCTCCTCTTGGACCCTTATATTCATTCTATAATTATGGTTTTATACAATATTTGTCTTTGTGGGACTGTGTTAGTTCACTCAGCATAATGCTTTCCAATACCTCCCAAGTTAGGTAATAATTTACAAAATCATTGCTCCTGCGTGCTGCTTAGTATCCCTTTGTGTGAATTTACCATAATTTCTCAATCTGTTCATTTGTGGTTGGACATTTGGGTTTCCATGTTCTTGTGATGGTGAATAATGCTGTTAATCTTTGTTTTCTTGATGTTGAATTTTAATCCATATTGAAGGCTACAGTCCTTGACTTTCCGCAGCAAGTGCTTCAGGTTCTCCTCAGTTGCAGCAAACAGAGTTGTGTTGTCTGCATAACACAGATTGTTGATGAGTCTTCCTCCAATCATGATGCCATTATTTCTCCTCATAGACTACCAGATAATCTGTTCTGCGTATAGATTTAAAAGGTATGGAGATAGGTCACATCCCTGGCATACACCCTTCCCAATTTTGAAGCATGCAATGTTTTCTTGTTCTGTTCTAAAGACTGCCTCTTGGACCAAGTACAGGTTTCCCATAAGCACAATCAAGCATTCTGGGATTCCCACTCTTCTCAGAGTCAGTCACAGTTTGTTGTGATCCACACAGTCAAATGCCTTTGCATAATCAATGAAACACAGATAGGCATTCCTCTTGTACTCTCTGCTTTGAGCTAAGATTCATCTAACATTATCTATAATATCTCTAGTACCACAGCCTCTTCTAAACCTAGCCTGCACTTCAGACAGTTCTCTGTTGATGTGCGGTTCCAGTCATTTTTGGATAATCTTCAGCAGAATCTTGCTTGCATGTGATATTAATGATATTGTTCAATAATTTCTGCACTCTATAGGGTCACTTTTCTTTGGGATGGGAACAAATATTGATCTCTTCCAGTCAGTTGGCCAGGTGGTTGTTCTTCAGACTTCTTGGCACAACATGATGAGCACATCCAGGGCCACATGTGTTTGTTGAAATATGTTAGTTTGTATGCCATCAATTCCTGGGGACTTGTTATTTGCCAATTGTTTCAGAGCAGCTTGAACTTCTTCCTTCATCATCACAGACTCTTGCTCATATGGAATTAGCTTTTTTCCTTAGGACTGTTAATATCCCTTTGTGTTATTTAATAATAAAATTTGAGCAAAAGAAGATCATATCGCTGGTCTCTTCCTGCTTCCAAGACTTTTCTATATGTTGTTATTGTTGTCGTTAGGTAGCATTGAGTAGAGTATGAGTCATAGCAACACTATGGACAAAAAATATGAACCTTTTCTATCCTGTGCCATCCTCACACTTCCTGATACACAACAGCCCATTGCAGAAGTCACCGTGTAAGAGGTAGGAAATGTATTTTTGAAATTTATTAGTTCATTGTAAATTTCAAATTAAAATTTAACTTTGTATAGTTTTTACTTTAAAAAGATTGATATGTTTATCTATCTTTTAATGAAAATCTTAATTCCTAAAAAACCACAGTTTTTATAGCTTTATCCCACTGTATACATTGTTGTTGTGCACTATAGAGTTGGAACCGACCCATAGCTGGCCCTCCAGTGAGTTCTCAGAGGCAGTTAATTGTGTGGGAGGAGATTTCCCATCCTTCTCCCGTGGAGCAGCTGGTGGCTTCAAACTGTGTG
>NW_006399962.1:1035935-1067097 GCF_000299155.1 Elephantulus edwardii | reverse complement strand
CAAGGACTGCAGCCTCCAATATGGATTGAGGCTCAATGTCAAGAAGACAAAGATTCTCACCACTGGGCCAATTGGCAGCATCAGGATGGATGGTGAAGAAATTGAGATTGTACACAGTTTTAGTTTGCTTGGTTCCACAGTCAACACCCTTAGCATCAGCAGTCAGGAAATTAAAAGGCGCATTGCCATGGGAAAGTCTGCTGTTAGGGACCTCTCTAAGGTACTCAAGAGCAGCGGTGTGTCTCTGGAGACTAAGGTGTGTCTGATACTGGCCATGGTCTTTGCAATCACTTGGACAATGACCAAGGAGGATAGAAGGAGAATTGATGTCTTTGAGCTGTGGTGCTGGGGAAGAGTATTGAGGGTACCATGGACTGCTAGGAAAACAAACAGATTCATCCTGGAAAGGCTTAAACTGGGTGGCTCCTTCGAGGCAAGGATTTCAAGCCTCTGTCTAACATACTTTGGACATGTTGTGAGGAGAGACCACTCTTTGGAGAAGGACATCATGCTTGGGAGGGTGGAGGGACAGTGCAGGAGGGGAAGGCCCTCTATGAGGTGGATTGATTCGGTGACTAGGATAATCGGGATGAGAGTGTCAGAAACAGTGGGATTGGCACAGAACAGAGCAGAGTTTAGGACTTCTGTATACAGGGTTGCTATGAGTGGCAAGCGACTCGACAGCACATAACAACAACAACAACAACAACAACAACAACCACCACATATTTTTACTCAAATAACATAGACATTTTTTTGTCATTTGCTCTCTGTACCCCAGGACATTTCTTGAACATACTATGCTATCTTTATAACAGCTACATATGAAAAATTCTTGTCTGCTAAAAGAACAAAATAAACCTATCTTAGAAAAAGTACAGCCAATATGCTCCTTGTTGTTATTGTTAGATGCTGCCAAGTTGTTAGGTGCTACAACTTATTGTGACTTTATGAACAAAGATGGACTTGTTCATTCTTTTGGCAGTCTGTGGGATATTCAGTGCTCTTCTCCAACACTCAAATTCAAAGGCATCAACTCTTCATCAGTCTTTTGTATTTATTGTCTAACTTTTACTTGCATACAAAACAAATGAAAATGTTATGACTTGACCTGCTACTCAGACTTTGGACATTTTATCAGGAAAGACCAGTCACTGGAGAAGGGCATTATGCTTGGTAAAGTAAGGGTCAGCAAAAAAAAAAAAAAAAGAGTATGAGCTTCAGTGAGATGGATTGTGATAGTGACTCCAACAGTTCAAACAAAGCAGTGATTGTAGGCATGGCACAGGATTGGCCAGCTTTTGACTTTGTGGTTTGTGGCTTTGTTATAATATGGAACCAAGTCAGTAGCACCTAACAAAACTTGGCTTTCGTGTCTTTTTAACACAATTCTATATTGAACAACAAGGCTTAGACTAGATTAAAAGAAGCCTGTTGACAGTGGAAAGAAGAAGATGTCAGTTGTTTTTGCTACTTGCCTGCCTTTTGAATATAACACAAGTGACGGAGATAAAAAAAGAAGGCAAGGTTGTCTCATGGAAGAGGGTCCTGAAGGAAGGAAAGGAGGCATAGGTCATTAAAGATTATAACAGATATCTTTTACTATTGCAGTGATCACTCCAGAGTGTTAAAGAGTCAGTCTAGAGACTAAGGTGTACCTTATTCAGGGTATGGTCTTCTCAATTGATTGCTATACATCTGAGATCTGGACAATGACTAAAGATGACAGAAAAAGAATAGACGTGCTTGACTTATGGTGCTGGAGAAGAGTATTAAAAATACGATGGACTGCCATGAGACCAAACAAGTCTGTCTTGGAGAAGGTAAAACCAGATTGCTCCTTAGAGGCAAGGATTTTGGCACTCCACCTCATATACTTTAGGCATATTTCCAGGTGGGATTCAGTCCTTAGAGAAGGGCATCATGCTGGGAAGGGTAGTGGGTCAGTGTAGAAAAGAATACACTGGATGAGATGGATTGACAACATTGACTGTGGCAATGGGGTCAGGATGTCAGAGTTGATGAAATTGGCTCAGAATAGGGCAAAGTTCATAGTCACTGTTCTTAGGGTTCATAGGGTTGCTGTGAATTGTAGTCGACTCAGTGATACACAACAATGCCACCACCACTATAGCAAGCATGATGCTAGCTCATGAATGAATACAAATAATTCTCAGAACAGAAGTCATACTCATAATACCCCTTTAGTATGAAACAGTGTTGTTGAATGAAAACTCCTAGTGATCCCATATGACAGTTGAACTGCCTCATTAGAGTTTTCTTGATTAATCTTTATGGAATTCTCACATCTTTCCCTTGCAGGTTTTTAGGTGGGTCTAACTAATCAACCTTCAGATTGTAGATGAATGCTTAACTGCTATGACTCCAGGGCTCATTGGAACAAATGTTTTCCTAGACTGATGTGGACTTTGGGTTGATGATGAAACAAACTCTCATTCATTGTTTTTGAAGAGTTATAATTAGAAGCATCAGTATTTCAATCACTTTTTCATCAAGTGTTCCTTGATCTCCAGTGTGGATTAGGTGTCTCTTCTTTTTGCTTTTCTTTATTCCTGCATTATTGCATTTGCCACATTGTTTTGTAATTAACTGCTTAAGATATGTTTTTAACTAGGTTATGAAACTCCTTGAGGGCAAAGATTATTTCATTTTATTTTCCTAAGCTCATAGGCTAGGGCCCTGCACATAATAAAAATGCTTAATGTTGGTTGAATGATTGAATCACCTAATTACTTTTCAAGTTCTTCCAACCCCAATATGGAATAGAGAACTAGAAATATACTCATGAAAATTTTATACATGTATACAATTTAGATAGGGAAATATATTGATTGGAAATGTCATGAATGTAGAAATAAACATATGCCTTCTATTGTAGTGAAAGGAACTATCAGGCAAATCTGTAGATTATGTAATAAGATTTTAGTGCTGAAAAGAGCCTTAGAAATCATCTTCCAAACTCTCATTTTGTGAGTGAGGAACCTGAGGGCTAGATATGATATAATTTGTACAGAAGCACACCTGTGGTGAGCGACAGAGTCGGCTCAGACCAGATTTTCTGATTCCTCAGTGAAATGCACACTTCGCACTTACATCACACTCAATGTCCAACTAAGGACAGAGGAGCTGACTCTCATGTTCACTGAATCCCATGAAATTCACTCTATAAACCCTGTGAGTCATTTCTTGGGTGACAATGAAGTACATACATCATGTAATTCAGAAAACAAAGGAGAAAACTCAGCAGATTCAAAGAGGGCTCATGTTCAGATGCAGAACTGGCTCTCAAAAGGCCAGATGGATGCTGCAAAATTAGGGGCATTTCTGTAGTGATGACCTAATGCTGTGGGATGGGTGTGAGAGTTAGTCTTGCAGCCCACAGAGAGGTTGGGTAGGATGACTGGTTCTATTTTCAATTTTCCTCATTTTCATTATCTGTGTTTGGGATGGACAATCACAATCTTAATTACTTCTGTTTGTGGTAAGGGTGGAGGACAAAACTAACAATGTCATCAGAGGAGGTACACAGAGAGTATTTACCATCTTGGAAATCAGTCAACCGAAAACTTTGCTAGCACATCACTCCTAGGGCGATGAGCTCAGTGGGAGCTGAGAGTAGCAATGAGTTGTGCCAGCTACCCACTGAGGGTGACAGTTTAAAAACAATGGACTGAAAAATGTCGTAAATTTGAAAAACAATGAACTGCCTGGTGTCAGGGTTTTGAGATTGATGGGACTGGTGCCTGCAGAGCCAGATAGAAGTAATGTAGAAATTCATACCATTTTAACGTTCAAAATGTCCCTTGCAATGATTCATTAAGAGCCATACAGATATAAATGCATATCTATGTATATATATTTATACACACATACATTATTTATGTTGTTCTCTATCTGTGTTTAAAACACTCAGGAGCTGAAACTTGTTTGGAAATGTTCAGTCAAGCGAAATGGTGCCTTTTGCAATATGCAGACAGTCTTGGTAGCTCCTGCTGCCTTTAACTCTTTTTGCTTTTTCCTTATGCAATTAAAGGTGAAGGGCAAGCAGAAGAGGAGAGTTTACTTATGCTGGTGCTTTCCCAGCAGCTGCATGTGGCCATATTGGCTTTGTGCTCTGCGGCATAGGTTTTAATGTGAAGGGTGTCTCCTGACATGACTGAGAGGGCTGATGGGTAATGGTGGTTTGAAAGTGTTATCAGTTAACAATTCCATAACAAGCTACTCCAAAACTTTGTTGTTTAAAAAGCAACAATCATTTGTTATGTCTCATGAGCTATATGGTTCTACTGACCCTGAGTGGGCTCAGTCATGTACCTGTGATGTCAGGCTTATGGACCTAGGCTGGCCTTGGCAAGTATAAACCAGCTGTCTTCCATTTATTTCTCACACTTTTCCTTAAGGTTAGCTAAACCTTGTTTTCATGTTAGTGGCAATTAATGTGTAACTAGTTTTTCAAGTCTCTGATTTATTCTGGTTTGTTTCTTTTCCTACAGGCAAAGAAAATCACATAGCTAAGCCCAGAGTTAGTATGGGAGGGCACCACCAAAAGGTGTAAATACAGAGAAATGTGAAATCATTGGGACTGTTTGTATAATCAGTTTAACAGAGAATGAGTTGGCAAACAAAAGACTCAGGAAGATTATAATGAATGGCAATAATCATTATTCAAAGCAGTAATGATTTTCATAGAATCATATTTATTTATCTGACAATTATTGGGAGTTCCTGGCTTATATTGTTATGCGCTATCAAGTCAGTATGGACTTATAGCTGACCCTCCATCAGATTTTGAGAGGCAGTAAATAACACATGAAGAGACTGCTAATCTTCTTCTCAGTGGTGGATTTGAACCTTATGTGTTCGTGTTGGTAGTACAATGTCTTATTACTAGGCCATATATATTACCAGCTGAAAGGGTGGTGATTTGAACTCACCTAGAGGACAGGGAAGCCTTCAGAGCTGCTGTACATAGGGTCTCAGGTAACTCAATGGCACATAACAGCAACAGAAGTTTTTAGAAGACAGATCTGCTTCCAGGTCACAGTCCTCAAAATTCTATGCATCAAGTCTGTTCTGCACACACGTTGGCCCTTAGTTGGAATAGATTTGACTGGAATTAATAACAACCAGCATATTAATTCCCATTCCCAAGAAAGGGGATCCAACAGAATGTGGAAATTATCAAACAAATTCATTACAATCACATGCAAGCAAAATATTATTGAGGGCCATTAAAAAAATTTCTAGAAGAGTATTTAAAGAGAGCTGCCAGACGTTCAAGGTAGATTTAAAGAGGATATGGTACCAGGATTATCACTGCTGATACTAGATGGATCCTGGCTGAAAGAAAATCAGAAGAATGTCCTTTATTGACAATGAAAAGGTGTTTGATTATGTGAATCATAACAAATCGTGGCTAACCTTGAGAAGAATGGCAATTCAAGAATTCATAATTGTGCTAATACGAAATCTATACATAGACCAAGAGGCTATTGTGTGAACAGAGTAAGGGAAAACTACATTGCTTAAAATTAAGAAAGGTGTGCATCAGAGTTGTATTCTTTCTTCATATCTATTTAATATGTACGGTTAGCACGTTTTTGAGAAGCTGGGCTCTATTAAAAAGAATCTGACAGCAAGATTAGAAGAAGACTCATCAATAATTTATGTTAGGCAGATGACACAACTTTGCTTGCTGAAAATGAAGAGGTCTTGAAGCATTTGCTGTAGAGGACCCAAAATTACAACCTTTAATATGGATTGCATTTCAATATCAGGAAATAAAAAATTCTGACCACTGGGCCAATAGACAATATCATGATAGAAGAGAAAAGCTTGAAATTGTCAACAATTTAATCTTGCTTAAATCCACAATCAACTCCCTTGGTACTTGCAATCAGGAGATCAGGAGACATATTGTACTCGAAAAGTGTGTCAGGGACCTCCCCAAATTATTGAGGATCAATGAGGTCAGTTTGAAGACTAAGGCATGTCTGACTCCAGCCACAATCTTTTCAATCACTTGCTATGAATCTGAGAGCTAGATAATGAATAAGGATTACAGAAGAAGAATTGATGACTTTGAGGTATGACATTAGAGAAGAGTAGTGAATATCCATGGACTACCAAAAAACCCCAAGCAGATGTGTCTTAGAAAAGGTGCAGCTGGAGTGCTCCTTGAAGAAAAGATGATAAAGCATTGTCTTGCATCTTTAGGCATATTGCTATGGGTGGTTATTCCTTAGAAAGCAACATCGTGCTTGGATTAGGTGGGGGTGAAAATAGGAAAAACCTTAACTAGATGGATTAACACAACAACTGCAGCAATAGGCTCAAATATGTTAGTGATTGTGAGGATGACACAGAATAGGATTCATCTGTTTGTTCATGAGCCATATTCAATTTGACAGCACCTAACCAGCACCAGTTCCACCACCACCGCATCTCTCCAAGACAGACCTGTTTGTTCTTTTGGTGACCCATGATATGTTAACTACCCTTCTCTAGCACCACAAATCAAAGGCATCAATTCTTCTTCTATCATCCCTAGTCACTGTCCAGCTCTCTGATGCATAGCAAGTAACTGCAAAGAGCTTGGCCTGAATCAGGCACAACCTAATCCCTAGATAATCATTGCTCTTTAGCACTTTGGAAACATTCTTGACAGCCGACTTCTCTAAAATAATTTGTCTTTTGATTTCTTGATTGCTGGTGCCAAGAGTGATTGTAGAGTCAAGTAAACTGAAATTGTTAACAATCTCAATCTCTTCTCCATCTATCATGGTACTGCTAATTGGCCCAGTGGTGAGAATCTTTGTTTTCTTGATGTTGAGCTTCAATCCATTTTGGAGACTATAGTTGTTTATTTTCTGCAGCAAACACTTCAAGTGCTCCTTAGTTTCAGCCAGTAAAATTGTGTGATCTGCTTAACACAGATTGTTGATTAATCTACCTCTAATCCTGTTGCCACATTCCTCCTCATAAAGTCCAGGATCCTGAGTGATCGGTCAGTTCTGCAGATAAATTTGAAAAGGTGTGGAGACAGGACACATCACTGATTCCCTCCTTTATTGATTTTGAACCACGCAGTGTTTCCTTGCTCTTTTGTGACCATTGCTTCCTGGTCTAACTAAAGCATAAGCATAAAGTATTCTGGGATTCCTATTCTTCTCAAGGTTAGGCACAATTTGTTGTAATCCACACAGTCAAATGTTTTTGCACAGTCAATGAAACACAAAATAGACATTCCTCTGGTGCTGTCTTGTTTTCAGCCAAGATCCTTCTGACATTGGCAATGATATGCCTAGTGCCACGGCCTCTTCTAAACTCAGCTTGTATTTCTGATAGTTCTCTGTCAATGTACTGTTCCAGTCATTTTTTTATAATCTTCAATAAGATTTTGCTTGTGTGTGGTTTTAGTGATATTGTTCAATAATTTCCAGACTCTGCCTGCTCAATTTTTTTTTTTTTTTTGGAATGGGAATAAATATGGATCTCTTCCAGTCAGTTGACTAGGTAGTTAGCCTTTAGATTTTTGTCACTACCTGGTGAGCTTGTCCAGGGGAGAATCTGTTTGCTGAATATGTCAAAATGTAAGAGAATAAGTTCTGTTTGTTAAAGGCATACATTATGGTATCTTTCCTACAGCAACACTAGGTAGCCAACTTTGAAAGCAGGAATGGCATCCATTTGCTAAATAACATACCTCTGGAAACTCTATGAACTTTTCTAAATGTTGATGGTTGTAGAGGGGCTTCAGGCCTTTTGTTCATTGGGTCGCTATGAGTAGTGCTCTAGTTGAAGGCAACCAACAACAAAAACAAGGTAGCCAAGAGTATTTTAAACGGTTTACTTTGTAGGTGTATAGATAGTATCTTATCACTGAAAGTATTGTATTTTAGGATGAAATGTTCTTTTAGACAATGAATGCAATGTTAAATTGAATACTTCGATTTGTCTTTTCTGGCATAGCAGGCCATCTGGTTATATGATTCAAAATGGCAATACTGCTCTTTTAATTTACTGGATCTCTAAGCATTCAATTACATTTTCTACAATTTTCTATTTTCTTAGATTCATATATCTCATGTTCCCATTATTAGGTGATGTTTGGAACGGTTTCTCCTCATTTTCAATTGTGCAACATCAGCATACAAAGGTTCTGAAAGCTTTACTCCATCCATATAATGAAAGTGAATTCAATTTTGATGAGGTAACTCTTTCCAAGTTGTATTTTGAGTGCATTTCCTCATGAGGGACACATTTTTTGTCACTGTTGTTGTTGTTAGGTGCTATAGAGTCATAGATTACTCATAGTAACTCTATGAATGAAAGACCTGAGCACTGTTCATAGAGTTTCTGGAGGCAAGGCATTTCAGAAGTGGATGCCACTCCTGCTTCCAAGCTTGTTTTAATCAGTATGCTCCACCAAACACTGTCCACCATGGGTATCCATTATCACATTTGGTACATCACTGTAACAATGTTTGGCATCACAGCTATCACGAGTTACCTCTGTACAGCAATGCACAGACCAGTGCTATACCACCTAGAAGAATGTTTGAAAAAAAAAAAAAATTAACCAGGCCTGAGAGCCGTCATGCACAGGCAGCAAGAAACCAGAGACTCAGAGTGGAGTCATCCAGAAACTACCTTTTTGTCACTATAAATGACAATTTTCCTCTCAGAAGTAGGGAACTGGGTTCTTCTTAGTCTGGAAGCTCAACCTGTTCACCATTGGTGACTCTGCTGGAAATACTGTTGTTAAAACTTCTATCATCCCAGTAACATATATAACAACAATATGAATAAAACTCTTTTTGTACAATATCCTATATACCATGAATCCCAAACCACTTTGAGTTTACAATCTTTTATTGAGATGCTTGCAGAATGAATCTCAAAATAAGAGCATTGTTTTTGTTGGCTAGCAAATATTCAGTTCCAAACTACTGATTAACCAAATAAAACTTTTTCTATTTGTTACTCATTGGCTAATTGAAAACTACCAGCACCACTTTTTATTAAGAAAGTAGTTAATTTTTAGAGATTTAAACTAAGGAAAAGCACTTCAAATGTTTTCACAAATTGTTTTCTTGAAAAGTGCTCAGTAGTGAAACTCAAGCAAGAACTCTAGTAAAAATATTTAGTTGGAGAAACTTTAAGCTTGAATGTGTTGAGAGGAGGGAAAACACTGAGCTACAAAAAAACCCACACCATGTATTATAATGTGTCTATTTCTTATTCAATGGCGATGATTTTAGTTGAATGAAGTGTCAGAAATTTTGTCATCATTCATCTTTTTAGTCTCAATGCTGATGATTTGTAGATTTTTAAAGCCATATAGCCATCTGGCTGTTGTGCATAAAACTAGCCTGAGTTGCCAGGATGGCGAGTCTTGTTTAGACAGTGATGATATTTCTGACTTTAGTTGATCTCTGTTATCCGTCTATGTTGTGAGAATTTTGGTTTGTGTCAGTTGTTGGTAAAATTAGTTTCTTTTACCTGACAAAACTGAGATATAAAGAAATCATATATGAGGGGAAAAAGTTGCAGACTTGAAATAATTACTGACAAATATCAAAGACTACAATCACTTGTCCTTCAGTTTGTGAACTGTGGTGGTTTGTGTGTTGTTATGATTCAGGAAGCTGCACTTCAGGCACTGGCAAAAAATAAAGTCACAGGAATTGATGGAATACCACTTGAGGTATTTCAGTAAACAGACTTTATATACTCATTAGACTATGTTAAGAAATTTGGAAGGTAGCTAAATGGCCAACTGATTGGCATAAATCCATGTTTTCATTCCAAAAAGAGATCCCAATAGAAAAATGGGCACAGGATAAGAACAGGCACTTCACCGAAGACGACATTCAGATGGCTAACAAGCACATGAAGAAATACTCAAAATCCCTAGCCCTAAGAGAGATGCAAATTAAAACAACTATGAGATATCATCTCACCCCAGTCAAAATAGCAAAATTTAACAGAACAGCAAGCAACAAATGCTGGCGAGGTTGTGGAGAAGCTGGAACCCTGATTCACTGTTGGTGGGAGTATAAAATGGTAAAACCCCTGTGGAAAGCAGTATGGTGCTTTCTCAAAAAGTTGCAAATAGAGTTACCATTTGACCCAGCAATTCCACTACTGGGAATATACCCTGAAGAGACCATAGCTGACATCCAAGCAGATATATGCACACCCATGTTTATTGCAGCTTTGTTCACAATAGCAAGGAGTTGGAAACAACCTAAGTGCCCATCAACAAACGAATGGCTAGAGAAGCTGTGGTATATTCGCACAATGGAATACTATGCTGCATTAAAAAATAAGGAACTCATGCAATATTATTCAAAATGGTTGACTCTGGAGAATATTATGCTGAGTGAAATATCCTGGTCACAAAAGGACAAATATTACATGATGCCACTGTTGTAGAATGGGACTAACCTCGGGGTTGGGGTGAGACTGAGTAAGATGGGTTCAATAATGTATACTGCACTGAAACAGAGGAGGGAGAGAACTGTTTAAAAGAGATATATGACTAGGTACTTCTGTCATCACAGGAGTCTAGAGCGAGGGCTACATGGTGGAGGGGACCTGGGGGAGGGTTTGTAAAACAATGAAAGAATCCTTTCTTTTACTTTTCCATAATTTTTGACTCATGTACTTATAACTTGTTAGTCAAATTTGTGTCTTCTAGGTTGCAACACCCCCATGATACATCTTCAAGGATATGAACATGTACGGCCAAGCACAATCAATAAGAGTGCATCTAAATTCCAAAATCAATCTCCATAATAGTCTATGTGTTTCCTACTTCCAAAGGGGCCCTTTAGAGTAGTGAGAGAAGATCTTCACCCTGAAACCCACAGCGTCCCTTTTCAGCAGGAAGTAGCTAAGAGAATATGCCATCCCCTTTTCTTAATGAATCGGGGTGAAGTCTCTCTCAGGGAGGAGAGATAGGGAATGGCAAAGGACACACCGACAAAGGAGATTAATCAGAACTGACTTTGACAAGCACTGTGGCAATTGGACAATTAAAACAGACATTCGGATGGCGGGGAAGAAGAACAAACTGGGGAGGAGGGTGGAGAGAATGGTGCGGCAATGAAGGAGTGAAAGCCCAGAATCCCTGTGAATGTTCATTGAAACTAATAAAATTTAATAATAATAAAAAAACAGGGTGTGAAAACTATTGAGGAAAAGAATAAATATTAAATATAAGTAAAAAATACTAAAGATTATTTAATAACACATGACAAGAACAGTACATAGTCAGGGAACTACCAGAAATTCAAGTCGGATTCAAGAAGATGCCCTGGAATGAAAGATATAATTGCTGATGTTAGATGATCTTGGTTGAAGGGAGAAATACCAGAAACAAAGTTTTTCTTCACATGCTTGCACTGATTCCTTAGCTGAACACTACGGGGACATATTCTGCAGATCTCTGGTGTTATGTCTCTATGTAGTTTCTTTTCAATCTACTGTTCTGTGAACCTTAGCCAGTTTGATCTTTCCACACTCTCACCTCTGGTATCCTCATATCAAGGAGTCTGTTTGACTGTAGTCTCCCCTGGGATGTAGGCTCCCTTTTGGTATTGTAGCATAGAAACTCTTTTAGGACAGTAAGCTAGCTCAATTTTAAAACTTTGATTGATTTCTATCTTTCAGGGATCATGAACTACCTCTTCCCCTTTTTGTCCTAGGTTTTGAAAATCAGTGCTTTTTGTCCATTTTGGGGGGTTGTGTCTTGGCCAGCCAGAAGTGGAACTATCTTCTTTAAAGGATGTTTTTAAACACCAACTTGCTTCAATAACTACACTTGAAGACCAAGTTATGTGTTGATCCTACATAGACTGTTTTGCTCTCAACAAAACACTTCATTAATTTATTTCTTTTATTTTTTGACATCTGTAATTATTATGCTGACATTATGTTGCCTTCATTAAATCAGTTGGATCATACTTTTAATAGAAAAGTTATTATTGTGGCCATTCTGAGAAGGAAAAAAACTACTTTCTTTTTGGAAGACCATAAATGTTTGAGTTTTGTTTAATATGTGGGAGTGAAAATGTATTGAATCTTTAGGTCTGACTTGAAAGAGTTCATGTTTAATCAGAGTGGGCAGTTACCCACTGGTAAAATGAATCTACAAATTTGCATAACTTTTTCTTTCTTGCATATTTTCTTTTACTACTGAGGAGATTAAACATAATTTTATGATATGCTTTATTGTTAGGAAAATGTAATAGAATAGTTACATAGGACTCAGACATAGGACTTTACATCTTCTTTTGTCACTAACTGTTTAAATGAAGGTAAGTCACTAAATTTCTCTAGGTAGAATTTTCTTAATCTGAAAAATGAGATTTACCATTTTTTACTATTTTGTTACATGCCAACATCTTTTGGATCCATGATTCAGAATACAGGTTTTAATTTTAATAAAAAAGATGAATCATATGAGGCATTAGAGGCACTGGAAAGACAAGAAACCATGATCCAAATATGAGGTCCAATGTTTCAGATGCTGTCAACAGGATGGAGGGATACATGAACAGAGTTGTAGAGGTAGAACACAGAGCCAGTAAAATAGAAGATAGAATTGTCACCACTGATCTACTAGAGCAAAAAGCAGAATCAAAAGGAAGGAAAAAGAATAAAACCTAAGAATAATGTGGGACACCATCAAGAGAAATAACATGAGCATCATTGGAATCCCAGAAAAGGAAGAAGCAAGTAAAGGCACCAAAGAAGTTGTACAAAAAATTACTAGAGGTCCTTGACAGCAGATTTTTCCAATGAAACACATCTTTTGATTTCTTGACTGCTGCTGCATGGATTTTGAGTGTGGACCCAAGCAAAATGAAATGACAACTTCAATATTTTGTTCATCTATCCTTATGTTTCCTTTTGGTCCAGTGCTGAGCATTTTTGCTAAATATGCACAAGTAAACCTGTACTTACTAAGCTTATTGGATAATATGTCCCTAGGAACAACCTCTTCTGCTTAACCCTGTTGTTGTTGTTGTTGTTAAGTGCCATTGAGACATAGATGACACATAGTGACCCTATGATCGAAAGACCTGGACACTTGTCTAACTGTAATCATTTCTCCAAGTTCATAGAGTTTCCAGAGGCAAGCTATTTTAGAAATGGATGCCACTCCTGCTTCCAAGCTTGTTTTATTTAGGGAGCTCCACCAAACACTGTCCATCATGGGTCACTATTATTGCATTTGACATATCAGTGTCACAGTGTTCAGCATCACAACAACCATGAGTTACCTCTATATAGCAAATGGACAGACCAGTGCTTTACCACTTAGAAAAATGATTGACCAGAAACAAAGAAAACCTAAGGGCCACAGGCTTAAGGGCCCAAATGCATTTTTAAAACAGGAGGCTGAATAAAATCAACTCACACCCAATGAATAGTGAGTAAACATTCCAACCTAATCCTCACCAGAACCAGAAAACAAACCTCTGTAAAATCCAGATGCTTCAAATAACTTCCAACCTGGATTCCAGTTGTGTATTAAAAATGATACTATTTTCTGTGTGTGCCATGAAGTGTAAAAAGGTGGAAAAAGCTGAGAACTCCTTAGTGGAAGGTTCACTAACACTACTTATAGCTACTAAGCCTGGTGTGTGTCTATGTGTGTCTGTGTCTGTGTGTGTCTATGTGTGCTTGTGTTGGTGTGTGTCTATGTGTGTGATGTGAGCTGGTCAAAAGAATGGTTTTATTAATATTTTCTGTACCTTATATTGCTAGATGATGGCATGTGGGAGGTACACAGAATTAAAAGCATTAGTTCATGGAGTTAAAATGGTAAGAATAGTATTTCCAAATAATTTCCCCTTGGGAATATTTCCAGACAAGTAGGTTTGTCAAAGCTGTAGACAAAGCTGATGCTACGTCAAATTCAATGAGAAATTAGGGCTATGATTTATTATTTTTGAAAATAAGCCCAAAGATTAAAATATACAAAAAACCTACTTAAGTAATTCTCTCTTTTATCAAGCCAAATGAATCAAATCTTTGGCTATTGAGTCAAATTAACTTATGAGGACTCCTATATGGAGAAGGGGCCCTGCAGTATTCTGTAAATTTTAGTTTTGAGTCTCTTGTCTGAAATGCCATTGCCAAATGTTTTGTCCCAGTCTGTAGGCTTTCTTTTCACTCTATTGGAGAAAGTTTCTGCTACACACAAGGATTTGATTTTTAAGGAGGTCTCATTTGTCAATTTATCCTTTCCTGGTTGTGCATTTTTGGCTATGATTGTAAGCCTATTTATTCTGTAGACTAGAACTTCTAAATTTATTCCCATTTTGTCTCTTCTGATTTTTATGGTTTGGGGTTTTACTCTTAGGTATCTGATCCATTTGGAGTTGGTTTCTGTGCATGGTGTGAAGGGTTAATCCTGATTGAGTTTTCTGCAGGTAGGTATCCAGTTTTGCCAGCACCATTTGTTAAAGAAGCTGCTGTTTCCCTATTTAATAGATTTTGCGTCCTCATCATATATTAGTAGACCATAGGTATATGACTTTACTTCTGGGTTTTTTTATTCTAGTCCATTCATCTATGTGTCTGTCATTGTACCAATACCAAGCTGTTTTGATTACTATAGCTGTGTAGTAGGTTTTGAGATGAGGGAGTGAGGGAGTGAGATGTCTCTTACTTTATTTTGGTTTTTCAGAAGAGTTTAGCTTATTCTGTGTCTCTTTCCTTTCCAAATGAAACTGAAAATTTCCTTTTCTATCTCCTTGAAGAATAAATTTATTATCTATGTTGTGATTACATTGAACCTATAGATTGCTTTTGGTAAGATTGTCATTTTCACAATTTTGGATCTTTATAACCATGGAAAAGGAATATTATCCCAGTTAGGTCTCTTATTGTTTCTTGTTGTAGTATTTTGTAGTTTTTCTTGTAAAGGTCTTTTATGTCTCTATTGTTGTTATGTGCTGCCAAGTCAGACTGAACCATAGCTGAACTTCCAGTTTACAGAGCAATATATCTCCTGATCTTCTTACTGTTAGTACTTACTGCTAGGGGTGTTGATTGTAGTTACAAGTAAGACGAAATTTTTGACAACTTATGTCTTTTTTCCCCCCAATCTGTCATGATGGTGTTTATCAGTCTAGTTGGTGAGGATTTTTGTCTTTTTTATGTTATAATGGAATTAATATTAAAGGCTATAGTCTTTGACCTTTTGCAGCAAGTGCTTCAGGTCCACCTCACTCTCAGCAAGCATGGTTGTGTCATCGGCATAACACAGGTTTGATGAATCTTTCTCTGATACTGATGCCACATTCTTCTTGATAGAGTCCAGCTTCTCCAATTATTTGCTCAGCTTACAGACTGAATAGTTATGGAAAAAGCATACAACCCTGAAGCAAACTTTTCTTAATTTTAAACCATGCTATTTTCCTTTGCTTTTTTCCTACAACTGTGTTCTGAGATAACCATTCTTTCAATATTAGCAATCATTTCTTATGATTAAATTATTTTTGAAAGAACCATTTCCCCTAGGTTTTCAAATTTATTGGATTACAGCTGTTGTACATAGGGTTGCTATGAGTTGCAAGCGACTCGACGGCACATAACAACACCAACAACAGCTTTTCATGATATGTGGATTTTATTTATTTCATTTTAAATGCTTCTGTTGTGATGCCACCTCTTTCATTTCCTATTTAAATTATTTATGTCTTTTCTTTTGCTGAGTTAGTCAATAGTTTGTCTCTTTCATTAAGCCTTTTGAAGAACTAGATCCTGGTTTTGTGTTATTTTTTTTCCTTTTTTTTAAAAATTAATTAGATCCTGGTTTTGTTGATTGCTTCAGTTGTTCTTCTGCTTTGTAGCCCATTGATTTCAGCACTTATCCTTATAATTTCCTGTCTTCTAGCAGCTATTGGGTTAGCTTGGTTTTTTGCTCACCCACCCACCCCTTTACAGATTGTTTTGAGTACTTTATTTAGAGCTACAAGAGTTTTAATCAATCAACTAAATCAGGGATTTTTCTGTAAAGGGTAAAATGGTAAATATTTTAAGCATTTTAGGCTTTTAAGTCACCATGTCAACTACTCACCTTTGCTGTCGTATAGCAAAAGGAACCACAGGTAATACAGAAAAATTAGATGTGGTTGTGTTCCATAAAAACTTCATATACAAAGCCAGAAATCTTACTGGGTTTGGCCCACCTGCTATAGTTGTCAACCCATAATTTTCATGAACAACAGAGAAGGAAAGGGATTTGATCATAGTCAACTACAAAATAGGGACAACATAAATGTTATTACCTAGATCTTCTTGCAAATGGAAGAATCTTTGGGCAAGAGAAGAAAGAACATCCTGATCTAAGCTAAAAAGGAAAGTTCTTGTGATTTTTTCATATGACTTTTCTATATTTTGGCCCAATATAAGTAAGTGAAAGAATTTAGATGTTTATCTTAGACTAAACTTGCAAATTTTCCCTTATCTCCTTTGAGTATTAAATTCTTTTTAAAATTTCTATGTATTTTTTAAATCACATTTTTACTGATTTATATGCATTCATATACATTGTGTTTCATGCTTGTAAATTGTATTTTAAATACTCTTCCATTTACTTTGTATTGCATTCATGTATATTGTGCTTTCTGCCCCTTACAATAATTTTATTAATATCTACATTCATAAAAGAATGTAAGCCAACTATTTCATTCCTTGTACCTTAGTATTCTCATTTTAGATAGCCAATTTCTGATTTTCCCATTCTAACCAAACCAGTACTGTGAGGGAACAGGCATGTCCCTTTTACTGAAGGACCTTCTGTTCAATTTGGAAATTTTTAACATCCTCATCCACAAGCAAAATCATATCCAGAGCAAGCCATCAAAACCTCTTTTTTTTCCTGGTTATTTCTGTTATTCAAGTATTCCAATATCCTGCCTTTTACTGTATATTTGCTTTAATCTATGAAGCTACTTGAGGGTAGAAAGCTTTTATCTATAAACCTTTTTACTTTTTCTCTTTAACTTTACATTAATTGTAGATGGATATTATCCTGTCACTCATTTCTATCTGTGTTTCATCGTCTATGCAAAGGCATTTGACCGTGTGAATTACAACAAATTGTGGCTAACCTTGAGGAAAATGGAAATTATAGAACACTTGATTGTGCTTGTGCAAAACCTATACTTGGACCAGGAATCAGTCCTCAGAACAGACCATGGAAACATGGCATGGTTCAAAATTAAGAAAGAAGTTTGTCAGGAATGCATCCTGTCTCCATGCCTTTTCAACCTGTATGCAGAACAGATAATTAGGGATACTGCGCTTTATGAAGAGGAATGAGGCATCAGGATTGGAGGAAGACTAACAACCTGTGATATGTAGATGACACAACCTTGCTTGCTGGAACTGAGGAGGACCTGAAGCATTTGCTGAAAAAACTCAAGGACTATAGTCTTCAAAATCGATTGAAGCTCTATATAAGGAAGACAAAGATTTTCACCACTGGGCCAATTAGCAGCACCATGATAGATGGAGAAGAGATCGAGGTTGTTAACAAATACAGCTTGCACGGCTCCACAGTCAACATAGCAGTCAGGAACTCAAAAGACAAATTGCTCTGGGAAAAATCTGTTGTCAGGGACCTCTCCAGAGTCCTGAAAAGCAACGATGTCAGTCAAGAGACTAAGGTGCACCTAAATTGGGTCATAGTCTTTGCAATTAGTTGCTATGAATCAGAGAGCTGGACAATGACTAAGGATGACAGAAGAAGAATCAATGCCTTTGAATTGTTCTGGAGAAGAGTCTTGAACATACCAGGGACTGCCAAAAAAACAAATAGGTTTGTCTTGGAGAAGGTAAAACCAAGTTTCTCCTTGGAAGGCATGATTTTGAAACTCTGTCTCACATACTTTGAGCATGTGGCCAGGAGAAGAACATCATGCTTAGAAGGGTGGAGGGACAGTGCCAGAGAGGAAGACCCTGGATGAGATAGATTGATATAGTGACTGGGGCAAAGGAGGTTGGTGTGTCAGAATTAGTGAGACTGGCTCAGGACATGACAGGGTTCAGAGCTGCTGTATATAGGGTTGCTATGGATTGCAAGTGACTTAACAGCACATAACAACAACACATTAATTGCACCAGGTAACTTGTTGCAAGCGTTGCATAAGTGAATGAGATTGAGCAGTTATGGATGATAAAATTCATTCATTCAGCTCTTCAACACATATTTGTTGAGCTTCTACTAGGTGTCAGCTCTACACTAGGTTCTGAGGATATTGATGAACCAAGAAGATACCATTTTTGCCCTCACCAATCTAATATATCAGTGGAGAAGGTTGATAAAAGAACACTTTCAATTTAATATACATTTATGAATGTTGAGAAATGATATTGTTGTTGTTGTTATGTACCATCTAGTCACCTGCAACTCATAGTGACCCTATGTACAACAGCCCTAAACTCTGATCTATCCCTTGTCAATCTTATTGTCTCCAATACACCTATACTCATTCCCCAGTCACTGAATCAACGCACGTCATGGAGGATCTTCCTCTCCTGTGCTGTCCCTCCACCTCCCAAGCATGATGTCCTTCTCCAAGGAATGATTCTGCCTTGCAAACGTGTCCAAAGTATGTCAGACAAAGCTTCAGAATCCTTGCCTCCAAGGAGCATGTTGGCTTCACTCTCTCCAGGATGAACTTGTTTGTTCTCCTAGCAGTACATGGTATAATCAATACTCTTCTCCAGCACCACAGCTCAAAGGCATCAACTCTCCTTCCCTAGTCATTGTTCAGCTCTCTGATGCATAGCAAGTAATTGCAAAGACCTGTATCAGGTACACCTTAGACTACAGACTAACATCACTGCTCTTCAGTACTTTGGAGAGATCTCTAACAGCATACTTTCTCAATGCAATTCGTCTTTTAATTTCCTAGCTGCTGGTACCAAGAGTGTTGGTTGTAGAGCTAAGCAAACTGAAGCTGTCAAAAATCTCAGTCTCTTCACCATGATGCTGTCAATTGGCCCAGTAGTGAGAATCTTTGTTTTCTTGCTGTTGAGCTTCAATCCATATTAAACGCTCTAGTCCTTGACTTTCTGCAGCAAGCACATTAGTTCCTTCTTAGTTTCTGCAAGCAGGGTTGTGTCATCTACATAATGCAGATTGTTGATGAGTCTACCTCCAATCCTGATGTCACACTTCTCCTCATAGAATCCAGCCTCCTGGATTACCTGTCCCACATATAGATTGAACATATATGGAGATGGGACACATCCTTGACACACACCATTCCCAATTTTGAACCATGCAGTGTTTCCTTGCTCTGTTCTGACAACTGCCTCCTGATCCAAGTATAGGTTTTGCATAAGCACAATCAAGTGTTCTGGGACTCTCATTCTTCTCAAGGACAGCCACAGTTTGTTGTGATCCACATAGTCAAATGCCTTTGCATAGTCAATTAAACACAGATAGACATTTCTCTGGTACTCTCTGCTCTCAGCCAAAATTCATCTAATATTAGCTATAATATCCCTAGTGTCACAGCCTCTTCGAAATCCAGCTTGCACTTCAGGCTGTTCTCTGTTGTTGTCCTGTTCCAGTCGTTTTTGGATAATCTTCAGCAGAATCTTGTTTGCATGTGATATCAATGATACTGTTTGATAATTTCCACATTCTGTCAGATGTCAAATGATATAAAAGAACAATATTCATGTAATGAAGGTACAAAATAGGAATATTCAAGAAGATATTTCTTGGGAAATGATGTTTGTGATGCTGTATAGGTATTAATTAGTGGAATAAACGTATATGATGGAAAGGAGAATTGGGCAGAGGCCTTGAGAGAGGAAAAGACATTATGGATTTGAGAACTTGATAGAGTCTGGACTGATCAGATCACAAATGTTTCTGGGCACAATGACAAGGATTTGGTTATTATAGTCTTGTAGGCCAGGGAGCTGGTAAGGCACAAGTTTTAGCATCTTAAAAAGATGACTCAGATTGGAGTTGTAAAAAGTTGTAATAAGAAAAAGGGCCATATGGGTATGGCCATGTCTAACCTCTCCCCAACTTTATAAAGGGTAACTCTCTTTGTCAACAGCATCAATAATAAAAAACCAATTCTCATGAGCTCAGACATGTCTCCCACGTGGCACACCTCTTTCTACTCATCTCAATACCAATTTTGATGTTTTATTAGTGCTCATAGACCACACAGAACCATCTTGTGGAAGTCAAAAGGCTATAATTCAGGTTAGTAGCCAAACAATGTCAATCAGGACAGCTTATGAAATATACTTACAGGCACCCCATCCTTGAGCCTTGTGGCTTTACGCCAGTGTTCCAAAATTCTCAGTCCTGCCAATATTGATTCCCCTTTCTTAATTGTCCAACACACTTGGGAAAAGTTTCTTAGCTTAGCTCTCATTTTGTCTGTGGGCATGGGTGGTGGGTGACTAGCAGTCCCAACGTAGCTCCATCTCATGTTGTTTTCTGGTTTGGCCATGACTGCTGCTGCTGTAGGAGCAACAATTTATGGGACCAAAAGACATGCTACATTCTTTCTCTTTTCCACTTTCTTTGCTGGTGAGGAAGATCTAGTACTGTTGGTGAAGCCACTCAACTTATAGGCAAAACTAGCCAATCCTTTTGTGGATAGGCTAACATGCCCTATTCACAAATTCCCGGCCATTTACATGGCAAAGCCAAAAAATGACTAAGAAAAACACTTTGAATAAACTCTTAATGCCACAGCAGTAGACCAAAAGTCATCAGTTCAGAGTTAACAGCTGAAGTATGATATTTTTAAACTCATAATAACTGCACGTACAACATGAGGAAATATGGTTTAGTTATGCTCCACCTTACAACTCTTTCTATATGTGAGCCTATTTTCACAGTCGCTATGTAAATCAGCATTTTAAGAATTTTCCTCCTCTATGCTGAGCTTCTCTGTCTCCTATATGCAGCATCTGTGGCCAAGTGGTAAGGAGCTGCACTGCCAACTCCAAAACAGTGGTTCAAATCCACCAGCTACTCTAAGGGAGAAAGATACACAAATCCTTCTATGTGATTTCTTTCATGAGTGTTCCTCGGGCCTTGACCTTCACTAAGTGGAGGCTATACAGAGGATCAGATCAGTGATGAGCAGATGGCAGCAAATTCAGGAGACATCCTGCTGCTCTACGAACCTCGGGCCAAGGCTGCTGAACAGAGGTCAACAGACAGCGAGATCAGAAGTCTGGAAGGGGACTTTAAATCTTTTTTTCTTGTTCTTTTTTATTAAATTATTGTCTGTTTTCCTCCCTCCATTTAACTCTGAAATGTTGGTGATGGTCGGAGGAAAGTCGGTGGAATTAAGAGGTTTATTTAGGAGGACTTGTTGAAGATTGGACAAGGGAGAATAAGGAAACTTGGATACTTTCTAAATGCCTGGCTTGTGCCACTGGGCATATGTGAAGCTCTATAAAAGAGCTGGGCTTCTGGGATGGACAGATGTGTATGGATGTGGGATGACCCTTAATTTCTTAATTTGAGAATTTGAGATTTTTAAAGAGACATTGAATAGACATTTTAGTATAAAGAACTTGGTTTGGTGGCACAATTAAATAGCACAATTAAAATGTGTGCTATCTTTGAAAGGTAATTTTGAGGGAAAGCAGAAATATTTTGAATGGAAAAAGTGTGTACAGAAAGACTAACTCACCTGCCTCTAATTTGTGGTTCTGGGATGATGTATTGGAGCTGTGTCTGACAGGATACCCCAAAACTACTTGAAGGTGAATTGATACTGAGCAGGATTTGCCAGTGCTCTTTTGGTCCGTCTTTAGGAGATCTTAAAGTCTTAGGGATCAGATGGTGGTTTTTCCAGGAGGTTATCTGCAACCTTTAGTGTCTTTCTATCCTCATTTAAAATGAAATCCAAACTCCCTTCTTACAGCATCTTGTATCTGTTCAGGTTTTAACCAGACTAGCTTGCTGGTTATTTCTCTCATAGGTCAAATGCACATCTGCCTCAGGCCTTTTTAATTTGAAGTTTTCTTTCTGGGATGCTCCTCATATGTGTTCCTTCAGTCGTAGGCGCCTTTTTAGCATCAGCTAAAATTTTTCCTACTCAGTGGAGACTTCCTTGGCCACCGATTCTAAGTACTCTTTGCCATCACTCTTTGTTCTTTTATCCGACTTTATTTTCATGGTTCTGACTCTAGTTGAAATTGAGTTTTTGTGTTTTCTTATTTTTTTTCCTATTGGATAAAAGTTTCATGAGAATAGGAATTGGTTCTCTTGTTTTACTGCCTTATCACCAGCTCTTACTGTAAAGCTGTTATGTTGGAGGTCTTCGATAAGCTTTGTTTAATGAATGAGTTCTATTAGGTGTTGGGAAGACACAGATAAATACTGAGGCAGAAGGCTAAGTCTTGAGGGTTACAAGTGTCAGACTGCGGATGTCTGTTGGCTTTCTAGAGATGCATAGGAGGTATGGACAAGCTCGTATCAGAGATACTGAGGCCAATAGTTCTGAAAAGTACTGCAAGAATATTTCCACTTTCCAACACTAGCATATCACTGTCCAGGTCATTTGCTGTCAAAAGCTTTCAACTCTATTAAGAAGTCTAAAAAAACAGTCAATTTTATCATGGCAGTCAAGGGGAAAATTGGATTGATTTTATAAAGATCTACTTTAAAGTAAACTTTGATCAAATAAAACACATAAAGTGAAGGTTTTGGAATTTAAAATGGAGAACCTAAAGAGGCTTCAGAGAATGAGTTAGTTCAAAGTAAATGTCTAAATATATTGTCAGATTTTCTTGTTCTTTGAAGAGATGTGAAAATAATCCCACTTTCCTATGTGAAATCAATAATTTCTTGTCTGAATGGCCACTGCAGAGTTACATAATCTATATTCAACCCCTATTCCAGTAAACTATTTCAGGGAGCTCTGATGGCCTAGTGGGAAGAAGCTGTGCTGCAGTCCCCAAAGCTCGTGGTTCAAATTCACCAGCTATTCCATGGGAGAAGAGTGGACAATCTCTCCCACTGAGGTTTATTGCCTCTGAAAACTCACTGGAGTGTAAGCTATAGGTCAGTTTTGACTTAATGGCACACAACAACATTCCTGTAAAGCTCACTCTCATAGGTTATAAACATGGAGCTGAAGCTGATTACTTACACAGCAGTGGTAACCCAGGAGTTATTTATCAGAGATTTGAAAGAAATATTCCTTTTTACTCAGCATGTGAAACTACTACTACTGCATTTGGAAACTCACTTTGAGGGCAAGAATGCTATAATATGAAAGCTGGTCTCTGGGTAAGTGGCCAACTGGAGAAGCCCTTGCCACATCCAGTTTTGCTGGAACTTCGTTAAGTAAGTAAGCTACACCTGAGGTCCTGAACAACTTATTGCCTTCACTGCTTGTGGTAGTACAAATGGGAGATTTTGAATATCATCAAATTAAAGACAGTAAGTCTGATCCATTTCTGGCTTTCCACCTTTGGAAATGTGGAGTGTTTAGTGGCACAAACGTTTAAGTGCTTGGCTACTAATTGAAGACTTGGTGGCTCTTGTCCACCCAGAAGTATCTTATAAGAAAGCACTGGCAATCTCATTCCGAAAGATCACAGTCATTGAAAACTGTGCTTATGGAGCACAGTTCTACTTGGAAACACAGGGATAACCATGAATTAGGATTAACTTAATGGCAACTGCTTTGGTTCTTTGATTTAATTGTGTAATGCTGAATGAGATAGATACAGTTCCTGGCATTATGAGAGAAACACAGCAGCAGAAGAAGCATAATAATGATATTGAAAAATATTTATTTAAGATGTCGCATGTGCCAAGAACTCCTCCAATTAATAGATTTGTTCTGTCTCATTCAATTATTCTAGCAACAGAAATGTAAATCGTATTAATATGTTCTTTTTCCAAATGGAAAGCTAACACAGCTTAGAGAGTTTACCTAAGGTCATGCAACTAAAAAGTGTAGTAAAACCGAGATTTGAACCCAGATGCCACATAATCACAGGAAGAGATTGCACACCTTTCTCACTTGGAGCCCCTGGTGGATCTGAACCCTCAGAGATATCCTGTCTTTAGGTTAGTAGCATAACTCTCTATGTGCTACAGCACCTGGGGTTCCTCTCTTTTATACAGAAAGTATAAATTTACAAGGGTGAATCTCCCTTATGAAGGAGAGTCTCTTTCATTAAAGGGAAACCAGTAAATATTCTATTTGGACCTAAAAGTACTTTGTTTCTGTGTGCCATTAAGTAGGATTTATGACCCAATAAACCAGGTGAAGAGCTTTGAATAACTCTTCATTGATATTCTTCTTTGGATAATCAACCAAGATGAAGATTTTGAGAACAATTAAAATCTGATCATGGTCTTCATTCTCTACCATCAGGACAAATCTCTCCACAGGCTACTTCCTTCCATGTAATATAAAGAGATAAGGACTGAATTGCTGAAAAAATATCTTGTTGCAAGACTAAAGCTCTATGCTTGTGAAGCCCATTTTAATCATTGCACAAAGTCATAAAACAGGGCCAGGGTAGTACTATTCTTCTGATTTAAAAAAAATATGTATAATAGAAAATACAGACAAATATAAAGGGGAAAAAAACCTCTGAATCATATAAAGAAAAAAGGCTAATAGTTTTAAATATTTTTACCTACCTAATTGTTTTGTTTTTAGAAAATTTACATTTATTATTTCTTGTTTTAAAACTTAACATTATATAATAAAGATTTTCCTATAACATAAATAATTTTGGGGAGATGATTCTTAAAAGCTGTACAATATTCTAGTGTATCAATGTACCATTCCAATACTTTTAGGTAAATCCAGTTGGGTTCTTGTTTGTCTTTTACTTTTTCCTCTTCCTTCCCATTTCTTCATTTTTCCCCTTCCATCCACTTTCGAAATTGTTAATTTTTTTAAAGTTTGCAGATTGAGTCATAAATTTAAACTATAACTTGACCTTTAGTCATATGCCAAACTTTATTAAAAAGAATTTATTCCTAAATGGTCATGAAGTGGGGAGAGAGAGAGAGAGAAATAAACAGACAAAGAGAGGACACCTGAGTATGTCTTGCCAAACCCTATACTTTAATTTTTTGGAAAGGTACTTTCAGGAAAAAGAATTTTAGAAAAAGCAGAAAAAGAAAGGGGAGCTCTAGTAGCCTGGTCTGTAGGGAGATGAGCCACTAACAGCACCTCTTTGGCAGTTTATATCTACCAGCACTTCCATCCATGGGCTAGCCGGAGAAACGTGCTGGACAGGCAGCTATGGGTGGGTTCTCACTCAAAGGCGATGAGTACAGTGAGAATTTCAGGAAAATTTTTTTCAGCAGAAACAACAATAGAGGGATTTTCTTGTCATACAACTTCACTTCGATTCAGCCGTCCGGTTTCCCACTTTCTCAAGTAGGGCGTGCTGTGACTTCAAATCGGAATTGCTCTTGACAGTGTCTCTTTCTATGCCAGTGACACTGCATGGGATCCTGTTTCTTTTGACAGGTCATATTCTACACAGTATATCTTGTAGTCCAAGGTGATTCTGTTTCCTTATCTTCCTTCCTATATACCGATATTTGGCAAGAGGCCTTCAATACTATAAGTGTTTTGTTCTTCTGGACAGATAGTGGGACCTCTGAATTGAGGCCTGGTGTGTTTTCCATAGCAATCATATGCTGCTTGGTTTTTTTTTTTCTTCTAAATGGTTAAATTTTTCTCAATTGAATTTATAAGCAAGTTTTCATAGGTAGGATCACTATTTTTAAAGTTATATTTGGGAATTCTCAAGGTCTAGTTAATAACAAGTTGCTCTACCCAAAGGCTGTGCCTTTCTGCCTGTTTGAATCTGTGGAAAGATGGATAATTTCTTCTTGTGCAATTTACAGCTTCAGAAAACCTGCTAAAAGGTTCAGCTCTGACTTAAAGTCAATAAGTTAGAGTTCTTAGTAGAAAAATAAGGAAAAAAAGTATTAACTTCACTTTTGTTGTTAGGTGCTCTTGAGTTAGTTCCGACTCATAGTGACCCTATGTACAACAGAATGGAACCCTGGTGGTCCTGCTCCATCCTCATACTTAATGCCCTGTTTGTGTCTGTTGTTGCAACCCTGTGTCAATCATCTGCTTGACAATCTTCTTTTTCTTTTTAACTGACCCTCTGTTTTACGAAGCATGGTCTGTTTCTCCAGGTACTGGTCCCTCCTGATAACAAGTTCAAAATAAGTGAGACTAAGTCTCTCCAACCTTGTTTTCAAGGAATATTTTGCATGTACTTCTTCCAAGAGTTTTGTTAGTCTCCTATGGCTGCTAAAATAAGGTACCACAAACTGAGTGACCTATGAGAGCAGAAACTTTGCCTCCTGAGTCTGGAGGCTAGCATTGTGAAGTTCAGCACCACCTCCCCAACTCCAGCCTCTCCTTGGTGATCTATTAAGATTACAGCCCAAGAAATCCTATGGGACAATTATGTTCTGTCTTATAGGGTTGTTACAAGTCAGAATTGACCTACTTGCACAAAATAAGCACAGGAAATCTGAATTCAGAATCTCAGAGGAGCTGTGCTCTTGTCTCTTTTATTGTCTCTCCAGGCTTCTTGTAGCTCTAGGAATTCTTAGGCTTGAAGATGCTGTGTTACTTCATAGCCATATGTCTATTCCCGCTCTGTGTGTCTCCTCATGTATCTTCTCTTCTATAGGACACCAATCATATTAGAGTAGGAACCATCTAGCATCAACCTCTTGATGACTGATAACATCTTCAAAGATTTTATTTCCGAAAAGAGGTCATATTCTCAGGACTCAGGGATTAGGACTTCAGTATATATATATATAATTTTTTTGAGAACACAATTGAATCTACAACAGAAAAGAATAAGGGTTATAAAATAGATATCTTTGAGTATAAAAATACATGATAAACCAGGTGAAAAACATATTATGACCTTGGACTGAAATTTCGGGATAAAGCTTGAAGAAATTCCCTCAGAGATCTCTGGTGAAGAATTTCCCCTTAAGCTCAGGAAAGGGTAAGAAAGGATAACCCAGGACAATCCTGATATTTTTTCATGAAGAGCGGCTGTAGTGGTGGCAGAAGGCACCATGTGGGCGAATATACTGACTGACATCTAGGCAAAGTCATCTTCTTCATAGAGTCCAGCTTCTCAAATTATTTTTTCAGCATACAGATTGAATAGGAATGGAGAAAGGATACAACCTTGACTTTGTAATAACCTGTGTCATGCAGATGATACAATTTTGGTTGCTGAAAGTGAGGAGAATATGAAATGCTTGCTGTAGAAGATCAAAGACTACAGCCTTCAACATGCATTACATCTCAACAACAAGAAGACCAAAGTCCTCACCACAGTATCAACATTCAACATAGAACCTGTCAATGATTTTATCTTCTTTGGATCAATGGTCAACATCCTTAATACCAGCAGTCAGAAATTCAGGAGATGTATTGCATTGAGCAAGTCTACTGTCAGGTATCTCTCCAAACTGCTAAAGAGCAATGATGTCAGTTTGAAGACTAAAGTGTGCATGATACAGGCCATGGTCTTCTCAATCACCTGCTATATATCAGAGACCTGGAAAATTAATAAAGATGACAGAAGAAAAAGTGATGGCTTTGAGTTATGGTGCTAGAGAAGAGTACTGAATGTCCCATTGACTGCCCCAAACCCCCAAACAGATATGTATTGTAGGAAATACAGCTAGAGTGCTCCTTGGAGGCACACATGGATAAGCTTTGTCTTTCATAATTAGGACTTGTAGCTAAACGAGGCTATTCACTGGAAATGGACATCATATTTGGAAAGATGGAGGGTCAGTGCAGGAGAGGAAGACCCCCCAATGAGATTGACTGACATAGCAATGGACTTCAACAATGATCTTGAGTGGTTCAGAGATGATGAGGATGGCATAAGGTAGGGCAGGGCTCAGGTTAGCTGTTCTTAGGGTAGCTACGAGTCATACTCAACTTACTTAACAACAGACCAACTCATCAGTATTATTGAGGCATGGATGGGAGAACCGTGTAGTTGTGATGCTAAGATAAGGGCTTCCTTTTAAAATTTTTTAATAATATTTTTATTGATATCTTTGTTAGAGTCTACAAGTGCTTTGTTAGTGTTTGCTATTGAGTCAATTGCCACTCATAGTGAGCCTGTGTAACAGAGAAGAACTAAACTACAGAATATTCAAAGTTGTAATCTTCATGAGAACAGATTGCCAAGTCTCCTGTGGATTGGCTAAAGTGCTTAATTACTGTACCACCAAAGGGCCTTGTCTTTTGTTATTATTAGGTCCTGTTAAGTGAACTATAACTCAGCAACACTATGAAAAACAAATGTGAACATTACCCTATCCTAAACCATCTTTACCATCTCAGATATGCTCAAGTCCATTGCTATAGTCATTGCATAAATCCATCTTGTTAAGGATTTTCCTCTTTTTCTAACCCTCCACCTTCCCTGACATGAAATATTTTTCCAAGGACTATCGCCTTTTGACAACATGCTCAAAGTTTGTGAAATGAAGTTTCATCATCCTTGCCTCTAAGAGGTACCCTGGTTGTAATTCCTTAAAGACAGAGTTGTTTGTTCTTTTGTTAGTCCATGAGATAGTCAATACTCTTCTTCAACACTAAGATTCAAAGGCATCAATTCTTCTTCTGTTATCCTTATTCACTGTCCAACTTTCAGATGCACAGGAAGAAAATAAAAATACTGTGCCTTGGATGAGGTACACCTTAGTATTTAAACTGACATTATTGCTCTTTAGTACTTTGGAGAGGTGTTTGAAAGCAGATTTTTCCCAATGCAACATATCTTTTAAATTCTTGACTCTTGATTTCATGAATGCTGGTTGTGGATCTAAGGAAAAGGAAACCCTTGACGTCTTCAATCTTATCTCAGTCTATCATAATGTTGCCTATTATTCTGTGGCTAGTATTTCTTTTTTCGTGTGGAAATGTAATTGAGGGTTATAGTCTTTGGTCTTCTGTGTAAGTGTTTCAAGTCTTTTTTGCTTTCTGCAAGCAAGGTTCTGTAATTTGCGCAATACATGTTATTGACAAATCCCTCTCCAATTCTGATTCATATAGCCCAGTATCTTGAATGATTTGTTCAGCATACAGACTGAATAGGTATGGATAAAGGATACAATCTTGACTCATGCCTTTCCAGAGTAGACATCTTTCAGTGGAGTTTCCAGATTCAGATAGACTAAGAAAGGGTTTCCCACCCACTTTTGAAATAATAGGACTTGAAAATCCCTTGAATAGCGGGGAAACATTATTAAGAATACTGAACATAGAGTCCTTTAGACTGGAACATTCAAAAAAGAAATAGTGGCAAACATTCATTAGTAATTACAGCATGGAATGTGTGAGGTATGAATCTAGGAGAATTGGAAGTTGTGAAAAAAATGAAACCATGTGCATACATATCAACATCCTAGGAATTAATGGACTGAGATGGACTGTACTAGTCATTTTGAATTAGACAGTCATGATCTATTAGGACAGGAATGGTAACTTGAAGAAGAATGATATTACATTCATAGTAAAAAGAAGAACATTTAAAGATATATCTTGATGTACAATGCTATGAGTGATAGGAGATGATCATATGCATACAAGAAAGATACAACAATTATTCAAATACCTGCATTTGTTGTTAGATGCTACTGAGTTGTCTGTGACTCATAGCAACCTTCTAAAAATGGATTTGAACCTTGCCCTGACCTGTGACATCCTCAATATTTCTAATATACTTGAGGCCATTGCTAAAGTCAGTGTGTCAATATATCTTGTTGAGGATCTTCTATCTTTCTAAGCATTATGCCCATTTCCAAGGACTGGACCCTCCTAACAACATGCCCAAAAGATGTGAGCTGGAACTTCACCATCCTTGCTCCAAGGAGAACCTCAGGTGCACCCGCTCCAAGACATATTTGTTTGTTCTATTGTCCGTCCATGGGATATTCAGTGCTCTTCTCCAACATCACAAGTAAAAGACAGAAATTCTTCTTCTGTCTTTCTTACTGTCCAACTCCCAGATGCATAGCAAGTGCATGACCATGGCTTGAATCAGATACACCTTAGTCTTGAAACTGGCTTTATTTTTTCCTTAGCACCTTAGAGATGTCCTTAACAAATTTACTCAATGCAATATGTCTTTAGATTTCTTGACTGCTCGTTCCAAGGGCATTTATTGTGGATCCACACAAGCTGAAATTGTTAACAACTGCGATATTCTTTCCATCTAGCTAATATTAGATGGATATTGGCTGAAAGCAGGGATTACCAGAGGAATGTCTATCTGTGCTTCATTGATTATGCAAAGGCGTTTGACTATGTAGATCATAAAAAACTGTGGCTGACTCTGAGAAGAATGGGAATCCCAGAACACTTGATCATGCTAATGCGAAACTTATACTTGAACCAAGTGGCAGTCGTCAGAACAGAGCAAGGAAACGCTGCATGGTTCAAAATTGGGAAGGGCGTATGCCAGGGATGTGTCCTGTCTCCATACCTTTTCAACCTGTATGCAGAACAGATCATCCAGGAGGCTGGGCTCTATGAGGAGAAATGTGACATCAGGATTGGTGGAAGATCCATAAACAATCTGAGTTATGTAGATGATACAACCCTGCTTGCTGAAACTCAGGAGGACCTGAAGCGCTTGCTGCTGATGGTCAGGGACTGCAGCCTTCAATATGGATTGAGGCTCAATGTCAAGAAGACAAAGAGTCTCACCACTGGACCAATTGGCAGCATCAGGATGGATGGTGAAGAGATTGAGATTGTTCACAGCTTTAGTTTGCTTGGCTCCACAATCAAGTCTTGCCACCAGCAGCCAGGAAATTAAAAGACGTATTGCCATGGAAAGTCTGCTGTTAGGGACCTCTCTAAAGTACTCAAGAGCAACGGTGTGTGTATCTGGAGACAAAGGTGCATCTGGTACAGGCCATGGTCTTTGCAATCATTTGTTATGCATCAGAGAGCTGGACAATACCAAGGAGGATAGAAGGAGAATTGATGCTTTTGAGCTTTGGTGTTGGAGAAGAGTTTTGAAGGTACCATGGACAGCTAAGAGAACAAACAGA
>NW_006399962.1:1026021-1028800 GCF_000299155.1 Elephantulus edwardii | reverse complement strand
CTACATTCATGGTTCTCACATTCCATGTCCCAATCACCAGTGTCTGCTTACAACTGTTCCTCTTCCTTTGTATTTCCATACTTGAAAACTCAACCTCCTTTGCCATTTCTGTTATCTAAATGCAAAACATTATACATTAGATCCTCTAATATTCATATGCTTTCAAGCTCTCACTCTGGTCATGAATGTTCCTGTAGATGAATCTCAGAAGTCATTAGCACTAAGATAGAGACATACAGTCACATTTCTTTTCTCTGTTCTTATCTGAACACTCTCCTCAGGTCTGGGGCACACAGTCTTCATTTGTTCTGCCTGGGCAGAAGCTCCCCCTACCCCCCACATCCTGCTATTTATATTTTTCCTCAGGTATATCTCAGTAGATGAGACCCAACAGGGGAAAGAAAAAGGAAATCTTGTGTTTGTAATAAAAAAAAATAAGTATTTGAAAGAAGTTGAGTCTCTTAGAATTATAGGAGAGCTTTGGGATGTGGGTAGAGTGATATGATCAACCTACATGCCTCAATCAGATGTGCAAAGCAAATGGAATGTCTTCATTTCCTAAATCTGGTTGATGGGTTTCTCCTTTCCTGGTGACACCTCACTGGATAGTGTTAGGGCAAGGCATAGAAGTTAACTTTAAATAATTTATGTTATATCAGTGCTTTCTGATATAAATAATCTCCCTTGGGTTACTCAATCTCCTTTGGGTGTTTAATTTTTTAGGACTTTTTTATCTTTTCCCTTTCTACTCTCTAATTTGGCATCTGGATGCACTAGAGTATGAAGCATATGTGACCTCTTGTTAGCAGAGAAAGAGTCCCTAGGTTGTGACATAGTAATTGCCTTCAGTTGCTAACTGAAAGATTGGAGGTTTGAGTACACTCAGGTCTCTTGGGAAAAAGGTTTGGAAATATACTTCTGCAATATTAGCTACTAAAAACCATGTAGAGCACAGTGCTACTTTGATATATATGAAGTTATCATGAGTTGAAGTTAAAACTATTTAATGCCTTAGGCTGAGTTCTCTAGAGAACCAAAACCAGTAATTCTCTCTCTCTCTGTCTCCTAGCTGTTGTTTCCTATATATTGATTATTGTTAGGTGTTGTCAAGGCAATTCCAACTCATAATTACCCTATGAATAACAGATTGAAATATTGTTTGATTTTGTACGATCCACACAGTTTCTTCTGTGCTTAAGTCCATTGTTAGTCATTTTTTCAATCCATCTTGTGAAGGCTTTCTTCGTCTTCACTGGTCCTTTACTTTTCTAAGCATAATGTCCTTTTCTGAGGACAGAAGCAACATTGTTGTTACATACCATTGACTTGGAATTAACTCATAGTTGACCCTCCAGCAGGTTTTCAGAGGCTATAAATTACATTGGAGGAGATTGCTTATCTTTCTCCTTCAGAGCAGTTGGTGGATTCGTACTACATGCGAATTGTAGTTGGTAGTACAACTCCGTATCCACTAGGCCATCAGAGTTCATACAGTTACATACAGCATATGAGGTGAAGTTTAACCATCATTTTTTCAAAGGAGTACCTTGGCTACAACACACACACACACACACACACACACACTCTCTCTCCACATAGATACACACTATATTCTGAGGCTCTGTCTAACTTACTTCAGACATGTAGTGAGGAGAGACCAGTCCTTGGAGAGGGACATCATGCTGGGCAGAGTGGAGGAACAGCGCAGGAGGGGAAGACCCTCTATGAGGTGGATTGTTGATTCAGTGATTGAGGTAATCGGGATGGGTGTGTCAGAGGCAGTGCGATTGGCACAGGATAGACCAGGGTTTAGGGCTGTTGTACATAGGGTCGCTATGAGTCGCAAACGACTCGACGGCACATAACAACAACAACATATATATCTATATATACACATATATATATACACACATATTTATACACACACACACACACACACACACACATTTCAGCAGAGGCACCTACTGAGGCTGATGAAGACAATGTTGCCATGCAGCACTGCAGGCACTGCTGGCTTCAGAAATGAATACATTCAGAGTTGATAGACTACAGGTTCAAGTCTAGAGATACCAAGTCAGATACAGGATCCAAAGCAGCAAACAGCTATCTAGCTTTGTCAGAATCGAAACATATATTCAGTATAGGTTACACCCCTGAGGAGACTTTCTCTACATCAAATCAGGATGATCATATTACATAACTGCCTCTAATTCTCCATCATTTACATGACAGATGTTAGAATTTATAATACATAGGGTAATTACATATACAAAAAATCATGGCCATGGTCACATTCTATATCAACCATCACAGTTATTAGTGGAGAGATAGGAAATTCAGGGCCATGCAATGCCCTTGGCTTCTCCTTGGTCTTCACTGGGTGGTGGCTGATTTGTCTGTTCCCTATACTAATTTTGGAGATTGATCTGCATAGTGTTTGAAGTTGAGTTTATGCCTTTCCCCCTTATTATGAAGTCTTTCAATACTGCAACTATTTGTCCCAATTGTAGTCCTCCAGAGGTTGACCCAGATCTCTGAATCCTTTCTCCAGAGCAGATAGGAAGCCCCAGGTCTTTTGCATACCTTGTCCACATCATGTGAAGCCAAGAACATTACCAGAGCTCCTCTGGTTAACTACCTGCCTCTAGCAACACTGCACTTTTTTTTTTTTTTTTTAAATTTTGTGTGCATGTACCGTCAAATCAGATCTGACTGGTACAGGAGGATATTGCGCCTCCTTCTCCGGCAGAGCATCTGGTGGATTTGAACCGTGTTCCTC
>NW_006399962.1:1021570-1025921 GCF_000299155.1 Elephantulus edwardii | reverse complement strand
CTAAGAGAACAAACAGATTCATCCCAGAGAGGGTTAAACCAGGCTGCTCCTTGGAGGCAAGGATTCTGAGGCTTTGTCTGACATACTTTGGTCATGTTGTAAGGAGAGACCGGTCCTTGGAGAGGGACATCATGCATGGAAGGGTGGAGGTCAGGTGCAGGAGGGGAAGGCACTCTGGGAGATGGATTGCTTCAGTGACTGGGGCAATCGGGATGAGTGTGTCTGAGGCAGTGCGATTGGCACAGTACAGAGCAGAGTTTAGAACTGTTGTACATAGGGTTGCTATGAGCCGCAAGCAACTCGATGGCATATAACAACAATGGCATAACATCATGATGTTGCTCATTAGCTCAAAATACACATGGAAAGCTATATAGTCTTTGATCTTCTGCAGCAAATGTTTCAAATGTTCTTGACTTTCAGCAAGCAATTATGTTTTGTCATCTATATAACGCTAGTTATTCATGAATCTTCCTCTGATCTTACTGGCACATTCTTCTTCCTAAAGACAGCTTCTCCAATAATTTGTTTGGCATATAGATTGATTAGATATGGGGGAAAGTAAATCAGGCAGTGTCCCCTTGCTTTGTTTGGACTCCAGCTTCTTGGTCTAAGTATAAGCTTACCATAAGCAAGTAAATGCACCACCACTAGAAACTGAAGATTCTACAAAGTTTTATAGTCTGAAATAAATTGAGCATGCAACCATGATGCATCAATAATAAATGTTGATTGGAGCGTCTGGGGCGGAGGTCTCAATGGCAGCAGCCTTGGCGTGGGTTGGTCTCCAGCCGGTGAAGGAGATTCATGTTCTGTTCTGCCCCTTTGAGAAGAACGTGGAGGCCACGAGGGTCTTTCTCCAGGCGGTCAGCAGAGAGAAGGTCTGCGCTACCAACCTCTAGTGTGTGGTGATCGCGGACTCAGAGCCCTGCGTGGACGTGCTGTTCGGGGATGGTCACCTCCTGGTCATGCGAGGCCTCCACCTCACCATCCAGCAAATGCTCGGGGTCTTCGCCTCCCACATCTGGGCCCGGGCCCCACATCTGGGCCTGGACCGCCTCGGGGAACGACAGTTCAGCTGCGGAGACCAGCCGCAGCTGAGCGGAAGAGACCAAAGAGAGACAAGGACACCACCTTAGGACAACCTGACCTCATCACAGGAGGACCACGGAGCACGGCCCCACATCCCTGTGTCTCCCCACCCCCGATCTGCACCCCTAAAAGCCCCGCAGACCAGCCAGCCTTTCCATCGGTGGGATTAGTGCCGCGTGAATTGAGTCCACTTCACCTACTGCTCAGCCCTTTCGCATCTGGATTCTCCCTCAACCCTCCCCTGACCCTCAAGAGACCCTCTGACACGAGCCCCATCCATGGACAGCTCCGTTCTTAACATCTTCATACCACCAGTTGCTTTATCATTTGTGTGTCCTAGTCCTGGTCACTTCAGGGTACCCGCTGTGGAGGCTCACCTTGTGGCAGGAGGCTATTTGACCTTTCCTCCTGTTTTCCTGAAGGGTCTCACCCTACTGACGGGAAGTGACCCTTGCTTTTTTGTTTGATTTTCACCCCAAATCCAGTGCTGCAGACTCCAGTACTTAGTACTAGTCTCCCCCAACCCCACCAGTGTTCCTGTCCAGGTAGATTTGAGAGTGTTGCAGACACACGTTCTTGTCTCTCCAGAGACATCCCATTCCTTTTTTTTTTTTTCACTTTGGAGAAGTCCTTGACAGCATGCTTTGACTGCTTTTGTTTCTTCCTTTGAATTGATTATTTATTTATGTATGTATATATGTATGTGTGTATTTATGTATTTATTTATTTATACTCATTGTTGCACACACTTCCCATTCGCAAAAGTTGGAAACAAAGAAGGACTTGTAGTTGGAAAATGCAGACTTGGTGAAATGAGGCTAGAGAACAAATAATAGACTTTTAAATGATCAGGGATTTATTTATTGTAAATATTTTTCTAAAAAAACATAAACAGCAGCTATACACATGGATCTTACCCTGTGGACTACACAGGAATTAGATTGGCTACATCTTTGGAAAGAATTGATGGTGAAGCTCAGTAGCACATGAAGACTTTACTAAGACATAAATGTTCAGTCTATTTTTAATATGAAAATTTAGCTTTCCCCTATAAGTTTCTTGTTTAAACTGAGTCGGTTGAAGTCATGTGGCCATCCCTTAGGGGGAGACATGAAGAGGTCAGCAATAACCTGAGTTCACAGGGTCTGTGAGGGACTAGGATCCAGGCTGCTTCTTCACAGAAGCAGTGACATACCAGGCTGAGGATGCTGTAGTTCATACTTCTCCTTAGGTGACATTTTGCCCTTCTCAGGCCTCATTGCTAAACATTACTGCAAGTTTAAGAAGAGACTTGTATTCACAAGGAAACCTGAACTGGAACTTACGGCCTGCATCAGGAGTGATCTGCTTTGGTGTGTGTATACAATTACAGGTGGCAGCATCTTAGCAAGATTGATTTTATAAGTTGATGGAAGTCTTTGCTGACCATGTTGTTATTCATGGGAACAATTTTAGTTAGTTAATTATTTATCACTTCTTTTTCCTAGTGGATGTAATGAAATAAGAATCTTTATACAAGAACTATACAAATGTTGTCCTTCTACCGTATATAATGGAAGGACTTTGGCCAGTTAAAGATAATTGCTATTGTTAAATATTGATAAGATGGAGAGGTTTCTTCTTCTATTTTTCTATCTAGAAGGGAACAACTCTGGGAAGTGGAATCAATGTACCCTGAATATTTAATCCAATGAGTATCAAGGAGGGAGAAAATTATTTGGAAGGAGGATACATTTTTGTTTTTGATAACAGACTTCCCAGATGCTGATTATAGTCTGAGAGACATTTACAAAGTAGAAGTGAATAAAGAACTAGCATTTTAAAATATCAAGCCAGAGTCTAATGGTGTGTGTTCTGTAACCTTGGACAAGCTTCCCAGAAAAGAATGTGGTAAGAAAAATATAAGTGACTCATACAATAGGGGCAACACTAATTAGAAGAGAAAGTGCAAAGGTCATTAACATCATGTATAGAAAATGGACTCTCAGGCTTGAAAAACTAAATCTCAAACAGTGGCAAGCCCTGGAGAGATGAAAGCAAATAAAGTTGTGAGCTGGAGTCAACCTTGATGAAAGTGGTAGATGGGATAAAGGAGTCAAATCACAGGACCATCTGCAGCAGGCCTTGGCCCACCTGACGAACAGGTCACCTCGTGCCTTCTTCCTCCTTTCCTGGCTAATCTGAAAGCCTTTTAGAAAAAGAAAGTGAATGCATTCATCTACTCGCTCTTTCTAAAAGGGACACAAAGGATTTAATAGAACATCAAAGGCTGGCTTGAATGCAGGAAAAACCAAACCAAATCCGTTGCCATGGAATTGATACCACTCCTGGTGACACCATGTGCTGCAGAGTATAACCACTCTGTAGGGTTTTCTTGGCTGAAATTTTGCCAGCGTAGAATGTTATAACTGTACTGTTGGGGTGGGTTTAAGCCACCAGCCTTCAGGTTAATAGCCTAACATGAACCATTTATGCTACCCAAGTAGTTCATCAAAGGGTAATGTGGAGGTCTTTAACATGCTAGTGTGTAATGGAAGAGGAGACAACTTGCTTCTTCGATGATGGTGTGGCAGTGATGTCAGCAAGCTGGGAACTGTTTAAGCTGATTTCATTATGTATGTGTGGATGTGTGTGGATTTGAAGAGAGGGATTTTACCTCTGACCACAGGCTGATGTTGAAGGCTCTATAGACCTGTGCGTCATTTAGGGTACAGCTAACCTCACTGCTCTGGAGTTGGTTCTGACCCATGGCAACCCTCCATGATATTTCTGAGGCTGACAATCTTTATGGAAGGGGACTCTATTTATTTTATCCGTAGGCGTCCTAGTGGATTTGACCCACTGACCTTTCAGTCAACAGTTCAGTGTATTATACATTGTTGTTGTTAAGTGCCATTGAGTTGTAGGCAACTCATAGAGACCCTATGAATGAAAGTCCTTGACACTTGCACGACTCTCATTCTTTCTCTAGGTTCATAGGGTTTCTAGAGGCAAGCTGTTTATGGAAGTGGATGCCACTCCTGCTTCCAAGCTTGTTTTAATAGGGGAGCTCCACCAAATACCGTCCACCATAGATAACCATCAACACATTTGACCCATCAGCGTCACAGTGTTCAGCTTTACAGAAACCATGAGTTACCTCTGTGTGGCAAGTGGACACACCAGGACTATACAACCTAGAAGAAATATTATACATTGTTGTTGTTGTTGTTGTTATGTGCCCTCGAGTCGCCTGCGACTCATAGCGACCCTATGTACA
>NW_006399962.1:1011936-1016210 GCF_000299155.1 Elephantulus edwardii | reverse complement strand
TTTTTTTTAAATTTTGTGTGCATGTACCGTCAAATCAGATCTGACTGGTACAGGAGGATATTGCGCCTCCTTCTCCGGCAGAGCATCTGGTGGATTTGAACCGTGTTCCTCTGGGATTGCTGTGCAGCTTCTTGCCACTAGGCCACCAGAGCTCCCCGCAACACTGCACTTTTGTCCCCATGGTTCTTGTTGTGAAGCCCGATGTATGTTTATCTTCTGTAGCCTCACAGGCTCTCAATCTATACTCACGGAATCATGCCAATCATGAAATTTATTAAAAAGTTCTTATACTCTTCTGAATCTGAATACTGATGTTTCTATTAAGCCTGCTCCCAGGATTCTATAATAGACTGGAGAAGTGAGTCATCGGCATTTGCTCTTACCTCCCTAAACCCCACTGGAATTTGGAAGAGGAACATTTACCATGTTCTCTTTCTATCTGGTCAGGACTAGCTGACATCACATTCTCACCCTTCCTTTAGTTGCAATCCCTCTTGTCTTCTCTTGCACCATAATGGCTGTTATGGACCACAACCCCCCATCAATAAGAACTTAAAAATATTTTCCCAATTATGTATGTTTAAGGAGATGATGATGAGCCCCTTTTGTAATTACAATTGTTGAGAAAGTTTTCTCTCCTAGCAGTTTCTGTAGAATGGAATAAAGTGGTGATTGATCAAATACTATTCATGGTTTGCTGTTTAAACATTGCAGTCATGAAGAAAGGAGCTAGAAACCTTTGCCTCTGCAAATTGAGCATCCGCAGCTTTTGTGTTAGAAACTATTTATGATCCTTGTTTTGAGAAATTAGGATGCTGAAAAAGATTCTGGAAAAAAAATATGCAATTTGGCTGGAAAATCTCATGCTTGGTTGCAACACATTCACAGAACATTCACAGGAAATAATTGCGAGTTCACACAATACGCTCTGTGGGTGTGAGGCAGAATAGCTCTCAGGATCCCCAGATGAAGGTTCTTAGCCATTTATGCAAAGAAACATTAAAATAATGATACGAGGATTTCAGAGAACTTGCTCAGAGAGGGAAAGAGGTCTCAAATCATATACTTCATTATTCTTGGGATACAAGCTGCTGGATGAGATGTACTCTTAGTGTTTTTCTTTAGGATGTCAACCATGCTTTTTGAACTTTTTGTTTTTCAATTATGCTGCTTATATGTTTAAAATATAGAAAAGTAAACAAGTTAAACCATAAAGTTCATATGGAAAAATAATCACACAAAATCATTAGGAAAGTATACAGTACAAAAGAGCTCTGAGGAGGTACAACATCTACCAGATTAAGATAGTGAAGACAGAGCAGTAACAACAGGGTTTCTTCTGCTGCACGTAAGTTCCTTGTGAGTCAGAATTGACTCAAGACTCTTAGTGTTTTAAGGACTTGGATCATTTTAGTTTGGCTGAGGAATCCTGATCATGAGAAATTTTCTTTTTTAATTGGAGAGTAATAGGAACAGGGAAGAAACATAGATGATATCTATTCTTTACAAGAAATAAAAAGGGGACATCATGCTTGGAAATGTGAAGGGCCAGCAAAAGAGAAGAGAAGACAGTTAAATTGACCCAGTGACCACAGCAATGGGCTCAAGTGTGTCAGATATAAGGGTAGTTTAGTCTTCCAAAATGGGGAAGATGTTATCTTTTTGCAGTCATTTATGTCTCCCTGAGAACCTCTGGAGCCTTGTCCTTGATCTAAGAGTTATAGGAAGAAAAAGATGTGAGCCTTATCCCAAGATTCATGAAAACTAGCTTGGGAAGTTACTACTTGTCTCTGAATCTGGTGTACTCTGGTGGCTTGCATGTTGCTGTGATACTGGAAGCTATACTATCAGCATTTTGAATAATAGCAATCAGCGGTGGACAGGTTTCAGTGGAACTTTCAGACTAAGACAGGCTAGGGACTAGGTAATCTAGTCCTGAAAAAACCATCCAGTGAAATTCTCATTAATAGCAGCAGAACCTTCTCTGATATAATACCTGAAGATTAGCCCATCCAGTTGGAAGACACTCTAAATATTACTGAGAAACATGCCTCCTCAATGTGGTGTCAATCTTAGTGAAGTGGATGGAGTAAAGCTTTGAAGAGGTTTGTTGATTGAAGTGGCACAATTAAAAATGAAAAGAAGCAGGGTGCAACAATGAATGAATGGAGTTCCAAAATCTCTGTAGATGTTCATTGAAATGAAAAATAAACAACCTAAATTAAAAAAAATGAAAAGAAGCAAACAGAAACATTCACCAATAACCAACTTGTTGAGTATAGGAAGTAGGAATCAAGGAACATTGAAATTTCATTAAATAGAATGCTTGAGGAGTCAGATCCAGGGCATTAGTACAATTAAATGAACTACTATTGGCTATTTTGAATTTTAAAAAATGACACATTGAAAAAGAATGGCATCACATAATCATAAAAATATCTTAATATGGTTGAATAGAAAGATAATATGGAATGAATGGATGATCAGACACTTGGGTATTATAATTGATCATTATAGAATAAAATGAGCATAAGTGGTTGATTGGAAAAACTATATGCTTTGAAGATATCACTCAAGTCACAATTTTAAAAATATAATTTGAATATACATTCTGACTTCTACAGTAACCAAGAAAACTCAGAGAAGGAAACCAAGAAAGCAATACCATTTACAATAGCAAACTATGAATTGAGATACTTGGGTGTAAACCTAACTAGAGATACAAAATGACTCTACAAAGAAGACTACAGAGAATTTCTGCAAGATACAATAAAAGACCTAAAAAAAAAAAATGGAAAAATGTTCCCTGTTCATGGATAGGAAGACTCTATATTGTGAAAATGACTATCCTATCAAAAGCAATCTACATGTTCAATGCAATCTCAATACAGATGCCAAATTCATTTTTCAAGGAGATTGAAAGAGAAATTGTCAAGTTTATTTGGAGAGGAAAGAGACTCCAAATAAGAAAACACTTCTGAAAAACAAAAATGAAGTAGGAGGCATAGCACTCCCAGACCTCAAAACCTACTACACAGCAGTAGTAACCAAAACAGCATGGTACTGGTACAGTGATAGGCACATAGACCAATGGAACAGAATTGAAAACCCAGAAATAGACCCGACTATCTGTGGTTGACCAATATTTGACAAGGAAATAAAACCTATCAAATGGGGAAATGACAACCTCTTCAACAAATGGTGCTGGCAAAGCTGGACTGTTCCTGCACAAAACTTAAACAGGATCTGCATCTCACACCATAAACAAAAATCACTCAAGGTGGATCAGAGACTGGGGAGTAAAGCCCCAAACCATAAAGTTCATAAGAGACAAACTGGGATCAAGCTTAGAAGCCCTAGTCTATGGTATAAAAAGACTGCCAAACACAGGCAGAAATGCACAATCTGAACATGATAAAATTGGTGAATGGGAACTTCTAAAGATTAAATTTCTTTTTTTTGGTTTTTTTTAGATTAAATTTCTGTGTGCATACAAACCTTTTTTTCAAGAGGGTAAAAAGACAACCTACTGACTGGGAACAAACATTTGACAATACCATCTCAGACAAGAGTCTCATAATGAAAGTTTATAGAATACTCCAGGACCTCCACAAAAAAAAAAGAAAAAAAAGAATAATAACCTGATTACAAAATGGACAAAAGACATGGGAAGAACTTTCACAGAGAAAGATATTAAAATGGCTGACTGATGCATGAAGACATGCCCAAATCACTGGCAGTAAGAGAGATGCAAATCAAAACCACAATGAGATAGTATCTCACTCCAGTATATGTGACAAAGTTTAACAGGACAGCAAGTAATAAATTTTGGAGAGGATATGGAGAGATAGGAACTCTTTTACACTGTTGGTGGACTTGTACAATGGTACAACAACTCTGAAAGGTAGTTTGGTGCTTCCTCAAAAAGCTGAATGGAATACAACACTCAGGAGCAATGATTTTGTAAATGACTACCTGATTTGGGAGGGACTGGAGAGCATTATATGAGTGAACTAACTCAGTCCTACAAGGAAAAGTACTGTATAAAACCATTATTGTAGCGTGAGTATGAGGATCTAATGGAAAGAGAGGGGTGAGGATGGGTGGGGCAGTAGGGTGTTAATCATATGGTTGCACAATTCACTGGATGGGTAGGGCTGAAAGAAACGTGAAGGATCTTTTGTGAAAAACAATGTAAATAAATGTAAAAAAAAAACCAATGAAAAACTTTGTAAATAAATTAGTATAAAATTATAGGTTGCAACACCTCCATG
>NW_006399962.1:970241-1010876 GCF_000299155.1 Elephantulus edwardii | reverse complement strand
TGCCACTCCTGCTTCCAAGCTTGTTTCAACCAGGGAGTGCCACCGAATACTGTCTACCATGTGTAACTGTTATTGTATTTGACAAATCAGGGTCACAGTGTTCAGCTTCACACTGACTACAAGTTACCTCTGCATGGCAAGTGGATATGCCAGGGTTGTACAACCTAGAAGACTGAACTAAAACAATGAAAAACAGGCCTTAGGGCCGTGGATTAGAGTTACCCACTTTTGGCTTGGTAGCATCGCTTTTGGTCTACTAGGCCAACTGGTCTCTCTGTGTTGTTAAGTGCTGTTGAGTCGTAATAATAGTAAAGTAGTATAGTATATAATAATATTATATATAATATAGAAATTTAGTAATAATAAAGGGTGTGCATCAGGGATGTGTCCTATCTCCGTATCTTTTCAATCTGTAAATGGAGCAGTTTATCCAGAAGTTGGGCTCTATGAGTAGAAGTGTGGCATCAGGATTGGAGATAGACTCATCAGCAATCTACATTATGCAGACGACACAACCCTGCTTGCTGAAACTGAGGAGGACCTGAAATGCTTGCTATAGAAGGTCAAGGACTGCAGCTTTCAATATGGATTGAAGCTCAACATCAAGAAAACAAAGATTCTCACCAATGGGCAGCATCACGATAGATGGTGAGGAGACTGAGATTGTTTACAGCTTCAGTTTGTTTGGTTTTACAATCAGCATTCTTGGTACCAGCAGCCAGGAAATTAAAAGACTAATTGCATTGGGAAAGTCTACTGTCAGAGACCTCTCCAAAGTACTACTGAAGAGAAATTATATCAGTCTGGAGATTAAGGTGCACCTGATACAGGCCATAGTCTTTGCAATTACTTGTCATGCATCAGAGAGCTGAACAATGACTAGGGCTGATAGAGGAAGAGTTAATGCCTTTGAGCTGTGGTGTTGGAGAAGAGTATTGAATACACCATGGAGTGCTAAGAGAACAAACAAGTTTGTCCTGGAGAGGGTGAAGCCAAGCTGCTCCTTGGAGGCAATGATTTTGAAGCTTAGTCTGACATACTTTGGATATCTTGCAAGGTGAGATCATTCTTTGCAGAGGAACGTCATGCTTAGGAGGGTGGAGAGGCAGCGCAAGAGAGGAAGACCCTAGATGAGATGGATTAATTCAGTCACTGTGGTAATGGGGATGGGTGTGTTGGAAACAGTGGGATTGGCAAGGGACAGAGCAGGATTTAGGCTTTTTTTTTTATTAAATTTTATTAGTTTTAATGAACATTTACAGAGATTTTGAGTTTTCATTCATTCATTGTTGCACAGGATTTAGGCTTTTATACATAAGGTCACTATGAGTCACAGGTGACTTGATGGCACATACCAACAACAACAACAACAACAATTATTATTACTATAATTTACCAAATATACCACTAAATTACTAGTGAGAAACATAAAGAAATTGAAGTCTTTTAACAAAATTTTACAGTCTGAAAAAAATCAAGCATGCAGTAAAGATGATACTCTCAGGTGGTTAGATTGTGAAAGTTGAAGACAAGAAGGATCAGTTGTTGGAAAATACAGTTTTGGTAATAGAAACGGTGCTAGAAATTGCAAGACAGAAATTTGCAAGACCAGTGGTCTATTTATTGGAAATAATTTTTTCCACAGCAATATCATCAATAAATATACACATAAGCCTTTCTGGTTGTAATACGTAGGAATGAAATAAACTATGTGCAAAGAGATGATGGAAATGCTCAATACCATCGGTTACATCAAGGATAGGAAAGCTCCTTTAACTGCTCATATGCAATTTCAAGTTGAAAGAAACAATATTAATCATACAGTCCACACAAGTCAATGTATAGTCTTAAGTTTAGAAACTATCTCAAGAATAAATTTAATGCATTGAACATTAACAATCAAAGACTAGACAATTTGTGAGATGATATAAAGGACATTATACATGAAGAAAGCAGAAAGGAGGTTGAAAGGAAAGGCCAAAATAATGCCAGAAGACTCAGAAACTTACTCCTTACTTAGAATTGCTAAAGGAAAAAATAATGAGTAAAAAAATTTAAATAGACAATTTCAAATGGAGTCTTGAGAAGATATGGCAAAGTATTGCATTAAAATGTACAAATACCTGAAGTTAGAAAACCAAATGAAAGAACATGTTCAGCATGTCTAAAGCTCAAATAATTGAAACAACTCCTTCAAACCTTAAGCTGCAATACTACAGCATTTTCTAGGAAAAATGTTGATGATATAGAAGTATCAAAAAGGAGATACAAGGTATATGCACAGTAATTGTAACAAATGTCACTGGTAGACATTCAACCATTTCAGAAGACAATATATGATTAAGAGTCAGTAGTCTTCATAGACTGGAAAAAAATATTGAATATACCATGGACTGCCAGGAGAACAAATAGTTTCATCCTGTTGTTGTTGTTGTTATGTGCCATCGGGTCGTTTCTGACTCATAACGACCCTATGCACAACAGCTCTAAACCCTGCTCTATCCTGCGCCAACCGCACCGCCTCTGACACACCCATCCCGATTACCCCAGTCACCGAATCAATCCATCTCATAGAGGGTCTTCCCCTCCTGCGCTGTCCCTCCACCCTCCCAAGCATGATGTCCCTCTCCAAGGACCCGTCCCTCCTGGCAACATGTCCAAAGTATGTCAGACGAAGCCCCAGAATCCTTGCCTCCAAGGAGCAGCTTGGTTTAATCCTCTCCAAGATGGATCTGTTTGTTTTCCTGGCAGTCCAGGGTACATTCAGTACCCTTCTCCAGCACCACAGCTCAAAAGCATCCACTCTCCTTCTGTCCTCCCTAGTCATTGTCCAACTCTCTGATGCATAACAAGCGATTGCAAATACCATGACCTGTATCAGGCGCACCTTAGTCTCCGGAGAGACACTGTTGCTCCTGAGTACGTTTGAGAGGTCCCTAACGGCAGACTTTCCCATCGCGATACGCTTTTTGATTTCCTGACTGCTGGTACCAAGAGTGTTAACTGTGGAGCCGAGCAAAGTGAAGCTGTGAACACTCTCAATCTCTTCATCATCCATCCTGACGCTGCCAATTGGTCCAGTGGCGAGAATCTTTGTCTTCTTGACGTTGAGCCTTAGTCCGTACCGAAGGCTGAAGTCCTTGACCCTTCGCAGCAAGTGCATGAGGTCCTCCTCAGTTTCAGCAAGCAAGGTTGTGTCATCTACATAACGAAGATTGTTGATAGATCTTCCACCAATCCTGATGCCACTGCGCGCGACCTTCAGCGCTCTGGCCGACTGGCTTGGCGTGCTAGCCCAGGTTCCCCTCAATGCACACCTCGCGTGCCCCTGTCCCCGCCAACCCCAGTTTCATCCTAGAAAGGGTAAAACCAGGCTGCCCCTTGGAGGTAAGGATTCTGAAACTTTGTCTAACAAACTTTGGTCATGCTGTCAGGAAGGACTAGTCCTTGGAGAAGGACATCATGCTTGAGAGGGTGGTGGGACAGTACAAAAAGAAGACCCTCAAGGAGATGGATTGGATCAGTGTCTGGGGTAATGGAGGTAGCTGTGTCAGAGACAATAAGGTTGGTATAGGATAGAGCAGACATCAGAGCTGTTGTACATGGGGTCGACACCACATAACAACAACAACAAGTCTTGATAGAATAAATTAAAGCTTTACTGAAGACACTGGAATAAAAAATAAGGAATTTATGTAACAATGGAATTATTTCAACAAAGGAATGCAAGGCTCAAAGCAACTCACCTATTCATGACAAGAGATTTGGAAAATAGCCACCTGGCTAAGAGATAAAGAGTTCCATGTCTGTGTCTATTCCAAAGAAAAGTGGTCTAAAATAATGCAGAAATCATTGAACAGTATCGTTTATATCACAGACAAGCAAAATTTTGCTGAAGAGAATTTAAAAAATGGTTATTGGAGTGCACAAGAAATAGCCAGAAATTTGAGCCAGGTTCAGAAAAAATTTGGAATGAGGATGTTATTGCTGATAAAAGATGGATTTTAGTTAAAACAAAGAGTAGTAGAAAGATTTTAACTGAGTTTTATTGACTTTACAAAGACCTTGAACTGTGTGGATTATAATAAATTATGAACGCTAAGAAGTTTGGAAATTCCAGAATATTTAAATATGCTCATAGGAAAAAAAAAGAGTTTTAAAACAGGACAAGTGACCATTTTGTGGTTTAAAATCACGAAAAGTCTATGTCAGGGTTTTATACATTCATCATACTTAATCAAACTGCTGAGAAAATAATCTGAGAAATTGAAGATGAATGTGGCTTTAGAATTGGAAGAAGAATCATTAATACCTGTGATATGAAGATAACACAACCTTGCTTGCTGAATTTGAAGAGGACTTGAAAGCACTATTGTTTATGATTAAAAAATCCTATCATCTTCAGTACTGATTAAACCCAAGCATCAAGAAATCAAATATCTTTACAACTAGACCAATAGGCAACATTGTTTGTGGGACCTAAAGTTTCAATGGAGAGGATTGACATTGTTACGGATATAATTTTATTTGAATCTGTAATTAACACCCATGTTCTGGTTATTAAGTGCCATCAAGTCGAGTATGACTCACAGTGACAGATACAACAGATTTGAAACCTGTCTTATTCTGTGCCATCCTTACCACCTTAAACACATTTGAATCCATTGCTGCAAGACACCATCAATCCATCTCGTTGAGGGTCTTCCTCTCCTTTATTGATTTACCACCGTCTCAAGCATGATGTCCCTTTCTGAGAAACTGCCTCTTCTATTGACATTCAGTCAACACTCTAATTAACACCAAACACCTCTAATCAACATTAGTGGAAGGGGCAAAAACATCAAACAACCTATCAGATTGGGCAAATCTACTACAAAAGACCTCTTTGAAGTATTCACAAGCAAAGATGTCACCTTGAGGCCTAGGTGTGCCTGACTTAGGCTGTGATATTTTCAATTGTTTCATATACATGTGAAAGCTGAACAATGACTAAAGAAGACTGAGGAATAATTTATGCTTTTGCATAATTGTGTTAATGAACAATCTTAAACACACCAAAGACTGCCAGAGAACAAATAAACATACTGGAGGAAATACAGCTTTTCTTAGAAGCAAACATAGCCTAGATTTCCTCTCAAGCACTTTAGATGTGCTATCCTTAGAGACCAGTCCCTGGGGAAAGATATCATGCTTGATGAAATAGAGGGTCAAGAAGAAATAGAAAGACCTTCAGTGAGACAGATTGACACAGTGGTTGCAGCAACAGGCTCAAGCATAGCAATGGTCACAGGATGTCATTGGACAGGGTGAAGTTTTGTTCTGTTCTGCAGGGTCATTATAGTTAGAACCAACTCTATGGCATATAACAACAATTTGATGGGATGGATTACATGGAAGGATGACTCATGAAACTAAAAACAAGTATGACAAAATAAGACTTGCACTGCCTAAAAAAAAATCTGAAAGTCTAAGTATAGAAAATTAAAATTATAGAGTAAAAACAAATATATGTATAATTAAAGATTAAATATAGGATAATTGAAAGATGAAATATATACATCAACTTAATAATAATTATATCTTTCATTTCTGTTGCACTTGGCAGTTTCAAGAACACTTTAATGTAATGAAGTTCACTAGAATGATTTCTTATTTTCTGAGATATAGATGTTATTGTATACCATGAGTTGGAAATGACCCATTGCTGACCCTCTGACAGGTTTTTAGTGACAGTTAATCACATGGGAGGAGACTACTCATCCTTCTACTATGAGCAGCTGGTGGATTTGAACAGTATGGTTTTGGGATTGCAGCACAGTTTCTAACAACTGGGCCACAAGAATTACTACTTCTGCTCTTGTCTGCATTAGATACAGCACTCTCATTATCCCTCTAGCCTGGAGTACCTAAGGCCTGAGTTCGAGTTGCCTGGGCCTGAGATGGGCATGTGTGTTTGGAGAGGAGAAAAGCATCTACATTCCAGCTTGTCCCTGGCTGAGAACAAATTCTTTTGGAGGTGAAGCCAGACTGGGAGTGAAGTGGTGGTTGAGCCAGGAAAGCAGTGGCTGACTCAGGAAATTGGCCCAGACAGCTGGAATTTGAGCCCTGAACTGAAACTTCTCTTGGGTTAGAAGTTCAGAAAGAAAAACACAGGCCACGTAACTGCTTACCCTTTCTGGAGCAGTAACTTAAGATCAAGAACCTTTTATCGCCTCAGGCATGAAAAACTCTACCACAGCAGTGTCACATAGGAAGTAGTCCACTCCACATGCTGCACAAGCCCAAAGCAAGATGCCACCCCCGAGTGACATGGTATTAATGGATTTCCTGAAGTCAGAAAGTCTGATGGAGCTTTCTGACACAGAATTCAAAAGAACAATGATGGAATATTTTCAATGGGTGAAATCAAACTTGAAGAATAATAGGACACTGCAAGTAAAAACCAGGAGAAGCTTAAAAAAATCCAAAACAATGCAGATAAAACAAACAAGGCGTTAGAGGCTCTGGAAAAACAAGCAATCACAGCCAACATATGAGGCCAATGTTTCAGGTGCTGTCAACGTGATGGAGGGAAACACATGAACAGAGTTGAAGAGATGGAAAACAGAACCAGTGAAATAGCTGATAAAATAGTCACCACTTATCTGCTAGAGCCAAAGCAGAATCAAAAAGGAAGGAAAAAGAAGAAAACCTAAGAAAAATGTAGGACACCATCAAGAGAAATAACATGTACATCATCAGAATCCCGGAACAGGAAGAAGCAACTAAAGGCACTGAAAAAGTTGTGGAAGAATTTCTAGAAGAAAATTGCCCAGGCATAATGAAGAATGAAAGAATATATATTCAAGAAGCTGAGCAAACACCATGTAGAATAGACCCCAAAAGAAAAACACCAAGGCATATCATAGTCAAATTTGCCAGAACCAAAAATAAGGAGAGAATTCTAAAAGCACCATGGGAGAAGCAAAGAGTAACATATAAGGGAGAGCAGATAAGATTAAATGCTGATTTCTTAGCAGAAACCATTTGAGCAAGAAGAAAGTGGAGGGACAAATACTGAACACTCAAAGAACACAACTGTCAACTAAGGATACTGGACCCAGCAAAATTTTCCATCAAATATGAAGGAGAGATCAAGATATTCACAGAAAAACAGAATCTAAGGGAGTTTGTAAAAACAAGACCAGTGCTGCAGGAAACACTAAGAGATGTCCTTCTTCCAAAGGTGCCACAGAAATCAGGATGGATCAATGTAACTACCAACAACACCAAAAAAATACGCCAACAAAATGATAGCAATAAAAACTTGCCTCTCAATAATCACACTGAATGTGAACGGTTTAAATGCACCACTGAAGAGAAAAAGAGTAGCAGACTGGATAAAAAACCCCAAAATCCATCAATATGCTTTCTAAAAGAGACACACCTGAAAATGAAGATAAAGAAAGATTAAAAATAAAAGGGTGGGGGAAAATATAGCAAATAAAAAAAAAATAAAGCAAATAGCAACCAGGTAAAAAAGCAGGAGTAGTGATATTAATCTCTGATAAAATAAATTTCAATGCTACAACAATCAAAAAGAACAAGGAAGGTCACTACATAATGCTTAAAGAGTCAAAAGAAAAAGAGGACACAACAATAATGAATATCTGTGCACCAAATGAAAGACCTACAAAATATATAAAACAAACTGAAATATTAAATAAAGGGGAAAAGAAAATACTCAACAGTACTAAAGTAGTTGAATTCAATACATCATTCTCAAGAAAAGATAGAACTATCAGAAAGAAACTCAACAAAGATGCTGAAGAATTAAACCATGCAATAAACCAACTTGACCCCATAGCTATTTATAGACTTCTCAAAAAGCATAGCATACTTTCTTCTCTGATGTGCATGGGACATTCTCTAGAATAGATCACATTTTAGGTCACAGGGCAAGCATAAATAAATTTAAAAAAATATAGAAATAATACAGAGCATATTCTCAGATGACAATGCTACAAAATTAGAAATTAATAACAAGAAGATAAAGGAGAAAAACCCCATATATTTGGAAGCTAAACAACACCTTGCTTTCATGTGAGTGGGTATTAGAAGAAATAACAAATGAAATTAAAAAAATTTCTTGAAACAAATGACAATGAAGATATCACTTACCAAAACCTCTGGGAAACAGCCAAAGCAGTAATTGGAGGTCAATTTATAACAATAAGCAAACACATCAAAAGGCAGGAAAAAACCAATGATTGACTTTCTAACCCAACATCTCCAACAAATTAAAAAACAAGAACAGCAAGACACCCTCTAAAAACCCTGAAATTATAAAAATTAGAGCAGAGATAAATGAAATAGAAAACAGATAAACATTGAAACCATCAACAAAACTAGGAGTTGGTTCTTTGGAAAGGTCAATAAAATCACCAAACCACTAGCAAAACTAACAAAGGAAAAACAATCAGTCATTAATCACATTAACAAAGCAAAGAACAAAAGGCCTTTGACAAAACACCCTTTCCTGATTAAAACACTCAACAAAGTAGGAGTATATAAGGGAATTCTTCAACATAGTAAAAGTATATATGCAAACCTGAGGGCCAACATTGTTCTTAATGAATAGAGATTCAAGGCATTCCCTCTGAGAACAGGAACTAGGAAAGGATGCCTACTATCACCTCTCCTATTTAATATTGTATCGGAAGACTTAGAGATAGCAATAAGAAAAGAGAAGGAAATAAGAGGTATCCAAATTGGCAAAGAGGAGGTAAAATTATCTCTATATGCAGATATATGATAGTATACTTAGAAAACCCTAAAGCCTAAACAAGAAAACTACTGTACATAGTGGACCAATTCAGCAAAGTGGCAGGATACAAGATCAACATACAAAAATCAACTGGATCTCTCTGCAGTGACAAAAAGAATACAGAACTGGAGCTAAGAAAAACAATACCATTCACAATAGCTAATCACAAGATTAAATACTTAGGACTAAATCTAACCAGAAGCACAAAGGATCTATTCAGCCAAAATTACAAAACATTACTACAAGAAACAAAAAGATACCTGGAGAAATGGAAGAATATACCTTGCTCATGGAGAGGAAGACTCATTATCATGAAAAATTACAATACTACCAAAGGCAATTTACACGTTCAATGCAATTCCAATACAAATACAAATTCCATTCTTCCATGAGATGGATAAGGTAAACTCCAATTTCCTTTGGAATGGAAAGAAATCCCCAGTAAGCAAAGCACTCCTTCAAAAGAGAAATAGATAAGAAGCATCTCACTCCTGGATTCAAATCCTATTACACTGCCATGGTGGTCGAGGCAGTGTGATACCGCTACAATGACAGACACATAGACCAATGGAAAATAATTGAAAACCCAGAAATCAGCCCATCTACTTGTGGTCAACTGGTTTTTCACAAGGAGCTGAAATCAGTTAAATTGGGAAACAAAATCCTTTTTTAACAAATGATGTTGGCAAAATTGGAAAACCATCTGCAGAAAACTCAAGCAAGATCCACACCTCCCTCCATACACAAAAACTAACTCAAAGTGGATTAAGAACCTACTACTAAAACCTAGGACTACAAACTTTGTTAGAGAAAAGCTTGGAAGAAGTCTAGAAGTTCTAATCCACAACATGAACTTTCATCCAAACATTCTGAAAAACCTACAACCAAGAGAGGATAAAATAGATTAATGTGACCTTCTAAGAATCAAATCCTTATGCACATCCAAAAACTTCTTCAACAGGGAAAAATGGAAGCCACAGAATGGGAAAAATATTTGGCAATGGCATGCCTGATAAGGGACTTATATCTAGAATTTATAGAATACTTGAGCGCCACAACAAAATAAAGCTTAAAAACCCAGTTGAAAAATGGGCACAGGATATGAATAGACACTTCACCAAAGAAGACATTCAGATGGCAAACAAACACATGAAAAGTGTTCAAAATCCCTATCTCTAAGAGGGATGCAAATCAAAACAGCTGTGAGATATCATCTCACCCCAGTCAGAATAGCAAAATTCAACAAAGCAGCAAACAACAAATGCTGGCAAGGTTGTGAAGAAACTGGAACCCTTATTCACTGTTGGTGGGAGTGTAAAATGGTGCAACCACTATGGAAGGCAGTATGACTCTTTCTCCAAAAGTTTGAAACAGAAATACCCTGAGACCCAGCAATTCCACTGCTGGGAATGTATCCTAAAGAAACCAGAACTGACAACAAGCAGATATATGCACACCCATGTTTATTGCAGCTTTGTTCACAATAGCAAAGAGTTCTTCTCAGAGTTAGTCACAGTTTGTTGTAATCCACACAGTCAAATGCCTTTGCATAGTTAATGACACACAGAGAGATAGTCCTCTGGTACTCTCTGCTATCATTAACATTAACATTAACATTAACATTAACATTAACATTAACATTAACATTAACATTTCCATCTAACATTAGCTATAATATTCCTAGTACCACAGCCTCTTCTAAACCCAGCCTACACATCTGGCAGTTCTCTGTTGAGGTGCTATTCCAGTAATTTTTTTTTTATAATTTTTAGCAGAATATTGCTTGCATGTGATGTAATGGCATTCAATAATTTCTGCATTCAGTCAGGTCACCTTTCTTTGGAATGGGAACAAGTATGAATCTCTACCAGTCAGTTGGCCAGATGGTTATCTTCCAGATTTCTTGACACAATTTAGTGAGTCCATCCAGTGCAGCATCTGTTTGTTGAAATATGTCACAGTATGACATCCTTGCTTGCTGAAACTAAGGAGGACTTGAAGCAATAGCTGCAGAAGGTCAAGGACTGCAGCCTTGTTCAATGTGAATTGAAGCCCATCAAGAAAAAAATAAAGATTTTCACCACTGGCACAATTAGCAACATCATGATAGATGGTGAAGAAACTGAAATTGTTAATAGCTTTAGTTTGCTCGGCTCCACAATCAACACTCTTGGTACCAGCAGCCAGGAAATTGAAAGACGCATTGGGAAAGTCTGCTTTCATGAACCTCTCCAGGGTACAAAAGAGCAATCATGTCCATCTGAAGACTAAGGTGTATCTGATCCAGGCCATAGTCTGCACAATAACTTGTTATACATCAGAAAGTAGGACAAGGACTAGGAATGAGAGAAGGAAAATTGATGCCTTTGAGCTGAGATGCTGGAGAAGAGCATTGAATACACCATGGACTGCTAGGAGAACAAACAGGTTCAACCTAGAGAGGGTGAAACCAGGCTGCTCCTTGGATGCAATGATTCTGAAGCTTTGTCTGACATACTTTGGGCATGTTGCAAAGAGGAAGCAGTTCTTGGAGAGGACACCATACCTGGGAAGGTGAAGGGACAGCGTGGTAGAGAGAAACCCTCGATGAGATGGGTTGATTTAATGACTGAGGTAAAGGAGGTAGGTTGGATAGAGCAGGGTTCAGAGCTGTTATACATGGGGTCACTATGAGTCACAAGTGACTTGATGGAACATAATAAAAATAATTGTATATAACATGTATGTTCTGTTAAATATTCTGTTTATCCTGTTAGATAGGCTAGGTGTTGGGCTACTAACAAAAATGTTGGTATTTCAAGTCTCCTCGCTGCTCTGCAAGAGAAAGATGAAGCGATCTCCTCTCATTAAGAAGCCCAGTGGAGGGTTGTATGGCACTTTCTCAAAAAGTTGCCAATAGAAATAGAAATACCATTTGACCTAGAAATTCCACTACTGGGAATTTACCCTAAAGCAAACAACTGCCACCCAAGCAGATATATATGCACACTCATGTTTATTGCAGCTTTGTTCGTAATAGCAAAGAGCTGGAAACAACTCAAGCGCCCATCAACAAACAAATGGATAGAGAAGCTCTGGTATATTTGCACAATAGAATATTATGCAGCTTTGAAAAACAAAGAACTCATGAAATATTATACAAAATGTGTGGCCCTGGAGGACATTATGCTGAGTGAAATACCTCAGTAACAAAAGGAAAATATTGCATAGGGCTACTGTTGTAAATCAGGACTGACATCAGGGTTGAAGGAAGACAGATAAAGGATCAATAATGTATACTGAATTGAAACAGATGAGAGATAGAACTGTTTAAAAGGAATATATGATTGGGCATTATTGTCATGACAGGTGTCCAGAATGAAGGCTGCACAGTGGAGTGGACTTGAGGGGAGGGATTGCATAGCAATGAGTTTTTCTTTTACTTTTCAAGGAGAAGAGTGAATTAGTGGGGAGGAGATGGGCAGGGAGGAAAGTGCAATAATGAATGAATAGAAACCCTAATTTTTTTGTAAACTTTCATTAAAATTAAGAAAGAAAAAAAGAATCCCAGTGTTGTTATGAGTTGGAATCAACTTGATAGCAATGGGTTATTAATTATAGGATTATATCCAAAGATTTTACACTTTCATTGAGTTCTTCTAGAGTAAATGAGAGAATTTCAGAATCAATTTTCACAAACCAATTGAACTTTCTTTGTTTAATCCATTATAATCCTCTCTTGACTGTAATAATAATACACTGCTTTCATACAAGCATAGGTTTCATTAACTGTAACTCACAAAAGAATTCAAGAGCTGAGAGTTTTTTTGACACTATTAAACATTTCCAACTGATCCTGACAAAAATTATTCTTTTATGATATTTAAAGTCCTCATTAAGAAATCACTGTAGATCACTTAGGTTGATTTACAAAGTAGCACTTTAAGGCTCAGACATTTCTATGAGTGGACTGATGATACAGAACAAGGAGAAAGTGCCAATTATTGTGTTAATTCTTTTTTTTTGTATTTTACATCTATGCCATTTTAAATTTTGAGGTTTAGTTTCTATAACTGTTTATCAATAAAGGTATTTTAAAATTTAATGATTACATTTCTATTGGTAGATTATTACAGCCTATGTAGACACAATTATGAATTATGTTCTTTTGATGGCCAGTGAAAAATAATTTCTGCTGCATACATTATTATTGTTAGGTGCTGTTGAGTTGACTATGACTCATATTTATTGTATAATAAACAGATCAGAACCTTGCCTTATTCCTCACCATCCATCATTATCTCTCATATTCAAGTCCATTGTTGCAATTACTGTGTCAGCCCATCTTGTTGGACTCCCAAGAAGGTCTTCTTCTCTTCCTATGACCCTTCAACTTTCCCAGCTGATTTCTCTCTCCAAGGACTGGTTCCTCCAGAGAATGTGGACAAAGTAAGTGAGATAAAGTTTCACTATCATTGCTTCTCAGGAATGCTCTGGTTGTACTTCCTTCAAGACAGAATTTTTTGTGCTTTTGGCAGTCCATGGTATATTAAATATTCTTTGCTAACACCACAATTCAAAGACATCAGGTTTTCTTCAGTTTTCCTAACTCATTGTACAACTTTCAGATGCATAGGAGGCAATATCATGACCTGGATCAGGTACACCTTAATTTTAAAACTAATAGCCTTGCTTCTGACAATGGAAGAACTCCATATATTACACTTACATAATTTTTGTTTGCTTGCTTACCACTTAGGAAATTCATTAGATGATGTTTTAACTACGTAGCTACCTATGACTACAACAAACAAACATTTATTCTCTTAAATGGCAGGAGGTTAGAATTCCAAATTCAGTGCACCATCTCTAAGGGAAAGCCTACTCTCTGTCGGTTGTGAAGGGAAGTCATTGTTTTGTTTAGCTTCTGTAGGCCCAGTGTCCTTGGAAATTTCCATATGTCCTGGCCTTCCCAAGTATGGTGTCAACAAGCTTGTTTTTGCAGGTACCTGGGTCCAAAATGATACACTCCACTCCTGGCAATTCTTCCTTGATAATAACGAGTTTCTCCCATGTCAGCTTGCCTTTTTTTCTAGTGAGAGGAAAAGTTTTACAGGCCAAATCCTAGGGAAATTCCCCTTATATCTGATTGAGGCTGTAAAGGGATTAAAGAGTATTGTATTCTACTTTTAATTTGCTTACAGCTATTTGGTTTATCAAATATTGAAGAAGTGTTACATAACTTTGACATGTTATCATTACATATCTGTATTTTGGAGGACACAACTCAACCCTTGACAACCTCTCAAAACAGTCATCTACTCAGCGGGATTAGAATATATGGATTTTAATCAAGGTTTTGAGTTTCTTTTCTTTCCTTTTTTTTTTTTTTGCAGAAGGTAAAACAAAAATACAATCTTTATTATGGATTACATTTCAATATCAAGAAAACAAAAATTCTCACCACTGAACAAATAGGCAACATCATGATAGATAAAGATTGAAATTTTAAATCATTTGCTCTTACTTATACCCACAATCACCTGTTTCTTAATTTAATTATAATATTATTTTTACCACACTTGGTTCCACAGTCAACTGGCACCAGTAGCCAAGAAATAATAAAATGTATTGCTATGGGAAATTCTGCTGTTAGGGACCTCTCCAGGATACTGAAGAGCAGTGGTGTCACTCTGGAGACTAAGGTGTCTCTGATGCAGACTATGGTCTTTTCAATCACTTGTTTGCATCAGAGAGTTGGACAATGACCAGGGAGGATAGAAGGAGAATTGATGCCTTTGAGCTGTGGTGCTGGAGAAGAGTATTGAATGTACCATGGACTGCTAAGAAAACAAACAGATTCATCCTGGAGAGGTTTAAACCGGGTTGCTCCTTGGAGGCAAGGATTCTGGGGCTTCATCTGACATACTTTGGACATGTTGTAAGGAGGGACTGGTCCTTGGAGAGGGACATCATGCTTCGGAGGGTGGAGGGACAGCGCAAGGGGGGAAGACCCTCTATGAGGTGGGTTGATTCAATGACTGGGGTAATTGGGATGGGTAGTACGACTGGCACAGGATAGAGCAGGGTTTAGAGCTGTTGTACACAGGGTCGCTATGAGTCGCAAGCGACTTGATGGCACATAACAACAACAACATACTACAAAATATATATTTTTACTATAAAACTTTTCATTTTCAATGCTTAACTTTTGAATGACTTGGTTAGAAATGAAAAACTATTATTGGAATGAGCAGATTTTCTACTTAAACTTTGAGTGTTGACATTTATTTGGAACTTAAAAGTAAGAATTTTACTTATTTTAGTAGTATAACAAAACATCCAATATTTCAGCAATCTTCAATATTAAAATTGTTTATCAAGTGAACTATTCTTCTGTCCATTTTCAAATTCTGTCATCACCCTTAATAGAAATTCAGTATCCTTCCAGAATTGAGTATTTCTCTTCCCCTCCTTTCTGCACAACTCTAATCACTAACAAATATTAATGTCTCTGTATGTGTAGATGCTAGATATTTCATATAAGTGTATTATATAATATTCTTATGTGATTGACTTAATTTGCTTAGTGTATTTTCAAGATTTGCTGGTGCAATAGCATGTATCAGGACTTCATTTCTTTTTATCTTTTTAGGGAGTACTGGTGGCTTGGTAGTTAGGAGTTGCACTGCGAACTCAGAGGCACATGGTTTGAGTCCACCAGTAGCTTTGTGGGAGATAAAAGGGCAATCTCCTTTCCTGAGATTTACTGCCTCTGAAAATCCACTGTTGGGTCAGCTGTAAATTGGTTCTGACTTGATGATACACAACAATAACAGAAACAACAACATTTTGTTGCATGAATGTAATGTATTTTGTTGATCTGTTGATGAATAGTCCACTCCCTCACTCATTGCTGTAAAGTTGGAATGGGCTCAGAACTGACCCTCCAGTTGGTTTTCAGAGGCTCTAAGCTGCTCAGGATGAGATTGTCCCTTGGAGCAGATGGTAGATTTGAACAAGCAGAGAGGCACTACCTTTGGGTTAGCAGTGTAACTCCCTACAGGTTATTCCACCAGAGCTCACTAATGAAAATTTATAATGTTTTAACTTTTTGCCCATTATGAATAGTCCTCTGGTAAACAGGACTAAGGTGCAATTTATTCAGGCCACTGTCTTTTCAATCACTTGCTATGCTGCTGAGAGCTGGACAGTAAATAAGTATGATAGGAGAAGAATTGATACCTTTGAACTGTGGTTTTGGAGAATAGTATGGAATATCCCATGGACCACCAAAAGAACAAATAGATGTGTCTCAGAGAAGGTGCAGCCAAGGTGCAACTTGGAGTCAAAGATGATAAACTTTGTATCACATACTTTGGGCATGTTGCTAGGAGAGGCTCTTCATGTTTGGAAATGTGGAGGGACAGAAAAAGAGTGGAAGACCAATAACTAGGTAGATTTAACACAGTGACTGCAGCAGTGAGCTCAAGTGTGTCAGAGATTGTGAGGATGTCACAGGCTAGGACAGGGTTCAGCTCTGTTGTTCATAGGGTCATTTTGATTTGTAACCAACTCTGTAACATCTAACAACAACAATGTGGCGAACGGTGCTGCTTATGTCTATTTGCAGTTTGGCTTTCAAATCTTTTGGAAATGTATCTGAGAATGTAATTGCTATGTTATAAGGTAATTATCTGATTTTTTGAGGGGGGATCAATCTAAGTATCCTCCATAGCAGCTGTGTATTTTACAACATCTTCAGTTTTAAAAGGAAGAGGATTTCTTTAAATCCTATTTCTTTAAAACTTCTCCAACACCTGTTGTTTTCCATAAGAAGAAATTTTTAGCTGTTATTTTTTCTGCTAATGGAATAAATTCATAATCGTTTTCATTTTACTTTTGGGGTTTACACAGGAATATTTGGGAAAATAATCTGTTTAAAAGAGTCATTTGAGCTAGGCAAACAGTTTTACTCTACAGAGGGCCATATAAATATATCCTCTGTAGCTAAAAGTGTGAAATGTTCATCTCTGAGCACCACCACCACTACCCACTGCTGGGACGTTGATAACAATTTGAAGTGCCTCTGTAGCACAGAGTGAACTTCCCCTTTAGAGTTTCTGAGATGGTACATATTTATGGGAGTAGACTGACTGCTGCACCTTTCTTCCATGGAACATTTAGTGCGTTCAAACCACTATACTTGATCCAGTGTTACAAGAACTCCTTCTTTGGGCACCAAATCTTCTATTTCTGGCATTTAATGTAATCACCCCCTGAAGTCTAATCTTTTTTAATTACTAGGCATTTTAGGGGCTAGCCCAGTTCTCTGAGTCATCACCTTGCCAGGAAGGGGGAGCAATGGTGAAAGCTTCAGCTACCACCTGAGACCAGAATGAGCTGTTTTTGAATGCGTGTATTAGTGTATTTTGCCATATCTGCAAGCATCTTGCATTCTGCCTTTGAAAGGGAAGTGTTAACTATACGCTTTAGAAGGGGTAAAAGAAAGTTGAATTAAAACTTTGGAGGAAGATATTACAGAAGACTGAGACTGGACAACTTTACAATGTGACGAACGGTCACACCAGAGGATGTTAGATGGTAGTCTCTGTGATTCCTGCTTTTTTTTTCCTCCATAACAATGGTTCATAATTCAGATTTACCAATTGAATCATAGAATGCTATTGCTAGTTAGTACCTTTGCATTAACATTGCTCCAATCATTTCATAGAAGATCAGAAGTTCAGAAAATTCGTCAGTCTAAGGATAAGAGACACACCTCTTAACTTTGTTTATCCCAGTGCTTTCTATTAAGAGAAAAGAACAAGGATGTTGGAAAGAGCATTAGTTTGGTGACCAGGGTGTTTGTGTTCTAGTAACACAACCAGGTATCAAATATCTGTAATTTTTGAAAGGTCATTTCCCTCTCTACGCATCAGGATCTTTACCTGTTGCTATGTGCCATTGAGTTGCCTGCGACACATAGTGACCCTATGTACATTAGCTCTGAATCTTGTCCTATCCTGAGCAATTTCCATAGTCTCCAAAAGACTTAATCCATTTCTCTAGACACTGATTCAATTAATCTCTCCTGTGCTGTTCCTCCACCCTTCCTTTCAAGCATGATATTCTTCTCTAAGGATTAGTCCCTCCTGGACCATACATGCTCCAAGTATGTGAGACGGAGCTTAAAAATCCTTGCCTCCAGGGAGCAGCCTAGTTTCACCCTCTCTAGGACAGACCTGGATGTATACCAAGTAATTGCAAGAACCATAGCCTGGATCAGGCACTTTAGTCTTCAGACTGATATTGTTGCTTCTCAGTATTCTAGAGAGGTCCCTAACAGCAGACTTTCCCCAATGTAATTAATCTTTTGATTTCCTGACTTCTGGTGCCAAGAGTGTTGATTGTGGAACCAAACAAGCTAGAGTTTTCAGCAATCTAGATTTCTTCTCCATTCATCATTAAGCTACCAGTTAGCCCAGTGGTAAGAATCTTTGTTTTCTTTATATTGAGCTTCAGTCCATATTGAAGATTACAGGCCGTGACTTTCTACAAAAAACACCTTTTGTCCTCCTCAGTTTCAGCAACAAGGTTATATCCTCTGCAGGTTACTGATGAATCTTCCCCAAATCCTGATGCCATATTCCTCCTTATAAAGTCCAGCCTCTTGAATGATATGTTCTTCATATAGATTGAAAAGGTATGGAGATTGAATGCATCCTTAATGCACACCTTTCCTGATTTTGAACCATGCAGTGTTTCCCTGCTCTCTTCTGACTTGTCGAAGTATACATTTTGCATAAGCACAATTAAGTGTTCTGTGATCCCCATTCTTCTTAAAGGTTAGCCACAATTTGTTGTGATCCACATAGTCAAATGCCTTTGCATAGTCAATGAAACACAGATAGACACTCCTCTGTATTCTCTGCTTTCAGCTAAGATCCATCTAACATAGTCTAAATGTTCCTAGTGCCACGACCTCATCTAATCATAGCCTGCACATCTGGTAGTTCTCTGCTGATGTCTATTCCAATCATTTATGGATAATCTTCAATAGGCCCTTGTTTGCATCTGATACTAGTGGCATCATTCGATCATTTCCACACTCTGTTGGGTCACCCTTTTTTTTTTTTGAATGGGAATAAATACAGATCTCTTCTAGTCAGTTTTTTATCCTTTAGATTTCTTGGTGTAACCTTGTGAGCATGACCAGGACAGCATCTGTTTACTGAAATATGTGAATTGGTATTCCATCAGTTCCTAGCGCCTTTTTTTTTGCCAATTCCTCAGAGCAGCTTGAACTTCCTCCTCCATCACCATAAGCACTTGATCATATGTTGTTTTGTGAAATTCTTCTGGGTCAGCCAATTTTTTGGGGTATAGTACCTCTGTGTACTCTTTCCATCTTTTTTTGATACTTCCTTGGTCATTCAACAGTATGCCTTCAGCATCCTTAAGTATCACAACTTGAAGCTTATATTTGTTCTTCAGTTCCTTTAGTTTAAGAAATGCTGAGTGAGTTAATCTTTTTTTATTTTCTGACTGCAGCTCTTTGTACATTTCATTATAATACTGTTTTCCTGAGCTATGAAGTGGTAATGCCTAAAGTTTCTCACATCTCTTAATTCCCGTCTGGTTATTTTCTGTTAACATTTACTGATATTCTTTATAAGTCAGATCTTATGCTAAATACATATGTATATTTAATGCATCAACAACGCTGGGGAAAATTCTGTTATAATTCCTAGTTTTAGGATTCCTAGATTTCAGATGTAGGAACTAGAGAGGCTAAGTAATTTGTTTAAGGTCTCAGAACTAATAAATAAGGAAGTTTGGGGTATGTCTTCAAAGCACCCCCACTGTGTGACAGAAAAGTATATGTGTGTGTGTGTGTGTGTGTGTGTGCGCGCGCGCGTACAGATGGAGAAGTTTCTGAATTTGCACCATTTACTGCAGTGGGTATTAATAATGACAGGCTGATTTGATCTGAGTCCTTTGAGTTGATATAAGGTATGGATTTTGGATGAATTCATTGACTGCTGATGCCAGTTGAAGTCTTTGTGCAGTTTGCTGGAGATGAAAGCATCCTCTTATTGAACAACCAGAAGCATGCTGCATAGCTCTTAATTTGCAGATCTCAAAGCACTTACCAATCACACCGGCTTCACAAAATGCCTTTGTTCGCTGTTGCCTGCAATCACATTTTCTTGATTCCCTCCTTGAGTTAAAATATTTTTCTCCACTCTCATAAAAAAGAGACTAAAAATAATAGACAATATTATAATAGGCAATTCATAATCAGAGAATTGATTTAAGATCTATTATGACAGGCAAGGGAAAGTGAAATTTTAATGAAGGCTTTGAACAACACTTTTACCTCTTTGATTTCTCAATAGACTGACAGTTTGTCATTTTTAAAAGGGTTTAAATTTTGCACTGTCATTATGCTAGGTAGAGGGCCGTATTTTCTTTCTTATGAGGTGATGTCTCAAATAGAACATACTTAAGGTTTTCCATCTACCAGGGAAAAATGTTCAGAGCAATACTTCTTGTTCTTGAAGTATATGGTTCTTATAAAAAGATAACCACAACTTTTTTAAATTGAGGAATAATTTACATACTATAAAATACACTAGAAAATGTCCAGATTCATAGCTATCAGTAAATCCTGAAGAATATCCCCAGGTGGTTACCAAGGCTATAAGTCTTGTCAGGAGACATTACCATGTCTATTTCCTGTGGGTTCAAGCTGTTGACCTTTGGTTAGAAGCCCAGTGCCTCAGCCCCTGTGCCACTTGGACTCCTGTAAAATGCTAAATAATTCATGATTTTGAGAAATATATACACCTGTACTGTCATTTGAGGAACAGAGGATACAGCTGAGGCACAAAGCATTTTATGATCCCCACAAGTTCTTGTGTGTGCTTCTTTCTAGTCAATTTCTCACCTAAGCTACTCAGCGTAGGTAAGCTTCCCTTAATCTTTAGTTTCACTTAAATGGAATAAGGAGAACTTTACTTTGATACAGAATATGTATGGTGTTGACTTCTGATAAGGCCTGGATAGTGGGGATGGGAGTCCTGCCACCAGGGAGGGCCATTGCTCTCCACTGTGTCCATTCTCTGGGTTCTGAGGGTCATAGCACATGGATGTAGGGGGCCACTCACCCATGATGTTGGAAGGGACATTAGCAAGTGATTTTTTTCAGCCCTCCAGTTTAGATGAGACAGAGTGTATCAGTGACTTGCTCAATGTCATCTTGTTGGGTGGGCATTAGTGTGTGTGTCTCCTTGAACAATGATAGGCAAATGTTAAGCCATTTGGTCCACGGAATCTCTGGAGATGGAATGAGAACAGAAAGGGACTTGACTTACTGAACACTAGTAGAAGGTTGAGGAGGATAAATCTCATGTCAGGAGGTCACATAGGTTCACACAGAAGTCACAGAAGCACATTGCTGACATCTTTTATTTTCACAGATTGTGAGAGCTGCTTGGCCTGGAACTCTCCTGTGGCCTAAAGTCTAAGGAGAGAGTAGTATCCCAATTGCTCTTCATTTAGTTTCTGGCCTTTGTTGCTAAGTAACAAACCTGTTTCTTCAGCCCTCTACCACACTAGCTTCGAGCTGCTGCAGCTTCCCGCTCCTAGGCAGTCTGGGGAGCTTGTGCCTGGGCCAGTGTCTCAGTGAATCTTAAAGCTCCCTGATGGGTGAAGCCTTATTGTTAGATTCTTCTGAGGTGACATGCTGGGAATTAACAACAGTAAGATTATAGGCTCCTGGTATTGCAGCTGGAACTAGATCTTGTGGGACTAGATACAAAGAAAAAGATAAGAAGCTCTGCAGTTAGATAAATCCTCTAAGTGCATTTAAAGAGATTTGACTAATTTTCTCTTCCCTGGGCTGTGTAAGTGGTCTTCCCTATCTCCCTCTATTCTTCACTATTTTGATAAGATAGACACTTGAATAGTATTTATCACAGCAACATCAACAGAGCTCTATGGGAAAATGAATAACAGTAAATGAAACAAAATAAAAACTTTTCCTCTTAGTGGTGAAGTCCTAGCTCAGGGATGTGCTACCACACCGATGATGTCAGGGGCTCAGTGGTCTTTGCTTTACCCATGGATATGACCTCAGCCTCATGGTCCAAGGGAACAGGCTGTGTTCCAGGGAGCAAAGACCAAGAAGAGGCAAAAGATGTGCTCCCATGGTTTCTCTTAAGGGCAGTGAAAGAGTATCAGTGTTACCAGATGCAGCTGCTGTCTGGTTTCACTGGCCATAATGTAGTGCCATACTCATATTCACCTGTAACGAAGTTTGAAGAACTATTTCAGGTAGTTTACGGTCATCACTGCCACATATACATTGTCTCACATGATCCTTATAGCCACACAGGCAGCCGTGGTCCTTGGACTCATTTCACAAATGAATGATGTAAACGTTTTTTTTTAAAAGCCCACGCATAAATGTTGCACAACCTATTGAGCATAATAAAAAATATTGTCATATAAAATTTTCAGAATGGCAAGAAACAAGAAACAAAAATACCCCACATAGACATAATTGACCTCATGCCAGATTTTCTGATAATTATTATAACAGCTATGCTTAATAAGAGTTTTATACATAGTCAAACTGAACTCAGACACAAGACAAAAAATCCGTTGCCATGAGTCTTCCAACTCATAGTAACGGTCCATAGGATTTCCAAGGCTATAAATCTTTATAGGAGGAGACTGCCCGCCTTTCTCATGAGGAACATCTGGTGGATTCAAACCATGACCTTTTGGCTAGAAGCCTGATACATTACTCCATAAGGGCTCCTTTCACATATAGTAAACACTCAGCAAATGCCAGCTGTTTTTATTTCTGCAGTCATATAGCTACAAAACAGAGTTCTGCTATTTCTTTGGATTCTCATAGGTCTCTTTTTCATTCCTGGGGTCCCCATTTTCCGCACTGTGCTTCTCACCGGGCAGGATGATTTCAGCGCTATGATCAAAACACATCTCTCCCAGGGAGTGGAATCTGCTTACAGATTTGAATTGCTTAGATCTGCATTGTTTTCCAAAGTGAATCAAGCCAATGACGTATGAAGGGCAATGGATGCACCCAATTCTTAATAATTGGATAGGTTTTCTCATTTTGGTCTTGTTAGTCTATTCAGTGCTGCACAATTAAATCAGGACAGAGGAGCTTTCAGTTAAATGGTTTCTCTTCCGGTCTCCGGCTTCTTTAGCCTGCACTAGAATATTGTTGGATGAGAAATTTTCTTTATTTTTCTGCCTGAAGTAGCCGATGCACAGTGGCTTAATTGATATGTATGAGTTCCATTTCCAGCCTGACTCTGTAGGGCCAAATGTTATGAGATTGTATTAGGAAAAGGGTTAAAAGAGGTGGTGAAATTATTAAATTAATGTACTGATAAACTTGCCTAAGTCTGGCCCTTGAGGAGGCTTGCAGCAATCCAGTGCCATGTAACTGTGCTACCTCCTTCTTCTGCTTTTTAAAATCACCTTTTCCTGTGCCTGATATTGGACCATGGACTCCAGATTAAATATTCATTCTCTGTAATTCAAATGCATGGGCTTTTACTTAATCTTCCTGTAGCCATTTTGATATTATCTGACTAAAAGAAAGGTCTTGGAGTCTATATATATTTAATAAGCCATTTTATCATGACTATAGTATTTTTCTCACTCTGAAATTTCCCTTCCTCTTTATTTTCCCTTTCTGTCTTTCTTCTATAACTGAAGAAAATACAAGTCTAGATGGGTTTTTTACAACAAAGCACATAGGTATACAGATAAAAATATCCATTTATTGAATGGAGTAATTTACCTCTACATTTTTAAACACCTAGAAAAGTATATTATTGCCAAACCTCAAATAGTGAAGTTTCTTTCCAAAGCCTTGGCCACTGTCTGTTTTATAAGGAGATGCTGGAGAGCATGAAAATGAGAGTATGGTCTCTGAGAGGGTTGGTGGACTGTGATTAGAACCCTGGCTCCCATCACTAGCCTGCTTGTGTCTGAATCCCAGTTTTTCCATTGGCCAGCCATACTCACTCAGGCAAATGGTTCATTCTTTTCTTTCTCAATTTACAATGTGTAAATTAGAGCTGACAATAATAATGTCCACTTTTCAGGGCCATTTGGAACATTAACTAAGCAGGTAGGTATTTAGACAGCACCTGATACATAATAAATAACTCTGGTAGCATAGTAGGTTGTATATAGATATAGCAAAGTTAAATTTAGAAAAACGTTAAAAAGTAAATGAACTGAATCCTGCTGAGATAATATCTCACAAAAAATAAGGTCAACTGCTAATACTAATACTGTATTTTAACTAGTTAAATTAAATTGTTAAGGGTATGTGGGAAATTTTGACAGATTAGACTAAATTATAGGTGAAGAATGTGAACATTCTAACTCACAGCACATACAGAAAGGGCTCTGCAGGACTGTATCTATGTACTTTTGATGAAAAGAAATCTACATTATTCTAAATAACTACTTTCATTCTATATTTTATTTTATTTTATTTTCAAAGTTGTTTTTCTACTCTATACTCCCAAACTAAGGTATAAATTAAACTATATACACATTTCAATGTAAAGATCACTAATGCTGGTAATTTGTGCCCAATTTTGTTTGACACCCTTGTAACTATTTTGAGCTAGGAACATAATTATATGTATAACATTGAATACAGCTGCCTCATAGCTGTAACAACCACTGTTTACTATGGTAGTTGTCTTATATTTTGCATAACACATCACCTCAACAGTTCATTTATTGCATTTCATATGCAAAATAGCATGATAGAAAGACTCAGGAGGAAACTTAAAGCAGTGCCTTAAAAACTTGTCTTAAATGGCTTTTTAATTTTAACACAGTTAGAATAATTACCTAAAATGAGGACGTGATGGGAAAAGTGATGGGGAAAGTAGTGAGCTCCAACAACTTGGGAGCCAAGCTTTAGCCTGGTGTACTTTGGCTCTAACCTCTGCCCTCTTGCTTCCTGGGTACGGGTGCCATCAGTTTCTGGGGTTCCATCTCTTCTCCGTTAGCTTCATGAAGACACCACGTGGCTATTATCAAGGACTTTGCTGGTTGATGGTCATTTGGGACAGACAGGAAGGGTAAGATTTTGCTTAATTTACTTAGATTGTTCAACAAGTGTTAAATATATGATAAGACTTCATTAAAGGGCTTTTAGTTTTCAGAGCTGGCAATAAACATAAGTGTTTTTTAATGTTAGAAAAGAATTAAAAATTTTACAAATAATAAAGATTAAAAGGTTTATTGTAAAAAATCAGAAACATAATAAATATGAAAAAGGTAATATTACTCATAACCACACTGTTAGTTTGTAGCTACCATATTACAGAGTACAACTTCTTGTAGGAACTTTAAAACTCATATGGTCTGGGACCTAAAAGAAAGTCTAGAATGAAATTCATACTATTTTAAGTGAAAAATGTTAAGACTATGTCCTCAGGATAAATTGCTTTCCAGTTCCAGATTTTTCTGTACCATACTTTCTGATTTTTGGTTTTTTAATTGCTTTGCACATAATGCTTTTCTCACTTTACTTGCTCATCCATTGCTGGTAGTTGTTATTACGGACCATTGAGTCAGATTGACTCTACAGTGGGCTTTTAGAGGCAGTTAATCACACAGGAAGAGGTTGCCCATCTTTCTCCTGCAGAGCAGCTGGTGGATCCAAACAACATACCTTTGTGTTGACAGTGCAATTCCTTGCCACTAAGCCATCAGAGCTCCCTTTCATTGCTTGTGAAAATGTTCAATGGTAAAGAAAAGGTGGAAATCATTCTACTGGTTCTTCACAAAGGTAAGCATAATATTACTTTAAAAACCAACAATTCTCCAGAAAATAACTGAAAACAGGAACACAGATACATGTACAATAATGTTAAGTTCACTACCATTCACAGTAGTCAAGAGATGTAAACAACCAACATGTCCATTAATTGATGAGTGGATAAACATACACACCGTGGAATATTAATCTCCATTAAGAGAAATCAAATCTTGATACATGCTACAATAAGGGTGAACTCTAAGAACATTGTTGTTGTTATTGTTGTGTACCATTGAGTTGGAAATGACCCATGACTGAGTTGGAAATGACCCATGACTAACTCTGCAGAGGCAGTTAATTGCCTGGTAGGAGATTGCTTGCCCATTCTTTTCTTGAAGAGCAGCTGTGGATTCAAACTGCATACTTTCAGGTTTGCAGTGCAGCTTCTTACCACTAGGCCATCAGGGCTCATTAAGCAGAGTGAAGTAAGTTAGTTAGAAGAGGATAAATATTGTGATTCCACTTAGATGATATCTAAAGTAGGCATGTATATACAGTCAAGGTTGACTAGTGGGTACTTCTTGTTCTTGTTATGTGCCATCGAGTCGAGCATGACTCATAGCAACCCTAGGAACAAAAGAGCTGAATTCTATAACTATTTTCATTTCTTTAAGTTTGTACAGTATCTGGAAGCAAGTTATTTAGGAAGTGGATGCACGCCTGCTTCCAAGCCTTTCTTAATCTGGGAGCTCCACTAAATATTGTCTACCATGGGTGACCATTATGGCATTGACACAATAATGGCACAGTGTTCAGTATCACAGCAAAGTCGTTAATAGAGCTAGCATAAAGGAGTGAAGAGAGTGGACTAATTGCTTAGAAAACACTGAATTTCTATTTAGGAAGACGAAGTTTGGAAATGGATAATGTGATGAACACAATTAAAAATATGAATTATACATGAAAGTCAGGCATAAAGTGTTTGGGTGTTTTGATTTTGTTAATAATTAAGGGTAAGCTTATTGGCAATTTTGATTTAGTTAACAATCAGCTATGGGTTGGTGTTAATTGTGTTTGGGAAGACCATTGCTTTAAGTTGTACAGCATTTGTCTGTCAGTTTGCTGTACTGTAGTAATTTGGGGTTGCTATGATCCTGAACACTGTGCCACTGGTGTGTCAAATACCATTAGGGTTAACCATGGTGGACAGGTTTTGGTGACACTCCCTGATTAAGACAGACTAGAAAGCAGAATGTGCCATCTACTTCTTAAATAACGGGCCTTTGAAAACCCTATGAACACTAAAGGAATGAGTATAGTTGTAGTAGTGTAGTGGTAGAGTCCAGAATGAAAGTTAGTTGAAATGAGGAAAACTTTAAAAAACTTTGTTTAATAATTGGTACATGGAATATATGTAGCATGAGTGTTGGAAAACTGGAAATTGTTTAAAATGAAATGGAGTGCATGGACATCAGCATATTAGGCATCAGTGAGAGAAGATAGAACAGCTTTGGCCACTTTGAGTCAGATATGATATACTACACTGGGAATGAAAACTAGAAGATGGTGTTGCATTCATAGTAAAAAAGTCAGTTTCAAGTTCTATCTTGAACTACATTGTTGTGAGTGATAGGATAATATCCATACACATACAAGGAAGACTTCTTAACGTGACTATTATTCAAATATATGCTTCTACATCTGGAGCCAAAGAGGAAGAAATTGAGAAATTTTACCAGTCTTGCAGTCTGAAATTGACTGAATATGCAGTCAAGATGCATTAATGATAGTTGGTGACTGGAATGCAAAAGTTGGAAATAGTGAAGAAGGATTAGTAGTTGTAAAATATGGGCTTGGTGATAGAAAAGAGGCTGAAAATAGAATGATAAAATTTTATATTTACAGTGAATTATTCATAGCAAATATCCTTTTTAAAAGACACAAATAATGAGTTTACACTTGAATCTCACCCGATGAGCTGCATCAGAATCAGATTGACTACATTTGTGGAAGAACTTGTTGGGGAAGTTCAACATGAACAATCAAAACTAGCTCAGGAGCACACTGTGGGTCAGATCATCAATTATTTATATGTAACTTTAAACTGAAGTTTAAGAAAATGAAAATAAGTCCACAGAAACAAAGATACAATCTTGAATCAATTCCATCTGAATTTCAAATCAACTTAGGAATAAGTTTGAGGCATTGAACACCAAAGATCAAAGACAAGGTGAGTTGTGGGATGGTATAATTCATGAAGAAAGCAAAAGGTTACTACAAAACAGATTGTGTTGTTATTATTATGTGCCGTTGAGTTGCTTGCAACTCATAGCAACCCTTTGTACAAGAGCCCTAAACCCTGCTCTAGCCTGTGCCAATCTTACCATCTCTGACACACTTACTCCCACCACCCCAATCATAGAATTGATCCATTTCATTGTGCTGTCCCTCTGCTCTCTCAAACATGATGTCCCTTTCCAAGGACTGGTTTCCTTGTAACATGCCCAAAGTATGTCAGACGAAGCTTCAGAATCCTTGACTCCAAGGAGCAGCCTGTTTTCACCCTCTGCAGGACCAACCTGTTTGTTCTCCTAGAAATCCATGATATATTCAACACTCTTCTCCAGCACCACAGCTGAAAGGCATCAGTTCTCTTTCTATCATCCCTAGTCACTGTCCAACTCTCTGATGCATAGTATGCAATTGTGAAGACTATAGCCCTGATCAGGCACACCTTAGTCTCCAGTCTGACACATTTGCTCTTCAGTACTCTGGAGAGGTCCCTGACAGCTGACTTTCCCAATGCAATTTGTCTCTTGATTTCCTGGCTGCTGGTACCAAGAGTGCTGACTGTGGAGCCAAGCAAACTAGTACTGTTAACTATCTCAATCTCTTCACCACCTGTACTGATGCTACCATTTGACTTGGATGTACTCACCAGTCTATGCCAGGAAATTTGGAGGACAGCTATCTAGCCAATGGATTGGAAGAGGTCCATATTTGCTCTTATTCCCAAGAAGGGCGATCAAACTGAATGTGGAAATTATCAAACAATGACAGAAAAATAATTGATGCCTTTGAGCTGTGGTGTTAGAGAAAAGCACTAAACATCCATGGATGGCCAAGACAATGAATAGATATGTCCTGGAAAAGGTGCAGATGGAGTGTTCTTTTGAGGCAAGAATGATGAGGCTTTCCTTCATATACTTCGGACATATTGCTAGGAGGTGCTATTCCTTGGAGAGGGACATGATGTTGGGAAGGGTGGAGGGTTGGTGAAAGAGAGGAAGACCCTCAACCAGTTGGACTGACAAGGTGACTGCTGCAGTGGGTTCTTGTGTGTGAGGAAGTGTGAGGATGGTGCAGGACAGGACTAGGTTCAGATCCTTTGTTCATGGGGTTGCTGTATGTCATACTCAACTTGATGGCACCCAACAGCAATAATAACAACAGTGTTCCCTTGTTCTTTTTGCACAACAGCCCCTTGGTCTATGTGTAAGTTTCTCATGAGCACAAGTAAGTGTTTTGGTATTTCAGTTCTTCTCTATGTTAGCTATAATTTGTTATGAGCCACATAGTCAAATGCCTTTGCATAGTCAATAAAGCATAAGTAGACATTCTTTTTGTATTCTTTACTTTCAGCCAGCATCCATCTGAAATTATATTCCTGGTGCCACAGCCTCTTCTAAATCCTGTTTGAACTTCTAACATTTCCTCATCCAGGTACTGTTCTAGGTGGTTTTGAATGATAATTAACAGAATTTTGCTTGCATGTGTTATTAATGATATTTTCTGATAATTTCTACATTCTGTTGGATCATCTTTCTTGAGAATGGGAACAAATATATCTTTCCCAGTCAGTCAGCTAGACATCTGTCCTTCAGATTTTCTGGCATAGACTGGTGAGTGCATCTAGGGCTCCATCTGTTAGTTGATGTATGTCAGTTGGTATCCCATCAATTCTTGGGACATTTATTCCAATGCCTTCAGTGCAGCCTCAACTTGTTCCTTCATTACCATTGTCTCTTGTTCTTATGGTACTCTTTGAAATTTTTCAGTCTCAGACTGTATTCCCTCCATCTTCTTTCGATGCTTCCTAGGTTATTTAACATACTACCCATAGTATCCTCCAGTTTTGCAACGTGAGACTTAAATTTGTTTTTCAGTTTTCTCAGCTTGAGAAATACACTAAAACTCATTGCCACTGATCCAGAACTGCCTCATAACTGACTCTTACAGAGGTTTTCAGAGGCTATAAGTCACATTGAAAGAGATTGCCCATCTTTTCTCCTCCACAGCATCTGGTGGATTTGAACGGCCTGCCATGGGGTTGGTAGTACAACTTCACACTGATAGAACATCCAATTTGAGGTATTGCTCCAGATTTTTTTTAAAGTTATCTTCGGCAAGATTTTACTTCTATGTGATATTAATTACATTGTTTGGTTATTTCCACACTTTTGGATTGCTTTTTTAAAAAAAATGGTAATAAACATGGATCTCTTCAGTCAATTAGTCATGTAACTGTCCTCCAAATTTCTTTGTATAAACTATTGAGCATGTCCAGGGCTATAGGTGTTTGCTGAAATACCTCAGTTTTCAGTAAAGACCCTCAGCCAGATGGATTCACACAGTGACACACTTATCCCATCATGTCCTCATTTTAGTAACTATTCTGTTGTAAAATTTAAAAAAAGCCATTTGAGACAAGTTTTTAAGGCACTGCTTCAAGTTTCCTCTGAGACTCTCTGTCATGCAATCAAGACCCTCTACCAGGTGGATTGACACAGTGACTACTGCAATGGGCTTGAGTGTGTCAGAAAGTGTGAGGATGGTGCCAGATAGGACAAGGTTCAGATCTGTTTTTCACAGGGTCTCTATGGGTCATACTCCACTTGCCAGTACATACCACAACCACCACTAACAACAACACCACCACCAACTTCTTCCTGTTATAGTAGTGCTCAGAAAGACTGTAAGTCTACTTGTATATATTGAACAAGAATCCTTTTCATGATCAGAGGACTGAAATGAGAGTGGTAACACCTGAATGCTGTGCCATTATTCTGAGAAGTTAAGTAAGAACAGGATAATCCTTTTACTCATCTTTAAGTTATTTGGCCAGTTCTGAAATTTCCACATAATTTCTTCTTTTTCTAAAAAAACAAACAGGAAAAGCCCAATAGTGGCTCTAACCTAAAGAAAGGAACGACACTCAACTGTGCCAAGAGCTTACTCTACCTGTGAAAATCCTTTTGCAAGAGTGATGATGAAGTACACGATACTTCACTGATGCTATTTACTCTCCTTTAGAGCCCAACAAAGCTAATGCTTATCTACTGATTTTAAATGACCTGATGAGAATACACTTTGGAATAAGTCATCCTGTATGCAGAAGGGAAATGCGTTTTGCTTTGACGCCTCTTGCTCTGCTCAGAAATTATGATCTGTGCCCTAGGCTATCAAACATCAGTGCACAAAATTATTCACAAAGGGTTTATGGTTCAAGTGGTAAATCCAGACATTTGCAAAATGTTGACCCAAGTGAGTCAGCACAGAAAGCTTGATCTTTCAGTTTGATGAAAATGTAATTTTATGGATGTCAAGTTGAAGTTCAAAAGTGACATATCGTGTCACACAGATAAATAGTTTTGCCAAAAGCAATGCCATAATTCATAAGCACTTGTCTGGCCAATAGTAACTATCAGGTTGATTAAGTGAAGTGCTTGCTAATAAATGCGGTCTTTACCCCATATTATACATTACTCTTTTCTGAATAGTGAAGATTGCCCTATTTAAGAACTGAAATTAGTACAGCAAGTTATCTCCAACATAAAAATAACTTACATATGCAATTCTTTTCCCTTTCAGAAAGATTAATTTTAAGACAATGCTTGATAATAATGTATATGATAATATCTTTCCTATTTTGACTTCCTGCATACCTACTAGGGAGCTCTGGTGGCAGATGTACTAGGTACCTGTGCTGGGAGGTAATAAATAAGGGGAACAGTCTGTTGTTGAAATATTTGAAGCGCTGACGAGGAAGCAGCCTTGTAAATAAGTAACCTTACATTCCAGCCAAGGCTGGCTTTTTACCAGGTTTCTGTACTCCTTCTAGACATACCGCCTGCTCACGTCTGCTCTCCAGAAGCCCCATGTTGTTTCTTTTCCTTCGGCCCCATGACTTCTGTATGTATATTATGCCTGCCTCGACCTTCATTAACACTCTTCTGCTTTCAAATTTTTTTTTTAAATTTTGGCAAATACGTGTATCAAAACACTTGACATTTCAAAATTTTTCACATCTTCTATTCAGTAGCAATTACATTCATGACTGCACACTTCCAAATTCGCACTCCCCACTCAGAAGCCTAGCCTCTCCAGGCATTCAAACCCACCACTTGTCCCACACGATGAAGACGGACAGTCTCACCTTCTACAGTTTATAACCTTGGAAACCTACTTAGAAGGTAATTGTGAGTTGGAACCAACTGGATGACATTGAGGTATTTTTTAGTTAATTTAAAACTCAGTGCTCCCAAACAAGGATTCTCCCTTTATTCTTCACTGACTCCTGGAAACCACTATTAAACTCTGGTATGTATACATTTGCCTACTCTAAATATTTCTGTCACGTCATGTTTTCCATTTCATTTTATTTACAACTTCTAGTTTCCCTACATTCAGACTTTGTACATTCTATTTCCCAACTATCAAATTATTCTTGCAGTTGATTTTTCCTCATTTTGAGTGACTATCAACCTGGGCTTTGTCTCTAATACTATAGGCCTGTTGTTTCAAAAGTGGATGGTCAATACTAACTCCTACCCTGTCTTAATCTGTGAGCTCTGCTGAATTCTGTCCCCTATGGTGGACAACATGACAGCAACCCATAAAAAAGGTGGTATAAAATTTCAGTGTACTCCTTTTTTGCTTTAGTTGTTAAGGTTGACTCGATGAGTTGCAGGTGACTCAATGGCACATAACAACAACAACATATGAAAGAGCCACTGGCAATGAAGGAAGATATTCAAGCAGCACTAAAGGCACTGGCAGAAAATAAGGTTCCAGGAGTCAGTGCAATACTATTTGACACATTTCAATCAGCGTATGTTGCCGTGGATGTGTTGAGTCTCTGCCAAGAAATTTAGAGAACAGCTGCTTGGTGGACTGATTGGAAGAGATGCATATTTTATATTCATTCCCAAGGAGTGACCTAATAGTTATGGACATTGTAAAACAATATCATTAATAGCACATGTAAGCAAAAGAGCATTTTAAAAAAAACCCAAAACAACCTAGGACAGTTAGTTCACTGACACAGAACTGCCAGAAGTTCTATTTGGATTAGAAGAGGCCATGGCACCGGGGATATAATATCTGAAGTAAGATGGCTCTTAGGTGAAAGCAGAGAATACCATAAGAATGTCTATTTGTGTTTCATTGGCTTTGCAAAAGCATTTGAGTACGTGGATCATAACAAACTATGGCTAACATTGAGAAGAATTGAAATTCCAGAACATATAATCATATGAAACTTATGTGTAGACCAAGAAGCTGTTGTCCAAACAAAGCAAGGGGACAGACATTACATGGTTTAAAATCAGAAAAGGTATTCATCAAGGTTGTATCCTTTCTCTACACCTATTCAATCTGTATGTTGAGCAAATCATTTGACAAACTACAAAGACTCTATCAAGTAGTGTGTGGTATCAGGATAGGAGGAAGGTTCAACATCAACCTGTGCTATGCATATAACAAAACCTTGCTTGCTCAAAGCAATGGGAACCTTAAAAATCTGCTACAGAAGACCAAGTACTACAGCCTTTCATATGGATTGCATCTCAACATCAAGAACCTAAAAATCTTCGCCACTGGACCAACAGACAACATTATGATACATAGAGAAAAGACTGAAGGTCTCAACAATTTTATCTTTCTTGGAGCTACAATTAAAACTTACGGTACCAGCAGTCAGAAGATCAGGAAACATTACATAGAGAAAGAAAATGGTCTGAAATTCTTGGGTATTCCATCAGATAATTTGTGACTAAATAACAGTTTGCAGCATGCTTTTGTAAAAAGCCCAGTAAGATCTACAACAAGGAGAAAGATTACTTTCATTTGTAGCAAAGGCTGGAATCATTACTTGTTACAGAGTAAGTACTGTAAAGAAAAAAAAAAGCTGTTAATGATCTCAATCTCTTCATCATTTATAATTATACTGTCAATTGGCTGCCAATTGCCAGTGGTGAGAATCTTTGTTTTCTTGATGTTGAGCTTCAATCCATACTGAAGGCTGCAGCCCTTAACCTTCTGCAGCAAGAGTTCCAGGTCCTTCTCAGTTTCAGCAAGCAAGGTTGGGTAATCTGCATAACGCAAGTTGTTGATGAGTATTCTTTCAATCCTGATGCCACACTCCTCCTCATAGAGCTCAGCCTACTGGATGATCTGTTCTGCATATAGATTGAAAAGGTATGGAGACAGGACACATGCCTGGTGTACACCCTTCCCAATTTTGAACCATGCAGTGTTTTCTTGCTCTGTTCTGATGACTGCCTCCTGGTCCAAGAATAGGTTACGCATAAGCACAGTCAAGTGTTCTGGGATTTCCATTCTTCTCAGATTAGATGTTATACAAGTAACTTTGGACTTTGTTGAATATAAAGGTTAAAATAACTAGAATAATCACCAGGAAAAAGCTAGCATAGAGTACATAACATCCAAAAAGGAGAAGGTGGGGAAATAGAATAAGAAAACATACTGTCTCAGAAGTTTGTGGGCATCAATTTTTTTAAATTTTTCTACTAGTTTATTTACAAAATTTGAATATATTGTTTTTAAGAACAAATTCTTTCCATTTCTCTCACTTCCCCCATCAAATTGTACAACCTCATGATAATCCACCTCTCCCTGTACATTCTCATCCCTCTGCTTCTCTTATACATTGTTGGTGGGATTATAAAATGGTGCAACCACTCTGGAAGGCAGTTTGGCAATTCCTCAAAAAGCTAAACATAGAAATTCCATATAACCCAACTATTCCACTGCTTGGAATATACCCTGAAAAAATGAGAACCAAGGCATAAATGGAGATTTTGTAAACCAATGTTCATAGCAGCATTATTCACCATCTCAAGAATATGGAAACAGCCCAAATGTCCAACCACAAAGAAATGGGTTGAGAAATTATGGTACATTCACACAATGGAATACTTTGCAGCATGCAGGACCAATGATTTTGTAAATTATTACCTAACTTGGGAAGGACTGGAGAACATGATTTTGAGTGAACTAACTCGGTCCCACAAAGAGGAGTCTTGTATAAGCCATTATTGTAGAATGAATATAAGGATCCAAGAGTGGTGTGGGCACCAATTTAAAAAAAAAGTAAACTCTTCCCCCTAAAAATCCTTGGGGTTATGTCTTACTTTGAAGAAGTGCAACCAGGGTGTACTTTAGAGGCAAACATGGTGTTTGCCTCTCCTGTACCCTAGGCATGTTGTCAGAAGGTCCAAGTTCTTGGAAAAAGACCTCATGCTTGGAAAAGTAGAAGGTCATTAAAAGTGAGGAAAACCCTTAATGCCATGGTCCCTCCACCTTTCCAAGCATGATGTTAATTATGCTCAGAACACACTGTAGCTAATGAAATTGGAGAGTTACTGCAAATAGAAACAAGAAAACGGTAATTGCAAAGAAAGAAGGAGGACCTGGAGTAGAGGTTCAGAGTCTGGGTCCACTGTATTTTTCTAAACTCTTTCCATCCCCCTTACTGATAATGGAAAAGTTATTTCTAGAGACTACTTGCTGGTGCCAACTATTAAGGAAATTTTAGACACCTGATTCCTATTGAAGAAACAAGCAGGACACTAATTCTTTTCCCTTCTGCCTTTGAACAAAGAGCTAACAAAGCAAAAGAAAATGGTCTGAAATTCTTGGGTATTCCATCAGGATATACGTGATTAAATAACAGTTTGCAGTATGACTTTTATAAAAATCCCAGTAAGATCTACAACAAGGAGAAAGATTACTTTCATTTGTAGCAAAGATTGGAATCATTACTTTTTACAGAGTAAGGTTGGTGGATTTAAAAAATCTCTTGTTATTCTAAAACTTTAGCCTATTTTTAATTAAGACACCCATCCCAGTTGAAAAATGTGGCATATTTGCATAGAAATAACTACGGCAAACCAAAATCTTAATTTTAAGCCATTTTAATCACTTTCCCAGACATGCTGGTAATTACTTCTGGTTGACACCACTGAAGTGCTTTCCAGCAGCAACTGAATAAATTCATATCAATTGAAGTTTTCCCTTGTGCAGAAAGATGAGATGCCCAAGATAACGTGGGGAGTGGGCAAATCACATTTTTCATCAGTGCCTAATAATTAGCAGAAATTCATTACTCTGTGTTTATTTGAGCCTGAACAATAAAAGCTTGTAATTACGGGTAGCTTAGGGCAAGGTAAATATTTGATGTGATGCTGGTAAATCAGTTTTTAGCGCTACAAAAAGGTAGCTGATCACGTATTTCTTTAGCCTTTAATAAGATTGTAAGGTATTAACAGCAAAGGTGAGGCTGAGCCTTCCCCATCTGCTGGTGTGCCTTCATGCTGCCGACAAATACCAGGAAAAGACTGCCTGTGGAACACCAAGCTAATGAACCCCTTGGGGACTGGGGCTGAATACTTGGGTTAAAAACAGGAAATTGCTTTTAGCGAATTCAACGCAGGAAAAATAGCTAAAGTGGTTTTATCACGAAATTCCTGCAGTCCCGTTGCAGGTATATGCTTTTACTTACTTTTAATATAAGTCTTTAGTTGTTGGTGGTTTTTTGCTTTTTGTTTTTGTTTTTGAGTCTGAGTACCTGAAACTAGAAGCACATTTTAGCTATCCTTAGTGGTTTACTAGGGTTTTTTTTAATCCTTTAAATTAAGTAAGTCTTTACATAACAGCACGCCAGGTAGGATCCACAGCAATCTTCTTTTATGCTAAACAGAAGACAGCCAAAAAAAGTGCACATAGGACTCTGTACCAAAGCGTGTATGTTGTTAGCTGCTCTCAAGTCGACTCTGACTCAATGTGACCTGTGTACAGTGGAATAAAGCATTGCTCAGTGTTGATCATCTTCACAGTTGTTGGTATGTTTGAAGCTGTGGCTGTGGATTATATCAATCCGTCAGAGAAGATTTCCCAATTTTTATTACCTTCTACTTTACCAAACATTTCTAGTCTTTCCTATTGACATATATAAAGATAAATGAGTTAAAATCTTGTCATCCCCTCTAAGGAACTTCCTCATTGTATTTATTCTAAGAGTCATTTGTTTGTTCCTCAGAAAATCTCTACTATATGAAAGTATTTTATTTGACCTCACTGCAGCTCAGCAAGGGAGCCAGGGCTTATGGTGCAGCCTCATTTTAAGTAAGAGAAAAGAGTCTCAGAGATGTTAAGGAATTGACATGAGGTCACAGTTTTGGTTAGTGGTGGAGTCAGACTGACAACACAGGTCTTCTGATACCTTGTTTGGGACTCCTTCCCCATCTGCTCCTTTGTTAGCTCATTTACTTCCAGGTCAGTGTTGATACCAACCTAAGGGTGATTGATTCAGAAGTGGAGGCAACGATCCTCATCAAGGCTTAGAAACAGTGCCAGCCTGCTCCACAACCCTGCAAGGCCCTGTGTGAATAGTTACTTGAAGTACAACTTCACATGGATAGGATATCATGTGTGTGTCCTGCCACCTGTAACAGAGGAAACCAGAGGAGGACTCTAGACCAAGAAACGGAGTTGGCATGTGCCAGTATAATCTTTTTGAGGACAGAAATTATATGTCTTTTTTTGTATCACATGGTTAGCACAGTGTCTGTGTGACAGTTGCTCAGTAAAAATGTGTCATCTTCATGTGCCCAGCTGAGAAGAATAGGGAATACAGAGCGACTGGGGTAGGGGCAGACACTCATTCTTAAATATAAGCTTTCCTAAAAATGAAACCCTTGTCAAATCTCTTCTCTGCTTGGAAATCATCAAGGACTCCGTGATACTACTCTCAGTCTGCCATTCAAAAGCTTTGTCAACAATGTTATCTTCCTTCTCACCTAGTGGTATCTCTAAAGGGCTGCTTTTTTGTGCAGTGTTTCAGCAGAAAAGTATTAGTTTTGATAAAAATATTCCTGCAGTTAGTTATAGCAACAAATAATCCTTTTCAAGGCTAAAATTCTATGGTAATTAATTTTTTGAACCTTTCCAGGAATTTTGGTCAAAGCTGGCATTATTTCTCGATTACCCAGTTACTATGATGCTTCAAATTATATGGTTTTGTCTGCACATGCTACAAGCAGGTGGCTAATTTTTTTTTGCTACTGCTAGTATTTTTATAGAGGCTGATTTTGTCACAGTTTCAAGTTATTGTTAGCTACAATAGTATGGTGATTAGTATTTGTGTGCCTACATCAATATGTTTTGAGAATTAAGTAGAAATCAATGGGAAAGGAGGAGAAAAGTAAAAAAAAAGTCTTCCACTCAGTTACTAATAGTGTTTTAACTGGTAGTTCTTTGTAGAAAGATTTTATAAAACAAGTTTGTTGTTAGTATTCATGTGATCTAAGGCTTATTGTATTTAGGCAATGTGTAATCTATATTTATCACATATTATTCTGTGATTAAAACTTATGATAAACATTACTGAAGATTCTATATGGTTTGGAACAAGAGATTGTCTTTGTGCTGGCACTGTGAGTTATTACACTGGGGGCACCAATCCGGGTGACATCACTGCTCTCACACTCAAGACACGGTCAGAAGAAATCATTGTGCTTTCCTGAACGTGCCCTATGGGTTCTGACTTTGAGAGGAGTAGGTGAGGCTGCCCATCTGGGTATAATTGCATCACTGACATAGAAGTCCTACTCATTTGTCCAGGCTCACCTCCAAGGCTGCTGCTCTCCTCAAGACCTTTCTAGTCCCTTCAAATGAATAAGGTTTTCATTCTTCCTTGAACTCATATAACACTTTGGTTCTTTTGTTTATCTTCTTATGTTCATCATTGGTTGGACTAGATGAAGTTGTCAATATCCATATTCTTCAACCTAAATATATCCTTTTTTTTCATGTTTGAGAGATTCTAGGAAACTGGAACCATGTGTATGCCTCACGGTTAGTATCCAGCACAGCACCCAATCTGGAAAAAAATATAATGATTAGTTAACTTTTTTTTTCCTCAGAGAGCCTCGTGAGTTCAAACCATCAACCTTGAGGTTAGAAGCCAAGCAATTTTACCACTAGTCTACCAGGTCTCCCTAGGCACTACATAAGAACATATTAGATACAAATAAAGCCAGCCTGTAAAACTTATGAGACAGTTGGCATAAAGACTTTTTTTTTGTTAAGTGATTAAAAATATCATTGTTTTCTCAGGCATAGAGAATGCTGGCAGTGCAGTCTTTAGGGAGTTAAACTGTCAACCCCAAAGCCCTGCATCTCTGGTGATTCAAATCTACCAGGGATCCATGGGAGAAAAATGGGGAATTTCCTCCCTGATTTACAATTTCAGAAACCCAATTAAGGGTCAACTAGCATAATGACATTATAATAATGCATAGGTTAAAACTAACAAACAAAATTCTAAGGCTAAACTCCAGAAAGAATTTTCTAATGATGTTTTTATGCTGCAGAAGTTAATGATGTTAGTCTATAATTATCCATAATCTGTAAAACCTTTACTTTGTATTTGTTTGATGTTTATGTATTTTTTGGCAAATATTTTATGTATTGTTTATATGTAAATACTCTTAGAGGACAAAAACTATGGTCATTGAGCTGACTTTCTAAATGCCACGTGCAAATGGATGATGAAGGGGAGGACTGTTACACAAGCAAGTGCACAAAGCTAAACACTATTACACACATAATCCTGCAGTTTTAGCAATAATAAATTGTGAATAAACCCAACCAAATACTTTTTGCCTGCTGAGAACTTCAGCCATAGTTGATTTGGAAGATCTGCCTTGAACTTCATTTGAATGGAGCAAAGTGTAATGAGGAAGTTAGTTTACTACTGATTTAAAATATAATCAATTCCCAGTTGGTACAATCTGGAGTCCCTGGGTAGAATAAAGGGGTTATCGGGTGGCTGCTAACCCCTAGGTTGATGGTTTGAGTTCACCTAGAAATAACTCTGGGGGTGGGGGTGGGGAAAGACCTTGAAACCTGTTTCCAAAAACTCAGTGCTTGAAAACTCTCTGGCAAACACACGGAGTCCTGACAAAGGCAACTGGGTTTTACATGTCATCTGCTTTATGACTACTTTATTGTTGTTGAGGTCTGTGGTATCACTGAAGACTTGGAACAAGCTTAAAGCCAAGATTGGAAGACACTTTCAAATAATCAGAGGCAATAATTTGACTGCAGAATTTCCCATGTGATCAAAAGAGCTTTCTTAAATCAGTTCAAAGAGGCTTTGAGTTTATGCACCAATCAACATGCTGAAGTAAATAATACAAAAAGTAATATTGGAAAGTGACTAAATGACTCCTTTTTTTTTTTTTTGTACATAGCAACTTATCAAGGCACGGAATGAAAGGGACATATCAAGAAAAGCAACTCTGGGTACTGATAGAATTAAACCTCATAATACCACCTTACCTTTCCCCACTTAGGAATCCACAAATCAAAACATGACCAATTGGGCTGCTTCAATTCCATGTCCTGCATTATCCATACCCTTGTTGTTGTTGTTATGTGCCATAGAGTCACTTGCAACTTATAGCGACCCTATGTACAAGAGCCCTAAACGCCATTCTATCCTGTGCCAACCTCACTGTCTCAAACACGTTCATTCCCACCACTCCACTCATAGAATCGATCCATCTCATCGAGGGTCTTCCTCTCCTGCACCGTCCCTCCACTCTCTCAAACATGAAGTCCCTCCTTGCAACATGCTCAAAGTATGTCAGAGGAAGCTTCAGAATCCTTGACTCCAGGGAGCATTCTGCCTTCACCCTCTCCAGGA
>NW_006399962.1:967147-968716 GCF_000299155.1 Elephantulus edwardii | reverse complement strand
TTTGTTGTCCTGAGCTGCCTTTTGAAATTTTCTGTTCAGCTCTTTGATTTCTTGATTTCTTCCTTTAGTTTTGGCTGCTCGGTGCTCTAATGCAATACTCAGAGTCTCATCTGACATCCATCCTGGTCTTTTCCATACCCTACTCAACTCTTTTCTTAGATAATGATAAAGCCTGCACATATGAATATTCAAACAGAAGAAGAATTTTTTAAGAGAAATTTTGTATATGAATGTAAAAAAAAGAGTTAATTTCCCTTCAGAATACTCTTTGTAAATAAGAATGAAGCAAAACCAACATATTAAACATAAAACAATATATAAAATTATTTAAAAGTAGAAATCAAGCTTTTCTTAGAATTTGAGTTCTCATAAGTCTTTCTACATTCACAATGTTGTGTTGCTGTTGTTGTTATATGCCATTGAGTTACTTGTGACTCGTAGTGATGCTATGTACAATAGCCTTGAAACTTGCTCTATTCTGTGCCAGCTTTTCACATCTACCTCATTACCCTAGTCACTGAATCAATCCATCTCATCGAGTGTCTTCCTTTCTTTCACTTTCCCTCTACTTTTCCAAGCAGGATGTTCCTCTCCAAGGAGTGGTCCCTCCTCGTAACATGCCCAAAGTGTGTTAGATGAAGCCTCGGAATCCTTGCCTCCAAATGGCAGCCTGGTTTCATCCTCTGTAGGACAAAACTTTTTGTTCTCCTAGTAGTCCATCGTACATTCAATACTCTTATCCAGCATCACAACTCAAAGACATCAATTCTTTTTCTGTCATTGTCCAGCTTTCTGATGCATATCAAGTAACTGTGAAGCCTATGGCCTGGATCAGGCACAAGCTAGTCTCCAGACTGACGTAGTTGCTCTTTATTACTCTGGAGATGTCCCTGACTGCAGACTTTCCCAATACAATTCATCTTTTGATTTCCTGGATGTTGGTACCAAGAGAGCTGATTGTGGAGCCAAACAAACGGAAGCTGTTAACAGTCTCAATCTCTTCAATAATACTGCCAATCAGCCCAGTGGAGAGAATCTTTGTTTTCTTGATGTTGCACTTCAATCCATTTTGAAGGTTGCAGCTTTTGACCTTCTGCAACAAGAGCTCCAAGTCCTCCTTAGTTTCAGCAAGCAAGGTTGTGTCATCTGCATAACACAGGCTGTTGATGAATATTCCTCCAATCCTGATGCCACACTCCTCCTCATAGAGCTCAGCCTCCCAGATGATCTGTTCTGCATACAGATTTAAAAAGTACGGAGGTGGAGTACATTCCTGGTGTACACTCTTCCTGATTTTGAACCATGCAGTGTTTCCTTGCTCTGTTCTGATGACTGACTCTGGTCCAAGAATAGGTTTCACATAATCACAGTCAAGTGTTCTGGGATTCCCATTCTTCTCAGAGTTAGCCACATTTTTTTATGATCCATACTGTCAAATGCCTTTGCATAGTCAATGAAAGATAGATAGACATTCCTGCTTCCAGGCAAAATCCGTGTAACAGCAGCTGTGATATCCCTAGTACCAAGGCCTCTTTTAAACCCAGCCTGCACATCTGACAGTTCTCCGTT
>NW_006399962.1:960753-965412 GCF_000299155.1 Elephantulus edwardii | reverse complement strand
TTGGCCTGTCCAATGCATAGGTAATCATCTTCTTTGGTCTGTCATAGGAAACCCAAACCTGCAGATGGCAGGTATGCATCCTATCCCCCACCTCCTACACCGGTGGCCAGTGTGGTGCGGGGGCCCCCCCTCCCAGCGCGGGAGGCCTGTGGGAGGCGTGCAGCCCCCCAGCACAGGTGGCCGTTGGGGGCGTGCCCCCCCACCCCACCGCATGGGCGTTTGGCGGGTGCGCGGCCCCTCTTGTGCAGGTGGCCGGCAGGTGCCTGCTTCCCCCACAGCCACCATCCTGGCTCCAAGAATTCTCTCCAGACCAAGTCCACCTTGAGGCAGTGTGATGGCTTCACTGTACCAGTCTTGAGGAGGGCCGGTGCCCAGCATCCATCCTGGGTGAGGAAATCCATTCATTCCAGCTGTGGAAGCCTCATGGAGCTGCAGCGGCTGTTTTGCGTGGTGCGGGCTCTGCCAATGGGGGGTTGGGAGCCACGAGATTCACCCATTTCTCCTTGGGAATCCTTGAATTCCTGTTGTTGAGCCTTGATCTTTAGTGAGGGCCAGTCCTCAACTGTTTAAGTGTTCAATTATCAATAAGCCAAAGTCTGTGGAAGGCCATAATGGCCCTGCTTTAAGTGGTTTGCTGCTCCCGCAGCTCACCATGCTGTCTCTGCCTCCACCGCCATAGCCATTTTTTTTTGTTGCAGTAGCTCTGCATACTTCTCTCCCACCTTCTTTTAATGTTTCCTGTGGTTGTTGTTGTTATGTGCCATCGAGTCACTTACGACTCATAGCAATCCTATATACAACAGCCATAAACCCTGCCTTGTCCTGTGCCAATCTCACTGTCTAATGCTTTCTCAAGTATGAAATAATATTCATAGGAAAACAGGTAAAATTAGAGAGAAGGCAGATATGTCCCAGAATTATAGTTGTGGTGTAACCTCACTTACCAGGATAACCCAGTGTAAACTTGAGCCTTGGGACTTACTGATCCAGTGGAATATTTTGGCCTATATTGTTGAGTTAATTAGTAAAGATAGTTGTTGTTATTGTTGTTAGGTACCATCGAGTTTAGTATAGCCCACAATGACCCTATGAACAATAGATCTGAACCCCATCCTATTAATGAGGTAGTATAGGTGCTCTTATACTTCAAAGAATATTTTTGTTAAGAGAGGAAGACCCTTAACCAGATAGACTGACATAGTGACTACAGCAGTGGGCTCAGGTATGTCAGAGATTATAAGGATGGCACAGAATAAGACAGATAAACCCTATTAAATTACATAATTTTATAATATCAGTAATAATAAGTCTTAATCTTCAAGCAGATATGTATGCAGGCAGGCAAGATGACTGAATATGGCCACATGACAAGGACTACTCATGACAACACACAAGTTTGACAGTTGATATCTCTGTATTCAGATTGTTGTTGTTGTTGATTGCCATTGAGTCAAACATTACTCATAGCAATCCTATGAACAAAATACATGAAGCCTATCTATAACTATCAGTGTTTCTCAAAGTTCATAGAGTTTCCAGAGGAAGGTTGTTTAGGAAGTGGACGCTCCTCCTGCTTCCAAACCTGTCTTAAACTGGGAGCTCCACCAATACTGTTCACCATGGGTAACCGATATGGCATTTGACACTCCCAATGGCAGACGAATCACAGCAACCCCAGGTTACCTCAGTATAGCAAATTGACAGGAGTGTGCTGTACCACTCAGAAGAAGAAAGTTCCTCCAAAATATAATAACAACCGACTTTTAAATATAAAGGTCCTCTAGGAGGTCTTGTTGATTTTAAAACAAGAAGCTTAAATAAAAAACAACCAATATGATATGTTGTTGTTGTATGTGCAATTGAGTCACCTGTGACCCATGGCAACCCTATGTACAACAGCTCTGAACCCTTTCCTGGTTTGAGCCAGTCTCACTAATTCCACCACACCAACTCCCATTGCCCCAGTTTCTGTATTCGTCTCACCCAGGGTGTTCTTCTCCTGCACTGTCTCTCCACCTTTCTGACCATGTTGGCCCTCTTCTGACCACATGCGCAAAGTATGTGAGATAGAACTTCAAATAGACGGCTTTATTTTTACAGCCCGTGTCTTTCATGAGAATACAAATTGTTAAGAGGCAGTCTTGTTTTGCTTTTCAAAGAGATTTTGTAGAAATTTTTCACTTACGTGAATCTAATCTTATCTACTCAATTCTGTATAGCTTAAGTAAATATGTAAGATTAATTAAAAAAAATCCTAATTTCCAAGGAGAGATTTGGTTTCACATTCTCCAAGACAGACCAAATTCTTTTCTTTGCAGTCTATGGCATGTTCCAGATACTTCTCCAGCACCACACTTGAACATTGATTCTTCTTCTGTCATCCCTAGTCATTGTCCAGCTCTCTAAAGTTTAACAAGTAATTGTGAAGACCATGGCCTGGATTAAGCACACCTTAATGATGTCATTGCTTTTTAGCACTCTGGAGAGGTCTCTGACAGCAGTTTTTCCTATTGCAATTCATCTTTTGATTTCCTTACTGCTGGTGTTAAGAATGTTGATTGCGGAGCTGAGCAAGCTGTAATTGCTCACACCTCAATCTCTTCTCCATCTGTCATGGTGCTACCAATTGGCCTAGCGGTGAGAATGTTTGTCTTGATGTTAAGCTTCAATTCACATTGAAGACTACAGTTTTTGACCTTCTGCAGCAAGCTTTTCAGGTCTTCTTCAGTTTCAGCAAGCAAGGTTGAATCATCTGCATATGTATATGCTATAGTTAATCCATATAAAACATAGAACCAATAGAGGACAAAGTTATGTAACTAACTTTTAATTTTTTTAAAGATTCTTGATTACAACAAACACCCTTAAGCCTTGGGGATCATCAAGGCCAATCAACGTAACATAGTCCACAACAATCGTACACACACTATTTTGGTAAATAGAAACTAAGATCTTAAAAGATTCTGAGCAGCCATGTAAGGTGTTACAATTTGTCTCTCCCTGTCCAGAACAGAGGGAAGATAAGCAAAATAAAAAGAAAAACAATACTCCAAAACACAAATAGACCATGCAAATTTTCCCTTCCACAGCTCTAAGAAGAGAAGAACTAGATAGTGCTCTATTAACACTGCTAATTTCTCTATGATGGATCTGAGTAAAGGGTTCTGGGTATACTGAGAAAAAAATGTGTAGCAAAACTGAAAAACAAACAAACAACATATTCAATAGACACTGGTAGGATACCTATGACTACGCTGACTACCTTCTAAACCTGGAACAAAACTTACTCCCATGCCTCAACTTCAATCAAACAATAGACAGTCCTGTCCAATTAACTGGAGATCTCATAGCTGAGTGGTAAGAATTTGTGCTGCCAACCTGAAGGCTTTTGGTTTGAATCTAGCTGCTCAGTAGGAGAAAGATAGGAACTCTCCTCCCACATGACTTACAGCTTCTGAAAACCTGCTGGCGTGTCAGCTTATTAATAGTTTTGACTCAATGACACATAACAATTAAGAGCTTACCATTAGCAATAGTGCCAGGTAGGCACTCATTCCTTAAAATAACCAATTATATAATGTTAAAGGATATCATTTGCCCAAGGATAAACCTCAGAAGGCAAGTAGAGGTAGGAGAAAGTGGTTGATAGAAGTGAGAATCACCAGTAGGAAATGAAAATAGTGCATTACATTATGGTTATTGTAAGTAATATTCTAAAACAAAAGATAAATGAACAGTTGGATGGGAAAACAATTTGCTTGATAAACATTTACTCAAATCACAGTAAAAAAGAACAAATAAATATAAATGACAAAGACAAAGTTTATGTTTCCTAGTAAGTAGTGTCTTTCTTATTTGTAAGACATTCTCGTATATGCACCAAATCTGATGATATTAATATAAAAGGACACAATGTTCTCAATTTTTATAAAAACATAGTAATAGTGCATTGTCTGAATTCAAAGGAACAAAGAATTTTCTTACTGATGACATTTTACTGGACTTCTCTTTTTCTTATCAGTCATTGTACACATTCAAAGGTTAAATCGCTTCTGAATTATGAAATACATATGCATCAATGAAAGAAATGCTCTAAATAACATCTTTGTAAAAAGATCAGCAAATCCACTTAAAAAAAATTCCCTAGTTATCAATTTACCAGGAAAGTCTGTAAAAGCATGCTTTATGACAAAATCTATACTTTTCTACTCTGTTTCACAGTCAACAAGAACAAACAATATTGTTGTTGCTGTTATGTGTCATCATATTGCCTGCTACTCATAGCAACCCTGTGTACAATAGCTTTGAGCCCTGCCCTACCCTTTGCCAGTCTTGTAAACTCTGACATGCCTACACCCATTACCCCAGTTACTTTGTCAGTGCATCTCATCCATGGTCTTTCTCTCTTGTGTTGTCCCTCTCTCTACCCTTCCAAGAATGATGTCTTTCTTCAAAGATTAAAGCTACTTGAGACTTGTCCCTTACTTCTCACAAAAATCTTTTAAAAAGTTTTTTTTAAGTTCAAAATAATAACTACATTAAATTTTCAATAGGAGTTGATTTCTCTTAGCTGAAACTTGTCGTTGTTAAGGGCCATTGAGTCATAGATGACTCTTAGCAACCCTATGAACAAAAGACCTGAACACTTGTATAACTTTC
>NW_006399962.1:950696-958753 GCF_000299155.1 Elephantulus edwardii | reverse complement strand
GATGGGTGTGTTGGAGGCAGTGCGATTGGCACAGGATAGAGCAGGGTTTAGGGCTGTTGTGCATAGGGTCGCTATGAGTCACAAACGACTCGACGGCACATAACAACAACAACAACAGGCCAACATAGCTCTCCCTATGTTCTCATTGTTATTGTTGTTAAGTGCTGTCGAGTCATAGACAACTCACAGTGACCCTATAAACCAAAGATCTGACCACTTGTATAACTTTCGTCATTTCTCCATGCTCATAAGTGTTTCCAGAGGCAAGCCATTTTGGAAGGGGGCACTCATCAGTCCCAGCCAACAAGCTTCTGTAGATCTAGGTTCCTGCAGATGACTTTCAAACTGGATTCCAGCCCCATACTGCCCACCAAAAGGATTTTTAAATAGGAGGCCAAATTACATTATCTCACTCTCCTACCTGAAAGTATACTTGTTATTTCTATTTTTTGTTTTAAAATGAGAGGACATTTAAAAAATAATTTCAATATTCCAGAAATCTCCAACTTAATCCTCTCCATAACTGTGTGCTCAGGCCCTCCTATGAGCAGGTGGTGGGGGTGGGAGCTGGGGGTATGTGAGTGTGTATACAGCAAGCAAAACATGACAGAGTTGTGTTAGAAAGAAAAATGGAGGCTTCCATTTAAGGAGGCAAACCACGATTAATAAAATGGTGTTAAAAATGCAAAGAGTATGGCTAAAGAGCAAATCCTTTAACACAAAGAGGGTTTCTGAGAGCTAAAAGAGTGACAAATAAAGGAAAGATGACAGTAGAATCAGGGAGCTTCCAGGCTGATGTTCTGAGAAAGGGTTTTGAACATGTTAAATTTTGAACTGAGTCTAGAGAGATATAGTTGATTAGAGTCTTACTTTCTTCTCTCTACCCCCTTTTTGCTCAACTTTCTGAAATGACATTCTTCTTAAGCCTCAATTGTTCACTCCCTACTTAGTATGTTCTAGTCATGTGCTGGGATCTGGAAATACAGAAAATAAAATACATGAACCCCACCAATATGAAGTACCTAGAATAAGCAAAAATATAAAGAGTAGAGCTTCACAGAGGGTGAGAAGCAAGTAAGAAGTGAGTAATTGTTTAATATGGTATTGAGTTTCTGCTTATTATTGTTGTTGTTATGTGCCGTCGAGTTGCTTGCGACTCATAGTGACCCTATGTACAACAGCCCTAAACTCTGCTCTGTCCTGTGCCAATCGCACTGTCTCTGACACTCCCATCCCAATTATCCCAGTCACTGAATTAATCCACCTGCGCTGTCCCTCCACCCTCCCAAGCATGATGTCCTTCTCCAAGGACCGGTCTCTCCTCACAACATGTCCAAAGTATGTTAGATGGAGCCTCAGAATCCTTGCCTCCAAGGAGCCACCCGGTTTAACCCTTTCCAGGACAAATCTGTTTGTTTTCCTAGCAGTCCATGGTATTCTCAATACTCTTCTCCAGCACCACAGCTCAAAGGCATCAGTTCTCCTTCTATCCTCCTTGGTCATTGTCCAACTCTCTGATGTATAACAAGTGACTGCGAAGACCGTGGCCTGTATCACACACCCCTTAGTCTCCAGGGAGACACCATTGCTATTCAGTACTTCGGAGGGGTCCCTGACTTCTGCTTATAGAAATGAAAAATTAGCAATGGATATAGTGATGCCTGAATAATGTGATTGATGTAATAATGGTCTTTATTTAAGTGAATATGGGCAAATGAAAGAAAAAATATCTGAACCCTTCTCTCAAACAGTAGAGTTGAGGAGATTATCTCTTAATGCAAAGAGAGGAGGGCAGTGACAGTACGAGTCAGCGATAAGAGAAAAGCAGGTCTGCCTGGTCAGTGAATAGTCTTCAAAAGACAGAGATGGAGTTCATTGGTGAGAGAGGAACAGCAATTCCAGGAGAAAAGTGGGAGAAAATGTAGCTGTCCATCAACAGATAAATTGACAAAATGTGATACATACATGCAATGGAATGTCACTCAGTCATAGAGAAACAAAATCCTGATACAAGCTACAACATGGTTGAACCTAGAAAACATGGTCATTGAAATGTCAGATACCAAAGGACGCATATTGTATGATCCTACTTGCAAGAAGTATTTGTTGTTGTTAGCTGCCATCAAGTTAAGTATTATCCATAATGACTCTCTGAACAACAGATCTGAAGCCTATCCTATACTGTGCCATCCTTACCATTTCTGACTTACTTGATTGAGCCCGTTGCTACAATAACTGTATTAATCCAACTGCATTAATCCATTGAGAATATTTCTCTCTTTCACTGATCCTCCACTTTCCAAGCATGATGCCCCTTTCCAAGGAATAGTCTCTACCAGCAACATGCCCAAATGATGTGAGGTGAAACTTTGTTATTCTTATCTCCAAGGAGCACTCTGGCTGCACTTTTTCCAAGACATGTCTATTCGTTCTTTTAGCAGTCCATTGAATATTAAGTGCTTGTCTGCAACACTACAACTCAAAGGCATCAATTATTCTTCTGTCATGCTTATTCGTTTTTCAGCTCTCAGATGGAAAAAATTCCTTAGCAAGTGATGGAAAAGACCGTGGTCTGAATCAGGTGCACCTTTGTCTTCAAAATAACATCTTTGTAACTTCGAGTAGTCCCTGACAACCGACTTTTCCAATGCAACACAGCTCCTGATCTCCTGACTGCTGGTGCTAAGGGTGCTGAGTGTGGATCTAACTAAGAAGAAATTGACAATTTCAGTCTTTTCTCCATGTATCATGATGTTACTTATTGGCCCAGTGATGAGGATTTTTATCTTCTCGATGTTAAGAAGTTATCTATATTGAAGGCTGAGGGCTTTGATCTTCTGCATCAAGATTTTCAAGTCCTCCTCACTTTTAGCAAGCAAGGCTGTATTATTTCCATAACAGGTTGTTGTTGAGTTTCCTCCTATCTTGATGCCAGTTGGCCAAGTAACTGTCTTCCTAATTTCCTGGCACAGACTGGTAAGCATGTCTAGTTGAGTGGCATCTGTTAGCTGAAGCATGTCAATTTGTATCCCATTGATTTCTGAACCTTATTTTTGGCAAATTTCTTCAGTGCAGCTTCAAGTTACTTCCTCATGACCATTGACTCTGTAAGCAGGATCATATAATATTTGTCCTTTTTCAACTCAGTATGTTTTTAGGGTTCCATGCTATTGTCTCCAAGACTTCATTTCTCTTTAAGACTGAGTAATATTGTAGCGTACGTGCACACATCCCCCCCCCTTTTTTAAATCCATTCAATTGTTGATGGACACTTGAGTAGTTTATACCTTTTGGTGGCTGTGAATAGAGCAGAGAACATTGTTGTGCAAGAAATGTCTGAGTCAGCTCACTCACTTTTTAATACTTACTCAATTTAAATGACACTTTTCCTTCTTGACCCCTTGAGAAGATAAAGTAATATTTAATACTCTCTTAACGGAAATGAACATGTTATATTTTAAGATTTGGTACAATTTGGTTTTTTGTTTTAGACTGTGAACTTCTTAATGGTGTGTGACCTGATTAAAAACTCAGGAGAAGAAGATGTGCCTGAATAAGAGGCATGGTTATTATTGACTTTTATCCCAAGTTATTTTTTTAAAGTTTTCAAATATGTGAACCCATTTAGTTGAAATCCTACTGACTTTCCTATACCATCTATTCTCCTTTGCAGAAGTAGAATTTTCACCCTCATCCTATTACATATAATACCATTTGTTGTGAAAATGAGAACTTAGAACACTCCAAGAGTTGTTGTTGGGTGCTGTTGAGTTGAGCATAGCTCACAGTGACTCTATGAACAAAAGATTTCAACCCTGTTCTATCCTGCACTGTCCTCATACTTCCTGGCAACATAAGAGCCCATTGCAGCAGTTACCATATCAGTCCACCTGGTTGGGGGTCTTCCTCTCCTTCTTCAACCCTCCACCCTGCCCAACATCACACCCTCATGTCCTTCTCCAATCTAGCAACATGTCCAAAGTATGTGAAGCAAAGCCTCATCATTCTTGCTTCCAAAGAGCACTTCAGCTGCACCCTTTCCAAGACATATGTGTTTGTTTTCTTGGCTGTCTATAGGATGTTCAGTACTGTTCTCCAACACCACAGCTCAATAGCATCAATTCTTTATCTGTCATCCTTATTCATTGTCCAGCTCTTGGATGTATAGCTAGTAGTAATAGGAAAGACCATGGGCTGAATCAGACACACTGTAGTATTCAAACTGACATGACTACTCAATAATTTGGAAAGATCCCTAACTGCAGATTTCCCCAGTGCAATGTGTTTCCCTATTCCCTGACTGCTGGTAGGGTGTTAATTGTGGATCCAAGCAAGATGAAGCTGTTGACAGTTTCAATCTCCTCTCCATCTATCATGACACTGCCTATTGGTCTAGTGGTAAGAATCTTTGTTTTTCAGACATTAAGATGCAATCAATACTGAAGGCTGCATTCCTTGATCTTCTGCCACAGTGCTTCAAGCCCTCCTTAATTTCAGCAAGCAAAGTTGTGTCATCTGCATAACACAGGTTATTGACAAGTCCCTCTCCAATCCTAATGCCACACTCCTCCTCATACAGTTCAGTGTCAGATAATTTGCTCAATATAGACTAAGATGCACCTGATCCAGGCCATTGGTTTTGCAATTACTTGCTATGCATCAGAAAAGCATCAGAAAGCTGGATGATGAGCAGGGATGATTGAAGGAGAATTGATGTCTTTGAGCTGTAGTGTTAGAGAAGAGCGTTGAATAGGCCATGTACTGCTAGGAGAATAGATAGATTTGCCCTAGAAAGGGTGAGACTAGGCTACTCCTTGGAGGCAAGGATTCCGAAGCTTCATCTGACATACTTTGGACATGTTGCAAGGAGGGACCAGTCCTTGGAGAGGAACATCATGCTTGGGAGGGTGGAAGGACAGTGAAGGAGAGGAAGACCCTCAATGAGATGGATTGATTCAGTGACTGAGATAATGGGAATAGTTATGGAGCAGGGTTTAGGACTGTTGTCCATAGGGTCGCTAGGAGTCATAAGTGACTCGATGGCAGATAACAACAAAAACAGGAACAGATTGAATAGGTATGTAGAGAAAATACAACCCTGGTGCATTCCTTTCACGATTTCAAACCATGTAGTGCTCCCCCGCTCTGTTCACAACAGCCTCCTGGTCCAGGTATAGGCTCTGCATGAGCACAATCAAGTGCTCTGGGACTCCCATTCTTCTCAATGTCAACCACAACTTGATATGATCCACACAGTCAATGCTTTTGCATAGGCAATAAAGCACAAATAGAAATTTTTCTGTTATTTCTTACTTTCAGACCTACTTACTTGTATTTAAAAGTCTTCAAGAGTAATAGTGCCAAATTCAAGAGGGCTCTTCAGAGAGACTATAAGTGTCTTATCTTCCTTTCTTTCCCTTAAATTGCACAAGCTAAATAAAGGAGATTTTCTTTTTATGAAATAAATATAAGACAATGTAAATGGAGAATGTTGGCATATCTATCTTTTGTTATTTATGTGCCATCAAATTGTAACTGACTCATAGATGACTCTTCTATAAGTTTTTGGAGGCTGTGAATGGCAAAGGAGGAGACAGCTCATCTTCCTCCCTCACAGCAGTGGTGGATCCAAACTCTCTGCCTTTGGGTTGGTAATACAACTGCTTATTCACTAAGCTACGGTTTTAAATGCCACATCATTTTGAGAAGATACTGAACAATGGAAATAGTCTAGCAGATCTTAGTCTTTCGGGACTTAAGTGCCCTCATCCATGGAATATATTCACAGTTAAACACAGATTATAAACTCTTTGGGGCAGCATTTCCCCTTTTAGCTCTCTATTTTACATTGCTTACTCAATAGCTTCAGAGCACACACTATTTTAGTTGCTACATAAGGAAGAGTCATCTCTTTATAAGGTTAGGGCCAAATGTTGTTGTTGTTATGTGCTGTCGAGTCGCTCTTGTGACTCATAGTGACCCTATGTACAACAGACCTAAGTTCCTCTCTGTCCTGTGCCAGTAGCACTGTCTCTGATACTCCCATTCCAATTATCCCAGTCACCGAATCAATCCACCTCATAGAGGGCCTTCCTCTCCTGCGCTGTCCCTCCACCCTCCCAAGCAGCATGATGTCCCTCTCCAAGGACCGGTCTCTCCTCACAACATGTCCAAAGTATGTTAGACGGAGCCTCAGAATCCTTGCCTCCAAGGAGCCACCCCCGGTTTAACCCTTTCCAGGACAATTCTGTTTGTTTTCCTAGCAGTCCATGGTATTCTCAATACTCTTCTCCAGCACCACAGCTCAAAGGCATCAATTCTCCTTCTATCCTCCTTGGTCATTGTCCAACTCTCTGATGCATAACAAGTGATTGCGAAGACCATGGCCTGTATCAGATGCACCTTAGTCTCCAGAGAGACACCGTTGCTCTTTAGTACTTTGGAGAGGTCCCTAACAGCAGACTTTCCCATGGTAATGCACCTTTTAATTTCCTGGCTACTGGTGCCAAGACTGTTGACTACAGAGCCAAGCAAACTAAAGCTGTGTACAATCTCAATCTCTTCACCATCCATCCTGATGCTGCCAATTGGTCCAGTGGTGAGAATCTTTGTCTTCTTGGTAGCATCCCAAATATGATCAATCTTTCTTCTTGTCCACATTTTAAATTTTTACCTTGCATTTCTTGAGTTACAGAGGACAATGGCTGCATAAATGAAAAAAAGTGAACCTTACAGTCTCTTCAGGGACTGAAATTTGAACATCAAAATTTCTGTGAATGGCTCACATGTACAATTCTCAAGGATCCTGTTCCCAGGTGTGACCCTGCTGGGTCTGCTCTGTGAATGCTCCAGATAAATATCTCTGGTATCATTTCCAGAAACTTCTTATAACCACTCTAGTATTGAACATGAAGGAAGAAAGGTACCATGCCTTTGCATAGTCAATGAAACACAGATAGACATTTTTGTGGTGCTCTGTGCTTTTAACATTACCTGTAATATTCCTAGTACCATGGCTCCATCTAAACCCAGCCTGTACATCTGGCAGTTCTCTGTTGATGTGCTGTTTCAGTTGTTTTTGGATAATTTTCAACAGAATTTTGCCTGCATGTGATATTAAGGATATTGTTTGATAATTTCCACACGCTGTCAGCTCACTTTTCTTCAGAATGGGAACAAATACGGATCTCTTCCAGCCAGGTGGTTGTCCTCCAGATTTCTTGGCACAAATTGGTGAGTGCATCTAGGGCAGCAGCATCTGTTGAAATATGTCAACTAGTATGCTATCAATTCCTGGGGACCTGTTTTCTGCCAGTTCCTTCAGAGCAGCCTCAACTTCTTCCTTCATTACCACAGGCTCTTGCTCATAGGTGGTTTTATGAAATTCTTCTGTCTCAGCCAATTCTTTTTGGTTCAGTGACTTTGTATACTTCTTCTATCTTCTTTTAATGCTTCCTGGATCATTTAATATTCTGCCTAAAGCACCCTCAAGTATTGCAACTTGAAGCTTGAATTTGTTTTTCAGTTCCTCAGTGTAAGAAATGCTGAGCAAGTTCATGCCTTTTGACTACAGCTCTTTGCACATTTCTTTGCTTTTTCTTCCCACTCTTCCCTCGAAATCTACTATGGGTAAGAGTTAATGTTTCTTTCTTTGACTAGGGACCAGAATTTTAGTAGAAGTCTTGGAGGATGATTTCCTAGCTTTCGTACTGTTGTCATGTTGGGCTTGATGATTATATAATTATTCATCATTGCACCAATTGGAAGCATCAGTATGGATGGTGAAGAGATTGAGATTGTTAACAGTTTTAGTTTACTTTCCACAGTCAACACTCTTGGTACGAGCAGCCAGGAAATCAGGAGACAAATTGCATTGGGAAAGTCAGGTATGAGGTACCTCTCAAGAGTACTGAAGAGCAACGACATCAGGCTGGAGACTGAGGTGCGCTTGATCCAGGCTATGTTGTTATTGTTATGTGCCATTGAGTAGCTTGCGACTCATAGCGACCCTATGTGCAACAGCCCTAAACTCTGCTCTGTCCTGTGCCAATCACACC
>NW_006399962.1:948823-949756 GCF_000299155.1 Elephantulus edwardii | reverse complement strand
ATGCCTTTGCATAGTCAATGAAACACAGATAGACATTCCTCTGGTATTCTCTGCTTTCAGCTAAGATCCATCTAACATTAGCTACAATATCCCTAGTACTACGACCCCTTCTAAACTCACCCTAGACTTCTGGTAGTTCTCTGCTGATATGCTGTTCCAGTCGTTTTTGGATAATCTTCAGTAGAATCTTGCTTGCATGTGAAATCAGTCCAGGCTATAGTCTTCGCAATTATGTGCTATACATCAGCGAGTTGGACAGTTAATAGGGGTGAAAGAAAGAGAATTGATATGTTTGAGCTGTGGTGCTGGAGAGGATGTTGAATATACCATGGATTACTAGGAGAACAAACAGGTTTGTCCTGGAAAAGTTGAAGCCAGAATGCTCCTTGGAGGCAAAGATTCTGAAGCTTCGTCTGACATACTTTGGGCATGTTGCAAGGAGGGACTGGTCCTTGGAGAGGGGCATCATGTTTGGGAGAGTGGAGGGATGGCGTGGGAGAGGAAGACCCTCGATGAGATGGATTGATTCTGTGATTGGAGTGGTGGGAATGAGTGTGTTTGAGACGGCGAGGTTGGCACAGGATAGAATGGCGTTTAGGGCTTTCTTTGTACATAGGTTCGCTAGAGTCCCAAGCTACTTGATGGCACATAACAACAACAACAGTGTTGCTGTTTTCTCAATAACATAAAACAATTCAAGTGAATAAAAGCAAATCCATCGTAGAAAAGACTGAATATAAGGATGATTGTGAGCTCCGAATCCATCAAAGGATCATGGAAACATAACTCAGTACTTTTGTCAGTGCAAATGAACTTAATTCAATTAAATTCTGTGCCATCGAGTAGAAACCTACTCATCACTGACCTTCCATTAGGTTTTCAGACTAGTCTAAAAGTATTATATTTTAGGGCATTATTTTTATCATAGGAGTA
>NW_006399962.1:938095-948571 GCF_000299155.1 Elephantulus edwardii | reverse complement strand
ACATATGGGAGAAGATTGCCCATCTTATCCTATTGAGCATCTGGTAGATTCAAACTTCATGACTTTGACTGGAACTATAATTCCTAGTCCACTAGGTTACCAGAGCTGACTCTCTCATGCTTTATAGACATTTGCAAATGGACAGATATTGGCATCATGTGTGAGGGACCTTCCAGGGAAATTGCCTCAACCACAGGGCTATGTCCTAGGAATGCATCCCCTACCTTCCTGCTCTGAAATCCCAGAGTTGTTATGTACTGTCAAGTTACCTGCAACTTATAACAACCCTGTGTACAATAGCTCTGAAGCCTGCCCTATCCTGAGTCAGTTTCACTGATCCGATACACCCACCCTCACTGCCCTAGTTAATGTATCAGTTCATATCATCTGGGTATTCCTTTCCTCCACTATCCCTCCATCTTTCTGAGCAGGATGTCCTTCTCCAGGGATTGGTCATATATCTAAATTATGTGAGATAGAGCTTTAAAATCCTAGTCTCCAAGGAGAAATTTGATTTCACCCTCTCCAAGACAGACCTCTTTGTTTTCTTGGTTGTCCATAGAATGTTTGAGACTCTTCTCCAGCACCACAACTTAAAGTCATCATTCTTCTGCTATCATCTTTAGTCATTACACAGCTCTCCGAAGACTATGAACTCGATTAGTTGCATCGTAATCTCTAGATTGAAATCATTGCTTCTCAGTACTCTGGAAAGCTCCCTGACAGCAGATTTACCTAATGAAATTTTCTGTTTGATTTCCTGACTTCTGGTCGTAAGAGAGTTGATTGTGGAGCTGAGCAAGCTGTAACTGTTAACAACTTCAATCTCTTCCTGTCCATCATGGTGCTGCCAGTTGGTCCAGTGGTGAGAATCTTTGTTTTCTTGATGTTGAGCTTCAATCCATAATGAAGACTATAGTCCTTGACCTTCTACAGCAAGCACATCAGGTTCTCCTCAGTTTCAGCAAGCAAGGTTGTGTCATCTGCATAATGGAGGTTGTTGATGAAATCCTAAATCCCGGAGAGTCTGCTTAAAAATTACGAAAGCACTTTAAAGTTTACCTTATCTAATCCTCCAACTGCTCTAAATGGGGATAGACTATTATGTACATTTTATTAACATATAAAGCAAGGCTTACCAAAATGAAACTGTTTAGCATCACACACCCAGAGAAAAGTAGAATTGGCATTTGAATCAGGTATATGCAATTAAAAATCTTGTCATTTTCAGTGCCAGGCTCCACTACCTGCCTCTTTCTGAGGCCATCAGGCCCTGGTGGCCAGCTCCTAATAATTCATATGTACCTGGCACTGATTTAGGAAACAGAATGCCAAATTAGCTATTACAATGAGAAAGATAGGAAGCTGACATAGTGTTATGATTGAGTACACTTGAAGTTATTTCCTCCCTCTCTCTTATCAAATCAGTAAGTTGGCCGTAATGAAAGAAATTTAATTAACCAGAAAAAAAATACTCCACTTAGTTTTGCAGATTTCCCACAACTAAGGTAAGCCTTGGCTTGGGCCCAGTATGCCTGCTGTGCCGGCCAGAGCTCTCTGGTCAAGGGCAGCTTCTAGTCTTCTCCCCCTCAGAGGTACTTCTCAATGTTTCCTGTTGATCTTCTCTCTCTTTTTTATTTCTATTTTTGGACTGTCGTTATTCCACAGGCTTAATGTGATAACAAACACTGTTTTGAGTTCTTTCCAGATTTCTTCATTCCAGAAAGACCAGTAACATCTTCCAGCTAAGAATCATTTTCATAGTTTAACTCTCGGAGAGAATTTTCTCTTATTTCCAAGTTCTTGAGAGATACCTTCTACCATCTTCTAATACAAATAAGACATACATGAACAAAATATAAACATACATGGAAACTCAATTAAGGAAGTATATATTCTGTAATAATAGTAATAATAATGATGCTCCATGAATATTATTTATAATTGGACAGATTCTATGTAAAGAAGGCATATACTTTTTAAAAATGTAAACATTTATTGAGTTTTTATTGGAGCTAATACTTTAGCCAGTTTGGTCTGGTATTGCCCTACTAAAAGTTTATAGCTGGTATTTGTTTTTATTGGTGGGTTACCCTGCTGTGTTTGTGGTTGTAAAAGATGTTAAATGTCACCTCTGGGTTGTCCTAAGTTTTAGGCTATTTTTTAGGAGCTTTTACTTGTGTTAGGTGATTGAATATAAAATTATTAAATTCTATTTTCTCTTTATAGTGCTACTGGCTAGTACACTAGCATTCTTGGAAAGTTAGCATCTACTTAAAATCTTTAATAGTATGAACATGAAAAAGAAAACATTCAATAGCATCAGATTGAGATGAACACATAGCTGACCCTCCACTGGGTTGTTGAGGATGTAAATTGCAGGAGAAATTTTAAGATTGCCCATCTTCCTCTGAGAGCTTCTGGTGGATTCAAACTGCGAAAAAAATGTGACATTTGGCTTAGGAGAAAAAACTCCCTGTGGATAACACTACTAGAGCTCTGAGGCTCCAAGATCAAAGGTGGGGTGTGTGTGTGTGTGTGTGTGTGTGTGTGTGTGTGTGTGTGGACTACACCACTAGAGCTCAGAGAATCAAAGGGGGTGTGTATTTGGACTGCACCACTAGAGCTTCGAGAATCAAAGAGCGTGTGTGTGTGCATGTGCACACACACACACACACACACACACACACACACACACACGCGCATGAATGTACAAAAGAAAGGACAGATTTAAGTTGAGCCCATAGATATAAAGGACCTCCTGAGAGAATCGCTGCCATCTCTCTGCCTGTAGAAAGAAAACATTATAAATATTTTCTATTATTTTATAATCTACCTAAAGATCAAAATACTTGGGCAATTGACTCTCTGCTTTGAGAATCACCAGGAAACAGTGTTTCAAATATAGCCAATCTCACTTACTGAACTGTTCGTATTCAAAATGCATTCAACAATATGTATTAGAATTTACCTTTTGAGCTCTAAACTTGGGAAACAAGATTGACATTTGGTGCACAAGAATTTCCCCCATCAATTTACAATGCAAAAACTGTCATCTACCTTAAATACAGTACTCAAAACAAGAAATTAGGTCTTTAGAGAGAGTAGAGATGGATTGTGCAATGTAGTGGAATTGTTTGACAGCCTCCCAATTTTCTCTGGAGATGAAACAGCCTGTCTGCTAGCAAGAAAGTTTTCAGTTGGGATGATAATAGTCATAGCTATATTTCAAATTATAGCTGACAGAATTCTTTCCTCTCAAATGGAATTGAAGCATGTATATGTTTGTTGATTTAAATTGTCTTCTTCATATCATTTGAATTAAGTGATTATATTTCAAAAAATCTAGGAGACAGATATAGTCTAGGAGGTCATTGTGGGAAATGACAGTCTAGAGAAGACAGTGGTATTTGAACCATTGTTAGATTGAAAACATCTAACAAGGTAGCGCTTAGGTTCTCTAAGAGGCAAAGCCAGTGGTGGTGTGTGGGATACACACACACACACACACACACACACACATAAACATCCATCTATCTATCTATCTCACTTTCTTTTCAGTGTTAAACTTATAGTTCACACAGTCAAATTTCTTAAAGTGGTCAATTCCTGAAATTGAAGAAGAGAAACTATTGGGAATGATGCAAGATGCTTATTTATTTTTACAATGATTTGTAAAGGTAATATGTGATCTCTAGGAAAAAAATCTGTATGAGGTTATTATCATGGTTGGCAAAGTAGAAAGTCAATAGGTATGAGGAAGACTCTTAATAGGATGAATTTTCACAGTGGCTGCAACAAAAACCCTCAAGCATAGCAATGATAATGAAGATGGCACAGGGTTGTGTGGCATTTCATTCTGTTGTACTTAAGATTGTCTTCAGTTGCAACCAAGTTTATAACATCTGATAAGGTTCTTAAGTTCTTAAGAAGCGAAAGCATTTGTGGGGAAGAAGTTATTTATGTAAACATTGAATCAGAACTGACTTATAGTTAACTCTCCAGCAGGTTTTCAGAGGCAGCATATTGCACAGGAGGTGATTGTTCATTTTTCTTCCACAGAACACCTGGTAGATTTGAACTGTTTGTCTTTGGGTTGACATTGCAACTCCTTACCACTAAGTCGCCAGAATTCCATATGTATATGTATTTGTTGCTAGGTTCTGCTGCGTCGAGTATGACCTTATGAACAGACCTGAATCCTGTCCTATCCCACGCCATCATGATCATCTCTGATATGCTTGAGCCAGCTCATGCCTGCAGTATCCATGTCAGTCCATCTCCTTGGGATCTTCCTCTCTTTTGCTGACCCTTCATCCTTCCAAGCATGATATCCTTTTCTGAGGATTAGCCTTTTCTAGTAACATTTCCAAAGTATGAGTTCACCGTTCTTGCCTCCAAGGAGCACTCTGGCTGCACCTTTTCTGAGACATATCTGCTGCTGTTAGATGTTATAAAGTTGATGACTCCTCGAGACTTAACAGACAGCAAATCTGACCCTTGCTTTAGGCTGCACCATCTTCACCATCTCTGATACACTTGAGCTCATTGCTACTGTCATTGTGTCAACCCATCCTTTCTTTCTCTGACCCTTCACCTTTTTCAGAATTATGTCTTTTTCGAATGGCTGATCCCTCCTAATAACTACCCAAAATACTTTGGTAAACAAAGTTTCACCATCTTTGCCTTGAAGGAGTATCCTGATTGCACTTTCTCCAAGTCAGATTTGTTTGCTCTTGTGGGATATATCTTCTAAGAACATCCCAGATTTGTGGCATATTCAGTACTCTTCTGAGACACCATATTTCAAATTCTTCTGTCATCCTTAGTTTTGGTCCAATTTTCAGATGCATGTTGTTGTTTGGTGAGGTTGAGCCAAGAATGACTCATAGCAACTCCATGAACAACAGATATGAACCCTGCCCTAGCCTGTGCCATCTTCACACTTCCTGACCCAATAGAGCCCATTGTGGCAGTCAACATGTCAATCTCTTCTTTGTTGACCCTCCACCCTTCCAAGCATCATATTCTTTTCCAAGGAACAGCCACTTCTAGCAACATATCTGAAGTATGTGAGGCAAAGCCTCATCATTCTTGCCTCAAAGGAGCACTCCAGCTGCACTCTCTCTAAGACATACTCATTTTCTCTCCTGGCTGTCCATGGGATGCTCAGTGCTCTTCTCCAACACCATAGCTCAAAGGCTTCAAAGCTTCTGTCATCTTTATTTATTGTCTAGCTCTCAGATGCATAACAAGTGATCAGAAAGACCATAAGCTGAATTAGATGCATCTTAGTTCTTAAACTGACCTCATTACTTCTCAATAATTTGGAGAGATCCCTAACTTCAGATATTCTCAAGTGCAATGCATCTTCTTATTTCTTGACTGCTGGTATCAAGGGTGTTAATTGTGGATCCATGTAAGATGAAGTTGTTGACAATTGAAATCTGTTCTCTATCAATCATGATATTGCCTATCGGTCCAGTGGTAAGAATCTTTGTTTTCTTGATGCATAGGAATTAATTAATTGAAAAGACTAGGGCTTGGATAAGGCACATCTTAGTTTTTATATTGACTTTGTTGTTTGCTAACACTTTTGAAGAGGTCCTTGACAACAGATTTTTCCAAAGTGTTCCTCTATTCTTCTTCTCTTTGCTTGCTAGGTCTCTTATTTTAGAGTGTCGTTGACCTAGAAATTGGCTCTCGAGTGGAATAACAGCACCAAAGATCTGGTGGGGACATAGTTGTGCCTTTAATATCCACATCTGGAATGTTACCAAGCTGTCAGCCATGGGTCTTGATTGGAATGTTTCAGCACACACCCAGGGCCCCATCATGCTACACTACCACCAGGCTTCATCTGAATTTGGTAACATGTTATTATTATGCCTGATATGCTATTATAGGTATAATACTTATCTGCCAGTTTGTTGCATTGAGGATATGATCTGCACTTCGCTAATTGCATTCTAGATTAAGTATAGATATTCTTGCTTGTTTATTATTGTTCTAGTGCAGCATTTGTCTATCAGGTTGCTGTATTGAGGTATTGGGGGGTTGTTGTGATGCTAAAAACTATTGCTACCGATGTGTCAAATGTCAGAAGGGTCATCATATGTTGGACAGATTTAGTAGAACTCCCAGAATGAAGACAGACTAGGAAACAGGATTGGCCATCAACTTCTTAAATAGCAGGCATCAGAAAACCCTATGATCAATAAAAAATAGGTAAGCATTTTTCTGGCATTCTCTGCTTTCAGCCAAGATCCATCAGACATCAGTAATAATATTTGCTGTGCCACACTTCCTCTGAATCCACCTTAAATTTCTGGCAGTTCTCTGTCAATGAACTGCTCTAGCTTGAGAAGACAAAGCAAAATATTATCATGAAATGTGCAAAGAACTGGCGTTACAAAATTAAAAGAGAATAACATGCTTAGTATTTCTCAACTGGAAATAACTGAAAAGCAAATTCAAGGCTTGAGTTGCAACACCGACAGACGCTATGAACAAAATATTGAATGATGCAGGAAGAATTGAAAGAAGATGGGAAGAAACACAGAACCACTATACCAAAAAGAGAATTGATTGACCATGAATCAGTTCAGGAGGTATAATCAAGAACAAATGGTAATGAAGGAAGAAGTTCAAGCTGCACTGCAAACATTGGGGGGGGGGGAAGAACCCCAGGAATTTATGGAATACCAGTTGACAGTTTTCAACACATAATTGGACACTTGGACATAATCACTGTTTTATTCCAAGAAATTTGAAAGATGGCCACCTGGATAATTGACCGCAAAAGATTTGTATTTGTTCCCATTCCTAAAAATCGGTTATCCAATAGAATGTGGAAGTTACTGAGCAATATAGTTAATATCACAGGCAAGTAAAATCTTGTTGAAGATTATATATTTATCAGCTTATTGTCATTGAGTCAGAACAGATCTATTGTTGACTCCCCAGCAGGTTTTCAGAGACTATAGAAAGCAAAGAGTACCAGAGGAATGTCTATCTGTGTTTTATTGACTATGCAAAGGCATTTGACTGTACGGATCACAACAAATTGTGGCTAACCTTGAGGAAAATGGGAATCCCAGGACACTTGATTGTGCTTATGTGAACCTATACTTCAACCAGGAGGCAATCCTAAGAACAGAACAGGGAAACACTGCATGGTTCAAAAATCAAGAAAGGAGTGTGTCAGGGATACATCCTATCTCCATATCTTTTCAATCTGTATGTAGAACAGATCATTTGGGAGGCAGGACTTTATGAGGAGGAGTGTGGCATCAAGATTGGAGGAAGACTCATCAACAACCTACATTATACATATGAAATAACCTTGCTTGCTGAAACTAAGGAGGATCTGAAATACTTGCTGTAGAAGGTCAAGGACTATTGTCTTCAATATGGATTGAAGCTCAACATCAAGAATACAAAGATTCTCCCCACTGGACCAATTGGCAGCATCATGATAGATGGAGAAGAAATTGAGGTTGTTAACAACTTCAGCTTACCCAGCTCCACAATCCATATTCTTGGCACCAGCAGTCTGGAAATCAAAAGATGAATTGCACTGGGAAAATCTACTTTCAGGGACCTCTCCAGAGTAGTGAGAAGCAACAATCTCAGTCTAGAGACTAAGCAATGCCTGATCCAGACTATAGTCTTCTCAATTCATCAGAAAGCTGGACAATGACTAAGGAAAAAAAGAAGAAAATTTGATGCCTTTGAGTTGTGGTGCTGGAGAAGAGTATTGAACTTATCATTGACCAACAAGAGAACAAACAAATCTGTCTTGGATAGGGTTAAATCAGGTTTCTCTCCTTGTAGGCTAGGCCTTTGAAGCTCCATCTCACATATTTTGAGCATATGGCTACGAGGAACCATTCCCTGGAGAAAGACAACATGCTTAGAATGGTGGAGGGACAGTGCAGGAGAGGAAGACCCTGAATGAGATGGACTGACACAGTAATATAATGGGGATAAGTGGTTGGTATCATTGAGATTGGCTCAGGATAGGGCAGGCTTCAGAGCTATTGTACAAAGGGTTGCTATGAGTTGCAGGACGTAACAACAACAGCAACAACAACAACAGGAACAGGATTACATTTGAACTGAATATTTTAGTTCCTTATTCAGTTCCTGCAAAATTACCCTTTTTCTTTTTTCTTTTGCATTCATAAGCAAACTACTACCTTTGTTAAGAATAAGAAGCATAAGCAATTTTAGTAAAATATTAAGCAAAAAAGGGAAGCTCTACATTCTTAAATGAAATGAGAAATAATTAGTCCCTGAGAGTGCTCAAATTCTCATCAGAATACCTTCACTATACTTCTACTTACTGAAATTACATTTCTTTGTTCATTTTCCATCAAACTGTTCTTCTTTTCAGCACTGGTTCAGGAATAACCTCCTCTACAAGGGCTCTCTTGATCTCCCCAGGCCGTTGTACTACTTTAGTTGTTTAGGAAAAAAAATCTCTAACCTTATACTCTTTGGTTGTTGTCCCTCCTAGTCTTTGACAACTTCTTAGGGGCCAGCACTCTATCTTTCCCACCTACAGTGACCATTCTGTATTAACTTTTTAAAGGAATATTTATTTACACTGTCTTTTCATTATTTTGGAATGAATTGTTTATATATTTTCTCTGAATTGTTAATGATAACAAAAATACTTACAACAAACATGCTGCTTCCAACGTATATCTGCAATAACTATCATATTGCAATTTCATGATATTGTTTTACATTGTCTTCACACCCACCCACCATTGTTCCTATGGGAAAAATTCAGTTCAGGTTCTAACCAATTGGTTTACAGGTATCTTGAACACAATAGTAAAACCAAAAGACATTAACATTTAAACCAAGCAATTGAGTGTGATATCCTTTAGTAAAAGACATAAACACCCGCTTGCCGTTAACTCAAATTCAATGTGACCCTATGTGTATCAGAGTAGATAGTGTTGCATCGGGCTTTCAGTGACAGATTTCTTAGAAGTAGATTAAAAAAAAAAAGAAAAGAAGTAGATCATTAGGGCTTTCTTCTGATGCATCTCTGAAGAACCTCCAAGCTTTAGGCTAGTGACTGTGTGTTAACTATTTGCACCACCCAGGGACTCCATTTGCTAAAAGAAGCAGCAAATTTGCCTGTGCTGAGATCCTAACATGAAAGTGTGCACCAGGAATGATATTTTAGTTTTCAAATTTCAACCTAAACGAGCTGTCTTAGAGTGAAAAGAGCATTTCTAAGGAGAGATATGACCTTGAGCAGATCTCCTGTGCTCTTGTAGCTCCATTTTCTTCATTTGTGAAATAAAGAATTGGATGAAATGAATTTAAAAGAGACTCTTCTAGCTTTAATAGGCTACTGTATATAAAAGCCAAAATCACTCTGTTAGCTGGTGATTTTTCATTTGAAGTCCACGATCTTTTGTTTTAATAATTGATTCTTCATTCCTCAAACAGACTCATAAAAACACTACACAAAGTAAAATTCAAGACCAACTGAATTGAGGTCATCGACTATATTAATTCTTGCTGGTGAAGATTTCCCACTTATCTGTTATAGGTGCTGCTTCTAGCTTTATCCTGAGGTAACTGGACTGTTGACAAAAATAATTAAATCCATCATACAGCTCACTCACTCTGCTGTTTTGTTATAAAAATCAATAGGTCCTTTCCATGAATGGGTTACATGGATATTTACCTCATTTAGGAAAGGGCATAATGAATCATAAGTTTGTTGCACAGACCGGAGTTCTGGTGAGATTGAAGTTGTGTATTGAATGGTGATTGAGCTATCAGTCTTCAGATTCGATAGGAATTTTCAGGACCTGTTGGGAAATTTCCTTTAATATTGTCACCTAAGTATCAGGGACCTTGAGGTGGCCTAGCTGCATTTTATTTTCTTTTGTTTAGAATCTAAGTGGATTAAAATAAAGGAGATTTGCTGGGTGGCAGCTGTGTTTTGTCATACTGGTAATTGTACTCCAGTTCTTCCCCAAAGAAGTTCCTAGACTTTGGTCTGGCACATGCAAGTTAATTTACCAAAATGTTTGGAAGTTTCATACGAATAAGACTGAAGCTTGGACTATACACAGATATGATTATCACATGCAAGTAAAATTCTGCTGGAGATAATTTTTAAAATAGTTGCAGCAGTATGTATTGACGGAGTTGGTATTAGGTGCTGTGGATTTTTGTTTTCTTAGTATTGAAGTGTAATCCATGTTGAAGGCTGTATGTAGTCTTTGATCATTTTCAGTAAGTACTTCAAATCTTTTTCACTTTTGACAAGCAAGGTTATATCATCTGCATAATATAGGCTTTTGATAAATCTTCCTCCAATCCTGAAGCCACATTCTTTATATGTCTAGATTCTCAATTGATTTGCTCAGTATTCAGATTTAATAGATATAGAGAAAGGATATCACCATAACACATGCCTTGATTTCTTTTCTTTTCTTT
>NW_006399962.1:930718-937995 GCF_000299155.1 Elephantulus edwardii | reverse complement strand
TCTTTCTTTCTTTCTTTCTTTCTTTCTTTCTTTCTTTCTTTCTTTCTTTCTTTCTTTCTTTCTTTCTTTCTTTCTTTCTTTCTTCTTTCTTTCTTAAAACATGTAAGGAGATACAAGAGCGTGAGGGCTGGGAGCAGAAGAGGGAGGACGGATAGGAATGATATCACAGGAGTGAACAATTTGGTGGGTGGGGAGAGTAGGCAAAGAAAATGAGAAAGATCTAGTGGGGACCAGCAGAGACAGTGTAATGGTGAGCATAGTCCAATGGTGATTAATTTTTTTTTTTTAGCAAAGAAATTGTCTTAATCACTTGTCGATTTCTCATTTGGGAATGGGGTGCAGACTCTCTGGCTTCTTCTTCATGCTAAACAGGGATGTTGATGTGAAGTGGAAGGAGAGGCCACTTTAACAACCTTCTGGTGGTCCTGGGTAGAAGCTGCATGCCTTCTTTTTCAGTTAGAAGATATTTTACTTCCCTCTGGACTGCAAAGTGTTTGCCAAGGTGAGTCTGGTGGGGAGGGCTGGCTGAACCCTGAGGCTGCATCCTCCTTCACTTCCTTAGCTGGCAATTATATTTCCCTTTTTTTCTCTGGAACTGGGTTCAGGGTTCATGTCTGGAGTAAAACTTGGTGGTAAAGTCACCTATAGGAAAGGGAGCAAACCTAGAAGAAAACAAACTTTGGCGGTGTTACTCACAGGTGTACTGGAGGAGAAGGTGGAAGAAAATGGCTTAGATAAAATTCTTTGTATACCCTAGACAGTTTCCCTTCAGTGACCTGAAGGCTCTTCAGGATTGACATACCCTGAGGGCCAAACGGCTCACTCCAGGAACAGGACAGCTCACCCAGAGGGCCAGAACAGCTCTTCCCAGAGGCCAGACGCTCATCCTGAAGGCCAAATTGCTCACCCTGGGGGCTGCAGGCCTCTCCCCAGGAGCCAAATAGCTCACCCTGAGGGCCAAACCACTCATCCCAGGGGCTGAATGGTTCTCCCCAGGTGGGTTGAACAATATACCTTGATTTCAAGCAATGAACTATCCCCTTGTTCTAAGCAAATGACTGCTTATTGGTCTACGTACAGATTCTGTATGAGCATAATTAAGTGTTCTGGAATTTCCATTCTTCCCAAAGTTTGTCGTAATTTATTATGATTCACACAACTGAATGCATGTGTGCAGTTAATAAAACACAAATAAACATCCTTCCAGTATTCTCTACATTTAGACAAAATCTACCTGACATCAGCAAAGATACCTCTTGCTTCATGTCCTCTTCTGAATCCAGCTTGACTTTCTAGCAATTCCCTATGATGTCCTACTTTTGCCATTTTAAAATTATGTTCAATAAGATCTTCTTGATTATAATATTAATGACATTGTTCAATAATTTCCACATTCTATTAGATAACATTTGTAAAAAAATTTCGAGAAATTCAAGTCAGATTCTGAAGAGAAATGTGGGATATCATTGCTAATGTCAGATGGATCTTGGCTGAAACAGAGAACAATGGAATGATGTTCACTTGTATTTACTTGATTATGCAAAAGCATTCAAGCATGTTGATCATAACAAATTACAGATATAATTGAGAAGAATGAGAATTCTGGAATACTTAATTGTGCTTATGTACTACTTTCGTTTAGGTGTTCCAACTTATATTGCAACATAGAAGAAGGGTCAACTTTAGAATAAAACAAAGGGGTACTGCATGGCTTAAGATCAGGAAAGGTATATGTCAGAGTTTTATCCTTTCACCATATTCAGTCTTTATATGTAGCAAACACTTTGACAGCCTGGACTGCCTAAAGAAGTCTGAAGCATCAAGGTTGGAGGAAGAGTCATTAATAACTTATCATATGCAAATGAAGTATATTCACTTGCTGAGAGAACTTGAAGCATTTACTGATGAAGATAAAAATACAGTATGGATTATATCTCACCATAACGAAAGTTTTTATAACCCATAAACAACATCATGTTAAATGGAGACAATATTGAAACTGCCAAGGGTTCTATTTTATTTAAGTCCACAGTCAATGCTCATGGAAGCAACAGTGAGAAAATGAAAGGGATAATGCTACTTTAAGGACTAAAGTGCACCTGACCCAAGATTTGGTATTTTCTGTTGCCCCATATTCATGTGAAAACTGGATAATAGATAAAGACAACTAACTGATACTTTTGAATTATGGTGTTGGAAAAAATATTAACTATGTCATAGACTGTTAGAGGAATGAGAACATCTGTTATAGAAAAACAAAATCCACAATGTTCCTTGGAATTGAGGGTGGTGAGACTTCATCTCATATACTTGGAATGTGTCATCTACAGGGACCTGACTCTGAAGAAGGGCATCACACTTGGTACCATAGAGGGCCAGTCAAAACAAGGAAGACTCTGAGAGAGATGGATTAATCTGGTGACTACAACAGTGAGCTCAAGCACAGTGATAGTTGTGAGGATTCTGAAGGACTGGGTGGTGTTTTGTTCTTTTGTGCACAGGGTCACTTTGAGTCAGAACCAACTCAACAGAAACTAAGACCTATATCACCACACATAGATAAAACATCTCTATGGGAAAAAAAACCCCAACCAAACCCACAAACAATAAACCAAAATAATGCAGTAAAACAAAACTCAAAGCAACAAAACCCAGAGTTTAGTCCAATGAGAAAGCCTAGCATTTATTATCATTTGCACTTTGGTTCTTTGACACAGTAAAAGCATTTTTGTAGACTAACTTGAAGAAGCAGTTTTGAATTTTCATGAGCTTTTACTCTTGAGGCACGGTGAGATTTTTTACTCTGGGCACAGTCCCTCAAGATAGGACATGAGTTAAATGTGGTCCCTTTCAAAACTCCTTGGGGCCTTCCAGCCCCTGGGACATCTTCAAATCCCATAATTCTTGTTTGTTCTGTGTGGAATTGTCACTCCCACTCCTCAAGGCAAAATGACCATCTTCCGTGCTACTGTGCAGCTTCTATTCCCTTTCAACTCTCTTCCTGTAATGCTGGTCTCAGCCTCTTTCATAGAAATGGGCATCCCTGGTCTTATCAGTGCTCTCCAGTCACATTTCATGTATCTTGGGCATCTTGTACTCTTGACCTCATTCAGACGCTTTAAGTAATAAAGATGGTACAGGCATGAACTGTGCTATTGCCATATTGCTTCTACCAATACTGTCTGGCCCGTGAGTGCATGTGTGGTGAGGGATCAGATTATAGTACATTCTAAGAATCTCACTTTGGTCCTAGTTTAGTCCAGAGCTCTGAGTATCAAATCTTTCTAAGATTTGGGTTTTTCCCTTCTATCCTTTTCACATGTTAAGTTATGGTTTGATTTGTAACTCTTCTCCAGAATAGCTCTTAACTCTTGGGAATATTCTCTCTTAGAATAAGAAACAATTTCATAGAGTAAGATTTTTCTCCTGATATTTTGGAGACAGTAAGAATGGCTCAGGATAGGGTAGGGTTTAGAGCTGTTGTACAAAGGATCACTATGAGTCACAGGTGACTCAATGGCACATAACAACAAACAACAAGATTTTTGCTGATATATACACAACAACACTCACAATAAAGTTTGTGTTTTCTATCATCTGCATTCAACAGAGAGTTAAGATGGTGGTTGTTTTTTGTTAGATGCCTTTGGATTGGTTCCAGCATATAAGAATTCTCTATAGAACAAACAGAATGAAACTGACTGGTCTTATTCTGTCTTTACAATTGTTGCTATATTTGAGCCCATTGTTACAATCACTGTGTCAACCCATTAGTTGAGGACCTTCTTCCTTATTACTGGCCCTCTATGTTAAACATTATGTTCTCCAGGGACTGGTACTTCCTGATAACATGTCCAAAGCACATGAGACCAAGTCTTCCCATCTTTCCTTCTAAGAAATATTCTTACTGTATTGCTTCCAAAACAAGCTTGTATATTTTTTTCACAGTCCGTGGTATATTATGGTTCTTTGCCACCACCATGATTCAAAACCATCAATTCTTCAGGCTTCTTTTTGCATTGTCCAGCTTTCACATCCAAAATGAAGTGACTGGAAAGATCATGGCTTATGCCAGGCTCACTTGGTGTTAAAAGTGAGATCTTTGCTTTTTAACACTTTAAAGATGACTTTGCTGCACCTCTTCCCAGTGCAATATATCATTTAATTTGACAGCTGTTTCCATGGACATTGGTTGTGGATTCAAGCATAATGAAGCCCTGATATTGTTAATATTTTCTTCCTTGGAGCAGTTGATCTCTATTTCCATTTTAGGTTCTAAGTGACAACAGAAACTATGACAACAGGGCTTATCTGGCTATAAATGCTTTTTATTTTATTTTATCATCTCATTTCTTCTCTTCAACACTTCTGCTATTCCTAATTTACAGATTAGCAAACTGCACATCAGAGAAGTTGTGACAACTCCTGTATTTAACTACCATGCTCATGGAGTATGACGTTACTGAATTCTAAAGTGTCTGGAGACTCCTTTTGCCTCACCAGTTGACTCTCATTTTCTAGAGTGGAGTGTGAGTGGTGGAGCATGGAGCTGTCTGGGCCCACGCATTTCTTCACATCTTTAAAAGACGTTTAACTCCCTTGGCCAATATTTTGCTTCTGACACTTCCTGCCATCACTCCATTTTCTCCATTATCCTGTTCATTCTATTTTGAATGTACCACCAATTGAATCTAACAAAGAAGGAGGAGAGTGATGAAATGACTTTTCAGGTGTTGAATGGAATTTCAGATTTTGAAAGTTGCTGACAAGAGGAAAAGAACGAATGGGAGGGCTGTCACTGGATTAATGAGTGCAAATTGTACTTTGTAGTTTAATGTAAACCTTCCCACTCTACCAGTACATCTCTTCCAAAGGTCCCCAGTTACATACAAAAGCTTTATTGCTATGTGTCAGCCCTCCACAGTGTGATGCCAATCAACTATATTGCAGCCAATTGCAAACTGCAGCCATAGGGAACCCATTCTGGAAGATGCCAGCTCTTTTCTGCCTTCTCCAGTATTCCACTTCTATCTGTTAAAATTCTACCTCTCTTTTTCCCCCAAATAGCACCTACCATACATGGTTGTCATTGTTTCCTTTGAACACTTATGTGACTCTCTCTTTACGATACGTGTAATGTTCAGCTTATAAAAGTCAGGAAGACTTAAAACACTTGCTGCAAAAGAGCAAACATTACAGCCTTCCATATGTATTACATCTCTACATCAAGAAAACAAAAGTTCTCACCACTGGACTGATAGATAGATGGAGAAAAGAAACTAACAATGAGATCATTCTAGTTGCATCCATAACCAATATACTTGCTACCAACAGTCAGGAGATTAGGAAACATATTGCACTGGGGAAATCTGCAGTCAAGGACATCTCTCTTCAAATTATTGAGGAGCAAAGATGTTAATTTGAGGACTAATATGTGCTTGATTCAGACTATGGTCTTTTCAATCATCTGCTGTATTTCTTAGAGTTGAACAATTAATAAGGATGACAGAAGAAATATTGATGCCTTTGAATTGTGTTGTTGTAGAAGAGTACTGAATACCCCATGGACTGCCTGAAGAAGAGATAGGTCTTGGAGAAGGTGCAGCCAGAGCGCCCCCTGGAGAGAATGATGGTGAAGCTTTGTTTCACATTCTTCGGACATTTTAGGAGAAGCTATTCCTTGGAGAATGACATCATTCATGGAAAGATGAGGTGATGGAGAAGGAGAGGAAAATATTCAACTAGGTGGATTGACACAGTGATTGCAGTGATAAGCTAGAATGTGTCAGAAATTGTGAGGACAGCACAGGATAAGACAGTGTTCAGATCTGTTGTTCACAAGAGTCACACTCAACTTGAAGGAACCTAACAACAACAAAAACAACAATGTGCTTGCCTTATACCCCTTGTTAGAATGTAAACTCATAGAACACCGGAAATATTTCGAGTCAACTCTTGGTGTGTCCACTGCTCCACATATAAGACAATCATTGATTCTGATTGGATAAGGAAAAGCCAGATTGTAACAAGTGCCTAATCACACTAAGCTGATGGATGTACCCTTTACTCTGGGACCATACCCCTTCATTTTCTGCCTGTGTGCTTTCTGCTAGTTTTCAGATGAAAAACAGGTGAGAAAGGGCTTCAGGGTCTGATTTACCTTTATTGTTGTAATATAGAGTTGGAGCGCCCCATTGCTGACCTTCTGGGTTTTTAGAGGCAGTAATAGCCCAGGAGGAGATTGGCCGATGACATTCTCCTGAAGAGCAGCTGGTGACCTCGAACAGTGTGCCTTTGGGGACTGCAGTGCAGGGTCTTGCCGGTAGGCCATCAGAGCTCTAAAGATTTACCTCTAAAGAGGGTAAATCATCATCCAACTTAAGCAAAAATTTATCAATTTAAAATACTTTTATTAATAGTTTTGATCAGAATCCTGTTTTCGAAGGGGAGTTCCAGTGGCATATTCTGTAGCTCACCAGAGTCTGCACATTTCTGGTGGCTCTGATCTATCAGTGGTTCTGTCGGAGAAAGATGGGCAATCACTTTCTGTTGTAATTTACAGCATTGGAAATCCCATTAATGTCACTATGGGTCAGAACTGACTGGACAGCAGCAAGTTTGAGTTTTGCTCATGAAATTACTCTGTTGTTGTTGATAAGTGATGCTCAATCAAGTGCTCAAACTTATAATGATTCCCTGTGATTGAACTGAACTGCCCTCTAGAGCCCTGGTGGTGTAGTATGTAATACACTAAACAAAAGGCTGGCAGTTAGAATTTGCCAGCTGCTCCATGAGAGAAAGATGGGAATTTGCCTCCCATAAAGCTTTTCAGCCTTGGAAACCCCATGGAAGGTCTCCAGGAGTCAGAACCAACTCAACAATTGTCGCTTTTGCTGTGTACCATTGAGTTAGAATTGACTCATAGCCGATCCTCTAGCAGGTTTTCAGAGTCTTTAAATTTCATTGCAGGAGATTGCCCATCTTTCTCCTACAGAGCATCTGGTAGATTTGAACTGTATAACTTAAGAGTTTATAGAGCAACTTCTTACTACTAGGCCCAATTTGGGTTTTGGGAGAAAATTTATGGAAGCAAATTGTCACGTCCTTCCTTCACAGAATCATCAGGTAATTTTGAACTATCAACCTTTAAGTTAACAGTCCAATGCTTAACCACTGTGCCTCCAGGACTGCTTGGAATGTACTCACCTATGTTATAGTTGTTGTTGTTGTTATGTGCCATCCAGTCGCTTGTGATTCATGTTGTTGTTGTTGTTGTT
>NW_006399962.1:908699-929178 GCF_000299155.1 Elephantulus edwardii | reverse complement strand
CATCAGAACAGAGCAAGGAGACACTACATGGTTCAAAATCTAGAAGGGGGTCCATCAAGGATGTATTCTGTCTCCATATCTTTTCAATCTGTATGCAGAACAGATCATCCGAGATGCTGGGCTGATACAAAAAGGAATGTGGCCTCAGGATTGGTGGAAGAGTCATCAATAAGCTGTGTTATGCAGATGACACAATCCTGCTTGCTGAAACTGAGGAGGATCTGAAGCTCTTGCTGCAGAAGGTCAAGGACTGCAGCCTCCCATATGGATTGAAGCTCAACATCAAGAAAACAAAGATTCTCAGCACTGGGTCAATTGGCAGCATCAGTATGGATGGTGAAGAGATTGAGATAGTTAACAGTTTTCGTTTGCTTGGCTCCACAATCAACACCCTTGGTAACAGCAGCAAGGAAATCAAGAGACGAATTGCATTGGGAAAGTCGGCTGTGAAGGACCTCTCAAGAGTACTGAAAAGCAACGATGTCAGGCTGGAGACTAAGGTGCGCCTGATGCAGGCTATAGTCTTCGCAATTACATGTTATGCTTCGGAGAGTTGAACAGTGAATAGGGTTGATGTAAAGAATTATAGTTGGATGATGAGATATAGTCGAAGCTATTTTGTGACTCTACAAATATAAATAGTTATAAATAGTTTACAAGTTTTTAATCTAGAGTTATCCTACAATCTTTGTGGGAAAAATATCTGGAAAAGGTATTAGATCCTCCAACCTTCTTGATCCTTGCTCAGTTTCACATTGTCTCTGTCCTCACTGACTTATTAGTGAGAGACTTAATTCAGTTTCACATTGTCTCTGTCCTCACTGACTTATTAGTGATAGACTTAATTTCGGGATGTTGCAGAATATAGTGAAAAGATTATGGGCTTTGGAGTCAGGCCCAGTATACCCTCCAGTTCAGTCACTTATACTTGTCATTCTGACTCAGTAAAATGGAGACCAAAATATTCATTGCATACAGTAGTTGTTGTTATGTGTCATTGAGTTGCCTGCAACTCATAGTGACCCTATGAACAACATCTCTGAAGCCTGCCCTGTTCTGAGCCAGTCTCACCAACTCCTACATACCTACCCCTAGTTATGCCATGAAATAACATGTGGAGGAAATTGACATACATTAGTGTTCGATTAATGTTAACTGCTATCTAAAATGTAAGAAAATAAGCCACCATATTTAAATGGTACATTTAAATGGATCAATAATTAGAAGATATTACATACGTATAATGCACAGTTTTCAAATTCAAGGTGATTTTATGAAGATAGAGTTTAGAACTTTATAAATTTTCCTGTGGATCTACATAATCCCGTAAGTGCTCTGTTCTAAGAAAGGGTTATATTTTCTTAAATCAACTTGTTGTTAATATAGCTTGCATTATTATTTATAGTGTAGTTGTTTCATTCTTAAATATTTAACACTTTGTTTATTTCTTACTAAAAATATTTTCAATTGATATAAGTAATCATTAAGAATAATGATAGTAATGAAAAACTTGAAAAAATACTTTAAAAAGCTAATTTAAATATTTGGTTAATGTGCATATAAATAATGAGCTAAACTACTGAATTGCTTATTTTATATGTGTTTTGGAGTTAAACACTACTCACATTAATCATATAGTAGATTACAGAGATAGGGAAAATCTAATTTCTTAGAGCTAAGCCAAATAGAAATATTTAAAATATAATTATCTTACCATTCTCAAAATAATGTTACAAAATGCCTTTTAATTAACGTTATTTGATAATTACTTAAGTTTTCAAAATCTGAAGTTAACTTTTACAGAAAGAATCAACTACCACAGCCTTTTTATTTCAAAGGTTTTGTATTATTCTAATGAAAGGAAAATTAGTAGGACTTGTCTATCAAGCTAAGTGAAGACAGTATAACTAGGGAAATGAGCAACAGTAGAGATGATATTTGGAAGCAGGAGTGGCATCTGCTTCCTAAACAACACGCCTCTGGAAACTCTATGAACTTTGATAAATTATAATTACAAAAAGGCTTCAGGCCTTTTGTTCATACAGTTGCTAAGAGTCATACTCGACTTGATGGCAATAACAGCAACAACAGAGGTGATATACATTCTCAATTACAAAGAAGCAGCCCCATTTTTTAAAATGGCAAAAATTATTTGCTCTCATTTGTCCCTACCTGAAGGAGTTTCGTTTCAAACTATACAGTGTCATTATTGTTGTTGTCATGTGATGTTGAGTCTGAATCAGTTTGTAGCTTACCTTCCAGCAGGTTAACAGAAGCTATAAATTGCAAGGGAAGAGATCATTCGTCTTTCTTCAGGGAGCAGCTGGTGGATCCAAACTGTGCTTTCGGGTTGGCAGTGCAAATACTTACTACTAGGTCCCCAGAAATCCTTTATACAGACAGTATTAGGATTCTGGAAAACGGCCCCGCATAGAAGTGGTCATAACTATTTACTTGAATTGTTGGATACCTATGAGTCAATTGCATGGCATAGTGACCTGTGCGACAATGTAAACTTCCCCAGAGCTATAATCTTTAGGAAATGCATCATCTTGTCCTTTCCTCCTTAACCACTAGGGGTGTGGATTGTTACCTTTCAGTCTGCAGCTGGGTGCTTAACAATGGTGCTGCCTTGTTTGTGGAATGGGATGGTATAAAAAGAATGGAAGATCAGCCACATAAGGTCTTTATTAACTTCATAAAAGAGGAATAGTCCTCATCAGTAACATTCTTAACATAAAACCAGTTCCCATATGATCAGATATGGCTTTCACACTCTCACACTTGTTTCTACTAATTCCAGCACTCAAGTCACTGCTCTGCTAGTTCCAAATTTCATTGCAATAGCTATACAGATCTCCTGAACCATACTTATGATTATTGGGCTTATCATAAGGAACTTAACAGGCTACAATCGAGGCTGGCAAAGTGAAATAGTTTCTTAGTCAGGATAGTTTCTCAAGTGTGCTCACAAGCCCTTTGACCTTCAGCCTCATACTTTTGGTCAGTGTTACAAAGTTTTGTTAGTCCTGCCAACCATGACATCTCCTCTCAGTATTCCAGTAAGCTTAGGTGAAGACCCCTGGCTCTGGGTCTGTGGGGTAGCAGCCCCAAGTCAGTTCTGTTTCATGTTGTCCTCTGATTCTGAAGGCTGCTTGCTACATCCTCTACTTCTTCCACTGGTTGTGAGATTCTCAATCTTTTGCTGCTAAGTTTGCTCTGTTTATACCTGTTGTGATGGCAAAACTTACCATTGTCATCGCACACCCAATTTCACATTCCTGCATAGTTGTGCTGGTCTGTCCATTTACTGTACAGAGGTAACTTGTGGTTGCTGTGGGTTGCTGTGATGCTAAACACCATGATACTGATGTGTCAAATGTGATAAAGGTTACCCATGGTGGACAGTGTTTAGTGGAGCTCCCCGATTAAAACAAGCTTGAAAGCAGGAGTGGCATCCACTTCCAAAACAGCTTGCATCCAGAAACTCTATGAACTTGGAGAAACGATGAGAGTTATACAGTGTTCAGGTCTTTCATTCATAGGGTCCCTATGAGTCATCCACGACTCGACAGCACTTAACAACAACAACAAACTTACTTATGTAGTGAAAGTGAAAGTTTATGGCTAGAAAAGTAATTTTGAATGATAAACCCACTACATGACAGGGTGCATATCTTAAAATTTTGTGCAGTTTTAGTATGCTGGGATGTCTAGTCTGTCTGATTTATACAGACATGCTATGTAGGTTTTGAAGGAGGAAAAAAGGCACTAAAATAAGGGTTATCATGAGGAGGTGGGATATGAGTTAGCTTTTGAAATGACGAGTACTATTTGGACAGACTATAAGTGAAGGGCTTTTTTGAGAAGGAATAATATTAACAAATGTAAGAGGGTGATAATACACTTGGATATTTGGAATAAAATTTATGTGAAAATTAAAAACTGGTAATTAAAGAAAATAAGATCTTTGCAAATTGCAATTTCTATGCTGAGCACTGAAAGACATGTAGTGACAATTTGAAACAACTGTTGTTATTGTTGTTAGGTGCCATTGATTATGACTCATAGTGACAAAAGATCTGAACCCTGTTTCTATCGTGTTCTATCCTCATACTTCCTGGCACACAAGAGCCCATGGCAGCAGTCTCTATGTCAGTCCATCTGGTTCAGGGTCTTCCTCTCCTTCACCAACCTTTCACCCTTCCCAGCATCATGTCCTTCCCCAAGAAATAGCCCCTTCTAGCAACATACCCAAAGTATGTGGGGTGAAGCCACATCATTCCTACCTTCAAACAGCACTCTGGCTGCACCTTTTCCAAGACATATCTATTTGTTCTTTTTGCCATCCATGCTCAGTGCTCTTCTCCAACACTACAGCTCAAAGGCATCAGTTTGTCTTCTGCCATCCTATTTACCTAATTGTTTTGACTTTTAAGTTTCAACTTTCAACTTAAAAATCACAACAATTAGGTGGCATTTATATTATCTCTGAATCAGATAGGTGCAGCACCATGGGCTCCATGCCCATGAATTGTGACGTTATCATCATAGTAAGTCTCCTGTTCCAGATGTTAGAGCTGCAAGTTTGGGCCAGAGCTATAAAGTAAGTGATGATACCTTGAATCATCTCCATACTCTCTCTTTCCAGAGACTTCCTTTCTTCCTCTCTTGTCAGATTTCTGAAGCTTTATGACAATTATCAAGACCTTTCTGGTCTTGATAATTTCTACTAATTTGGACCTTATTGGTTGTGTCTGGGGTATTTTTTAATTGGGCAAAAAGTGAGGGCAAAGAGAATATGTGGCAGACTGCTACGGGAGGCAGTTTTGTCTGGTGAGGAGGGAGAGAAAGAGAGACTTCCCATCACTGAGTATACCAGCCAAATAGTGAGTCTGGCAGTATCTTCTTTGCCATGGTCAGAGTGAATGGCACATTTCCCTCCATGTAACAGGAGCTATTTGCTCCTTCAGGAAAATAGACAATCCACGTGTGTTAATGTGTGTGTGTGTGTGTGTGTGTGTGTGGTGTGCCTCTGACATGTTCTTCTCTGAACCTGAGGGCAGCGAGAAGCTAAGAGCTTGCAATGGAACTTGTCACTTTGAATACCCAATAGTAATTGGTAACTGCAGTGTACTTTGTGTGTGAGGACTACTTGATATTTGAGAGATTTTGGAATGTACACGTTCCCTAGCTCTTTGTCTTCATGGACAGAGATGATTAATGATAGGTGGTATCTAGAAGATAAAACGAACAAAGTTAGAAAGCATGTGATTTTTCTGACAGGGGACTTTCAGAAGGCATTAAAGGAGCATGAATATGTTCTTTCACTGACACCTTGGTTTTTGTCTTTCACCCTGACTGACAAATAAGAGACCACCACATTTCTTCTACAAAGCATCCCACGGAAAAAAGAAACTGATTGTGCTTTTCAATAGCCCTGGACCAGGCTTAGGATCCAGCTTACTTTTAAGTCAAGTGGAGCTTTAGTTTCAGTTATTTCACTGAAAACTGAAAAATTGTGTTTGGAAAAGATTTCTTCTCTTCTTTGTAAATATCCTTGCTCCTCCAACGTTAAGCTTGTTATTTTGAAAGAAAATGATTTTTTTAACTCAGTGAAATGAATTCTGATATTTGCAATTCTATGATTAGTTTGGTATAATAGGTTAAAATCTCTGCTCTTGCAAGCAAACTCCATTAATCAAGTCACACTTTCGGTAGAAAGCCTTCAAGGCATGGAATTAATGATTATTAGCAAGGAGATTCTCTCCTAGGCATTGGTCCTTCCAAGTGAACTGGGAAGATGAGTCACTATTTCCTCCAGGGTCAGTGAGATGGATTGACACAATGATGGCAGCCAAGGTCTCAAGTATATCAGAGTTGATGAGAATGGCTCAGGAAAGAGTTGAGATCTGCTGTACATAGCATCATTATGAGTTATATTCAACTCAGTTGTATGTAACAACAACAACAACAAACTGGGGTATAGTTCTTTGATTTGGGAGAATATTACAGTAAAATAAGAATAATCACTCCAAATCAGGAATGGTATATGAGCCAGTGATATGTCCTAACTCCATAACTTTTCAATCTATATGAAGAGCAGATCATTCAGGAGGCTGGACAGATTATTATGAGGAGGAATGTAGCATCAGGACTGGAGGAAGACTCATCAACAACCTATGTTATGCAGGTGATATACCCTTGCTTGCTGAAACTGAGGAGGACCTGAGGCATTTGCTACAGAAGGTCAAGGACTGCAGCTTTCAATATGGATTGAAGCTCAACATCAAGAAGACAATGATTCTCACCACTGGGCCAATTGGCAGCAGCACCATGATAGATGCAGAAGAGATTGAGGTTGTTAATAATTTCAGCTTGTTTTGGTCCACAATCAACACTCTTGGAACCAGGAGTTGAGAAATCAAAAGATGAATTACATTAGGAAAATCTGCTGTCAGGGACCTCTCTAGAGTGCTGAAGAGCAACGATGGCAGTCTAGAGTCTAAGATGCACATGATCCAAGCCATAGTCTTTGCAACTACTTGCTATCAATCAGAGAGCTGGACAGTGATTAAGGATGATAGAAGAATAATTAATGCCTTTGGGTTGTGGTTCTGGATAATAGTATTGAACATACCATGGACACCAGGAGAACAAACAAGTTTGTCTTGGAGAGAATAAAACCAATTTTCTCCTTGGAGGCTAGGATTTTGAAGCTCCATCTCATATACGTTGGGCATGTGACCAGAGGGACTAGTCCTTGGAAAGTCATTATGCTTGGAAGGGTGAAGGGACAGCACAGGAGAGGAAGACCCAGATGAGATGGATTGACACAGTGACTGGAGTGAGGATGATAGGTACATCAGAGATAGTGAGACTGGCTCAGGATAGGGCAGGCTTCAGAGCTGCTGTATTTTGGTTGCTGTGAGTTCCAGGCAACTCAATGAAATATAATACCAAACAACATCAAACACCCCAAAGCTGTTTCTTTTCAGTCAATTTTAACTCATGCTCACTTCATTTACTACTGAACAAAGATGTTCCATAGTGGTTTTTTAGCTGTAATCTTTATCAGGTAGCAGATCACTAGCACTAGGCCTTTCTTCGAAGTACTGCTGGCGGGACTTGAATTTGTTACCTTTTGACTAGCTGCTAAACACTTAAACATTATGCTGTTAGGGATCCTTTAGTTAGGCTAGTCATGAATTGTAAACTATTTGCCTCACTTGTTGTTGTTGTATACCATCAAGTTGTAACAACAACTAGCTGACTTTCTAGCACATTTTCAGAGTTAGTAAACTGCACAGGAAGAGATTACACATCTTTCTCCCATGGAGCAGCTGGTGGGTTCAAACTACATATCTTTGCATTGGAAGCACAATACTTTCCCACTAATCCATTACAGTTCCCTCAGGGAGCCTAGTATCATAATAGCTTGTTACAGAATTTTCTGTCTCCAAACCAAGAAGACAAAGATTCTCACCACTGGGCCAATTGGCACCATCAGTATGGATGGTGAAGATATTGAGATAGTTAACAGTTTTAGTTTACTTTGGTCCGCAGTCAACACTCTTGGTAACAGCAGCCAGGAAATCAGGAGACAAATTGCATTGGGGAAAGTCAGCTGTGAGGGATCTCTCAAGAGTACTGAAGAGCAATGACATCAGGCTGGAGACTAAGGTGCATCTTATCCAGGCTATAGTCTTTGAAATTACGTGCTATTCATCGGAGAGTTGGACAGTGAATAGGGATGATAGAAAGAGAATTGATGCCTTTGAGCTGTGGTGCTGGAGAAGAGTGTTGACTATACCATGGACTGCTAGGAGAACAAACAGGTTTGTCCTGGAGAGGGTGAAGCCAGAATGTTCCTTGGAGTCAAGGATTCTGAAGCTTCGTCTGACATAATTTGGGCATGTTTTAAGGAGGGACTGGTCCTTGGAGAGGGGCATCATGTTTGGGAGAGTGGAGGGACAGCGCAGGAGAGGAAGACCCTCGATGAGATGGATTAATTCTGTGAGTGGAGTGGTGGGAATGAGTGTGTTTGAGACGGCGAAGTTGACACAGGATAGAAATACGTTTAGGTCTCTTGTACATAGGGTCGTTATGAGTTGCAAGTGACTCGATGGCACATAAAAACAACAAATAGAAGTAAGCCTTTAATATAGGTTGAAGCTCAACATCAAAAAAACCAAAGATTCTCACAACTGGGCCTATTGGCAGCATCATGATAGATGGTAAAGAGATTGAGATTATTGACAGTCTTAGTTTGCTTGGCTCTACAATCAACACTCCTGGTACCAGCAGGCAGGAAATTAAACAATGGATTGCATTTGGAAAGTCTGCTGTCAGAGACCTCTTACTGAGGAGCAACGATGTCAGTCTGGAAACTAAGGTGTGCCTAATATAGTCTTTGCAATTACTTGCTATGCATCAGAGAGCTGGACAATGACTAGGGATGAGAGGAGAGTTTATGCCTTTGAGCTTTGGTGCTGGAGAAGAGTATCAAATATACCATGGACTGCTAGGAGAACAAATAAGTTCATCCTGGAGAGGGTGAAGTCAGGCTGCTCCTTGGAGGTAAGGATTCTGAAGCTTGGTCTGACATACTTTGGATATATTGCAAAGTGGGATTAGTCTTTGGAGAGGGACATCATGTTTGGGAGGGTGGAATAACAGAGCAAGAGAGGAAGACCTCGATGAGATGGATTGATCCCGTCACTGGGGTAATGGGGATAGGTGTGTAAGAGACAAGATTGGCAAGGGTTAGAGCAGGGTTTAGAGCTGTTGTACATAGGGTCATTATGATTTGCAAGCGATTTGATGGCACATAATAATAATAATAACAACAACAACAACAAGTAGAATAAATGAAATTCCTGATGGGCCCCTCTTTGACATATTTCTGGCTTATGTTCTTATGCCTCTCATGCCAAAAATAATGCTATAATAGTCTCTCAAGGAAATGGTAAATACAGTTCCTGTGAGAAATTTCATAAAGCCATTTGTGCCTGCACACGCACACGCACACACACACACACACACACACACACACACACACACACACACACAGAGATTTCTGATGGCCTGAAAGATAAAGCAAAGTATAAGGAAATGTATAAAGAGCTGGAGTGGTAGAATAAAAAGAAAATAGTTAGCATTTCTCAAGCTGAAAAAAAACTGAAAAACAGAGTAAGGATTCGAGTCGCAGTGCTGAGAGATTCTATGGACAAAATCTTGAATGATACAGACAAAAGATGATGGGAGGAATACGCAAAGTCACTGTACCAAAAAGAATTAATCAACAGGAAAATATTTTAAACTGAGACCCCTCCAAATTACTGAGGAGTAGTGATTCCAATTTGAAGGTTAAAGCGCACCTGATTTAGGCCATGGTACTTTCAATCACTTGATGTGCATCTGAGAGTCATACAATGAATTAGGATGCAGAGAAAGACCGGAAGTATTTGAATTAGGCTGTTAGAGAACAGTACTGAATATTCCACAGACTGTCAAAAGAACAAACATTTATATCTTGGAGAAAGTAAAGGCAAAGATGGCAAAGCTTCACTTTAAGGATGTTTCTAAAAGAGGCTATTCTTTGGAGAAGGACATCATGCTTGGAAAGGTGGAGCGGTGGAAAAAGAGAGGAAGACTCAATAAGATGGACTGACACAGTGCCTGCAGCAATGGGCTCAGTGTGTCAGAATTATGAGGATAGCACAAGATTCAGATCTGTTGTTCATAGGGTTGCTATGAGTCATAATTGACTTGACAACACCTAACAACAACTGATTCCATGGAAGACCAATTAAATATTTCAACTAACATGCAGTCCTGGATGTGCTCATCAGCCTGTGCCAGGAAATTTGGAAGAAAGCTATCTGGCAAAATGACTGGAAGAGATCCATACTTGTTCCCATAACCAAGAAAGGTTACAGCTATGCCACCAGAGTTCTTTTTGAGTACTTTGCAATTTCCAAAATTTGTCTTCTTGAGCTGCCCTTGGAAATTTTTTCTCTTCCTTACTTCAGCATTTCTTCACTTTGCTTTGGTCTTTTGACGTTCTAGTGGAAATTTCAGTCTCCTCTGACATCTATCTGTGTTGGTCTTTTTTTTTTTCTGGGTATTTACAATGATCTGCTTTCTTCATGGATGCTATCCTTGGTGTCATCTCACCACTCTCTGGTCTTCAATCATTAGTGTTAAATACATCAAGTCTGTTCTTGAGATAGTTTTTAAATTAAAATAGGATAGAATCAAGGCCATATTTTGATTTTTGTGGACTTGTTTTCATTTTCTTCAACTTCAATTTGAACCTTCCCATGAGTAATTGATGATCTGTTCCACAGTCAGCACTTGGTTTTGACTGCTAGTTTTGGGCTTCTCCAACAATTCTTTCACAAATATGGTCAATCTTATTCTTGTGTAATCAATCAGGTGATGTCTGCATGTACTGTTACTATTTAATTTTTAAAAAGGTTATTTACAATGAGTAAGTTATTCTACAAAATGTTATCATTCAATCTCTGATATCCTTTATTTCACATAGTCCTTATTTTCCAACTATCACTCTTTTATTCCTCCAACTTTTGCACACCAGTCACCAATTATTATTACTGCATCTTCATTGGATGTTCGACCAATTTCATACTGGAAAAGTTTGTAGAAGTCCTTAATTTCTTCATCTTTGGCTTTAGTGATTAATCTTTATATTTGAATAATGATTGTGTTACTAGGCCTTTCTATATGATATTGAGATACAATCTATAAGGTAGAATAGTTGCAAACAGCACTGAGAATTGGAAAGGGGAATGTGTGAAGTATGAATGTAGGAAATTAAACATTGTTAAAAAGAAATATAACACATAAATATTGACATAATATGCATTGGCAAACTGAGACAGATTGGCACGGGCCTTTTTCATGAGACAATGAAAAAGTGAGAAAAAAATGAGGTTACATTCTGTCATGTCTGAGGTCATTAGCCAAAGCTAGATAACAAGGTTCAGTGGCCAATTGGAAGAAGAACAAAGAGCAGAGGAAATCTTAGTCATCAAATTTATTCTGGTCCCCACAAGACTGTAGGGAATATCCATGCCACAAGCTCCAGAGCCTCTGATGGCCCTGCCACAAGGTGCTGAGTCCCATTGCAAGCCACTAAGTCCCTTGGTAGGAACTTTCCCACTAACTTCTTAGGTGCAGAGAACAGAGATGGCATTCTGCCAAATCTTATTACACTATGCACCTGTGCAGTTATGCTTGCTGTTGTTATTTGCTGTCAAGTTGTCTGCTACTCATAGCAACCCTATAGTGACTCTATGTACAACAGCCCTAAACTCTGCCCTATCCTGTGCCAATCTCACCATCTCCAACACACTTAACCCTATTACCCCAGTCATTGAAGCAATCCATCTCATCAAGGGTTTCCCTCTCCTTCACTGTCCCTACATGCTCCCAAGCATGATGTCCCTCTCCAAGGACTGGTCCCTCCTTGCAACATGTCCAAAGCATGTCAGACAAAGCTTCAGAATCCTTGCCTCCAAGGAGCAGCCCAACTTCACCCTCTCCAAGACAAACCTGTTCGTTTTCCTACTAGTCCTTTGCATATTCAAGACTCTTCTCCAACACCACAGCTCAAAGGCATCAATTCTCTTTCTATCATCCCTAGTCATTGTCCAGCTCTCTGATGCATAGCAGGTGATTGCAAAGACCATGGCATGTATCAGGCACACCTTAGTCTGCAGACTGACACCTTTGCACTTCAGCACTTTAGAGATGTCTCTAACCACAGACTTTCCCCATTGCAATACATCTTTTAATTTTCTGGCTGCTGATGCCAAGAGTGTTGAGTGTGGATTCAAGCAAATCAATACTGTGAACAATCTCAATCTCTTCACCATCCATTATGATGCTGCCAAAGGGCCCAGTGGTGAGAATCTTTGTTTTCTTGACATTAGCCTTAAATAATATTGAGTGAGCAAAACAGTTCTATGCTTGCTTAAACCCAAGTGTTTAGCCCAAATCTCCCTGTGGAATATAAACAGCACATTACAGTACCCAAATCTGTCTGTTGGGTATGCACAGTACCTTAAAGTAATCCACACATACACAGTACAAAAAGACCATTTCTAGATCCATCCTGAAGTATAATGTTGTGAGTGACAGGATACTATCCATACACATACTAGGAAGATTTGTTAATACCACTATCATTCATATATATGCACTAACAACTAAAGACAAAAAAAGAGGAAAAAGATTTCTGCCAAATTTGCAGTCCAAAATTATTCAATCATGCAACCAGGATTTGTTAATAATGATTTATAACTGAAAAGCAAGAGCTGGGAAGAAAGAAGGACCAGTAATCAAAAAATACAGGATTGGTGACAGAAATGAGACTGGAGATAAAAGGACAGACTCTTGTACAATGAATTATTCATTGTACATACCTTTTATAAGAAAATACAAAAGAAAACTATATACATAGATTACATAGGAATCAGATTGATTATATCTGTGGAAAGAACCACTGGAGAAGTACAATATCAGCTCTGTGAAAACCGTGTCAGGTGCTGACTGTGGAAAAGACCATCAATTACGCATGGACAAGCTCAAATTGAAGCTAAAGAAAATGAAAGAAAATCCACAAGAACCAAAATATGGCCTCGAACCTATCTCACCTGAATTTAAACATCATCCAAAGAATATATTTGAGGCACTGAACATTAATGAATAAAGGCCAGATGACTTGTAGAAGGACATCAAGGATATCATTCATGAAGAAAGAAAAAGGTCATCACAAAGATAGAGAAGGAAGAGTAGACCAAAATGGGAGAAGGATGGACCATCTCCTCCTGTGTGATTAACTACCTCTGAAAACCTGCCAGAGGGTCAGCTATCTGTCAGTTCTGACTCTATGGTACACAACAACAATGACAACAACATGGACTATCAGGACAACAAACAGGTCTCTCCTGGAGAGGGTGAAAGCAAGTTGCGCCTGGGAGGCAAGGATTTTGTAGCTCCATTTCATGTACTTTAGTTGTATTGTCAAGGGAAACCAGTCCTTGGAGAAGGACATCATGCTTGGAAAGGTAGAGGGTCAGCAAAGGAGAAGACTCTGGATGACACAGATTGGTATAGTGATTGTGACTGAAGCAATGGGGTCAAGTGTGTTAGAGACAATGAGGTTGGCTCAGGCTAGGAGAAAGTTCAGAGCCATTGTTTCTAGGTTTGCTATGAGTCATAGTCAACTCAACAGCACATAACAACAATAAAAACAATGACAAAAACAACAATAGCAGTGTCCTATAACTCATAGCATTACACATCAGCATAGATCTTAAAATCTTCTTATTGACAGTGAATGTGATACTATTCATATTTAATTTGTCATTTTAGGCATACTAGATTAAATGATTATCTGATCCAAAGTCTAGCTCAAATACCAGTCCATCTCAGCTCATTAATTCCTATGATATTGATCTTTATATTCACTTTTGACAAGATTCAATTATCCTAGATTCATACCATGTACACTCATGTTCCAATTATTATGACTTTTTTACAGATATTTCTCATTTTTCAAGCTTTTACCAATTTGAGTGACTCAACTTCTGGTAACATGTTTAACAATGTTCTTCTGTTATTCATAGAGTTTTCAAAAGCCTATTATTTTAGCAGTGGATGGCCAATTCTACTTCTTAGTCTATCTTAGTCTGGAAACTCTCTTGAAACCCATCCACCACGGGTGACCCTGATGTTGTTGTTGTTAAGTGCTGTCGAGTAGTAGGCAACTCATAGCGACCCTATGAATGAAAGTTCTCAACACTTGTGTGACTTTCATCCCTTCTCCAGGTTAATAGAGTTTTTGGAGGCAAGCTATTGTAGAAGTGGATGCCACTCCTTCTTTCAAGCTTGTTTTGATCGGGGAGCTCCACCAAACACTGTCCACCATGGGTAACAGTTCTTGCATTTGACACATCCGTGTCACTGTTCAGCTTCACAGCAACCACAAGTTACCTCTGTACGGCAAGTGAACACACCAGGGCTATACAACCTAGAAAGAATGTTTCACCAAAAACAGTGAAAAACAGGCCTGAGTACTGCAGATTAAAAGTTACCCACCTTTGGCTTGGTAGCATCATTTTCTGTTCACTAGGCCAGCTGATCTCTCTCTATGTTTATGTTATTTTTGTTAAGTGCTGTCGAGTCAGTGACTCATAGCAACTCTATGAATGAAAGTCCTCAACACTGTGTGACTTTCATCCTTTCTTCTTCTTAGTCTATCTTAGTCTGTAAACTCTCCTGAAACCTATACACCATGGGTGACCCTGATAGTAGTTTAAATACTAAAACACATTTGGACAACAGTATGGGGCTGGAATCCAGGTTGGAAGTCATCTACAGCAGCTGGATTCTACAGAGGTTTGATTGCTGGTTGTGGTGAGGATTAGGTTTTCTGGTTTTAATTGGTTTTGGTCAAACATTCTTCTAAGTGGTATAGCATAGGTCTGTCCAGTTTCTGTACAGAGGTAACTTGTGGTTGCTGATATGTTAAACACTGTGACATTGATGTGTCAAATGTGATAATGGTTACTCATGATGGACAGTGTTTGATGTAGTTTCCCAATTAAAGCAAGCTTGGAAGCAGGAGTGGCATCCACTTCCAAAAGCTTGCCTCTGGAAGCTCTATGAATGTGGAGAAACTATGAAAGTTATACAAGTGTTCAGGTCTTTCTATGAGTCATCTATGACTTGATAGCACCTAGCAACAACAACAACAACAAAAACAACAACAACAATAACATAGCTTCCAGCATTATAGCAACACACAAGTTATGGCAATACATCAGACTGACAGAGAAGTGCTGGACCTATAAGAGCAAACTATAAACACATCACTATATACATAAACAAATTATAAAATAAACAGTGTCACAGCAACACGTAAGATGTCCTTTCAATACAGCTGAATGATGTACAAGTGTTGTACCTTTATAAATCAAACTATAAAACAAACAAGAGTGAAATATCATAAAACAAACATGAATACTATGGGAAATAGAAATAATAATAATATAAAATGTGCAAAGAAGCCATGGCAAGAAGGATTACTGATGCCAGATGAATCTTGGCTGAAAGCAGAGACTACAAGAAATATATTTACTGCTGTTTAATTGATTATGCAAAAGCATTTGACTGGTATGAATCATAACAAATTATGCTGACATTAAAAATAATTCTGATCTCAGAACACTTAATTGTATTCATGCAAAACCTATACATAGATCAAGAAGCAATTGTCCAAACAGAATGAGAAAATATTTCATGGTTTAAAATCAGGAAAGATGAGTTGAATATTTTTTCATACCTATTCAATCTTTGTTCTAAGCAAATTATTTTAAAGCCTAGACTATATGAAAAAGAATGTGGCGTTAGGATTGGAGGAAGACTCAACAACCTCCATTATGCAGATGTCATAGTCTTGTTTGCAGAAAATAAATCACTTGCTGCAGAAGATCAGGGACTACAGCTTTTAATATGGTTACATTTCAACATTATGAAAACAAGAAGCCTCGCCACTGGTTCAATTAGGCAACATCATGATATGGGGGAAAAAAGATTGGAATTGTCAAGTATTTCCTTTTACTTGGATCCACAATCAGTACCTGTGGTAGTAGCAGTCAAGCAATAAAAAAGATGTGATGCATTGAGAAAACATACTGCCAAAGTCCTCTCCAAAATTTTAAACAAATGTCTATTTAAGACTGAATTTTACCTGATCCAATCATTGTCTTTTAACTTGCTTCCTATACATTTGAAAGTTAGACAATGAATAAGGATGACAGAAGAATTGATGCCTTTGAGTTGTGGTGTTGGAGAAGAGTATTGAATATATAGAAATATTGTCACTTGAAAGCAGGAGAGGCACCCACTTCCTAAACAACATGCCTCTGGAAACTATCAACTTTGATAAATGATGATAGTTATAGAAAGGCTTCAGGCTGTTTGTTCATAGGGTCATTATGAGTCATGCTTGACTTATGGCAATCAACAACAACAGTTGAATACCATGGACTGCCAAATATCAAACAAATCTATTGTGGGAGAAATACAACTAAGAAACTCCTTAGAGGCAAGGCAAAACATCTTCTTTTTTTTTATTATTATTATTTTTGTGCTTTGATCTGTGGTGCTGGAGAAGAGTACTGAATGTACCATGGACTGCCAAGAAAACAAATAGATTCATCCTAGAGAGGGTTAAACCAGGCTGCTCCTTGGAGGCAAGGATTCTGGGGCTTCGTCTGACATACTTTGGACATGTTGTAAGGAGAGACAGGTCTTTGGAGAGGGACATCATGCTGGGCAGAGCGGAGGGACCGCATAGGAGGGGAAGACCCTCTATGAGGTGGATTGATTCAGTGACTGGGGTAATCGGGATGGATGTGTCAGAGGCAATGAAATTGTCACAGGATAGAGCAGGGTTTAGGGCTGTTGTACATAGGGTCGCTATCAGTAGCAAGCGACTCGACGGCACATAACAACAACAAAAATAACCATCAAATCAGATCTGACTGGTACAGGAGGAGATTCTAACCTGCAAAATGTCTTCTCAAATACTTCGACATGTTGTCGGGAGGGACCAGTTCTAGACAAAGGCATAACTCTCAGAAATGTGGAGGGTAAGAGAAAAACAGGAAACCCTTCAATGAAATAGACTGATAGAATGACTGTAGCAGTGTTGTAGTTATTGATGTTGTTAGGTGCCATCAAGTTGACTGTGACTCATAGCATCCCTATGCGCAAAAGGTCTGAACCCTTGCCTAACCTGCGTCATACTCACAATCTCTGATATGCTCCAGCCCATTGTTGAAGTCACTGTGTCAACTCATTTTGGTTCTTCCTTTGTTTTTCTGACCCTTCATCTTTCCCCAAACGATGTAATTTTCCAAGCACTGGTCCCTCTTAACAACATGCACACAGACTGTAACCATGGATTTGAGCATATCAGAAATTGTTAGGTTGAATCAGAATAGGACTAGGTTCAGACCTGCCATTCATAGGGTTGCTGTAAGTGGTAGTTAACTCAATAGCACCTAACCACAGCACAAAACAAGGCTGGAAGTTAGAAATTCCTGATTGAGTGACTTTAAATGATATTTAACTCGTGTTACTTAACAAAGTCTCATTTCAAATGTGAGACAATGCCTCCTCTACTTTTTAATCTTCATATATTACATGCTTGTCCTCAGAGATGGAAACAGATAAGAAAGTTGAAGATGTCAGTTTCAGGATCTGCCGTCGATACTATCAAAGCTAAACATTTCCCAGTGTACAAATAATATAGTTGGGAACAAGGAAGTATGGTAGGATGAGGGGAAGTATTTCAGGAATTATAAGTGTTCCTGATTTTACACGCACACACACACACACACACACACACACAAATTAAAAGTCAGGTTGAAATTATTTCTGGTTTGAAATTGATCTTTTTAATTTAGTAGTTTTGCTGAGTGTTCCAATTTCAGCTTATCCCTCTTACTGGCTTCACAGTTGGGCTGATGCTAGACTAATATGTGTGAAATAGACTTCTCATGACCAAATACCCATCTGGGAGAATATAGTTTCTGTATATGTCTGTTTCCTCAAATCTATCATAAGACCGATGTATTTAAAATACATTTTAAAAGCATACTGCAAAAGTAGAAAGGCGAAAAAAATCAATACTCTATTAGCTAAAACATTACACAGAATTTCTATTCATAGATTGGAAAAAAAATCCTCTTTGATTTCAATTTTTGTCAAAATAAATAACTAGCTTGGTTTAAAAAAAATCAATTCTCCCCTTTTACACTTAAGTTCTCGATTCTTAAGACTGTATCCAAAATGACAAAACAGGAACTAAAATAATTAACATCATAGATAAATCACAATTATAGTGTGCTTCAGGTTTGTTTGGTGGTTTTTTTTTTGTTTTTTTAAAAATCAATTTTCTATCATCACTGGTGGAGAGAAAAGCACAACTTAAAGGAACATATTAAGTTCAACACAACCTTGTGATTTGAGAAGTTAATTTTCCAAGAGCTACTTAACTTTTGTGAAAAGAAAGAGGCTATTGAAATTACAAGAAAAGGGTGTCCAGAGAAAATTGTCAAATTATTGGCATACCAGGCCTTTGTTTCTTTCTGTTTTGGTTTTTTTTAACTTATTTTATTTTAACATAAAATTATGGTTGTTGTTGTTGTTATGTGCCATCAAGTCGCTTGTGACTCATAGTGACACTATGTACAACATCCCTAAACTCTGCTCTGTCCTGTGCCAATCGCACTGTCTCCAACACACCCATCCCGATTACCCCAGTCACTGAATCAATCCACCTCATAGGGGCCTTCCATTTCTGCGCTGTTCTCCACCACACCAAGCATGGTGTCCCTCTCCAAGGACCTGTCCCTCCTTGCAACATGTCCAAAGTATGTTAGATGGAGCCTTAAAATCCTTGCCTCCAAGGAGCAGCCTGGTTTGACCCTTTCCAGGACGAATCTGTTTGTTTTCCTAGCAGTCCATGGTACCCTCAATACTCTCTCCAGCATCACAGCTCAAAGGCATCAATTCTCCTTCTATCCTCCTTAGTCATTGTCCAACTCTCTGATGCATAACAAGTGATAGCAAAGACCATGGCCTGTATCAGATGCACCTTAGTCTCCAGAGAGACACCATTGCTCTTCAGTACTTTGGAGAAGTCCCTAACAGCAGACTTTCCCATGGCAATTTATATTTTTTAAAATTTTATTTTATTAATTTTCATGAACATTTACAGAGATTTTGGATTTTCATTCATTCATTCATTGTTGCACTTTTTTCTTTATCCTCTCCCCCCAGTTCGCGCCTCTCTTTGAAAAGTAAAAGATAAACTTCTTGGTTGGTATGCAATTCCCCCACCCCCAACCCTCGTCCCCAATGCACTCTGCTTTGCACTCAGCTATGCAACCTTAATTCTGGATTCCTGTGATAATCGTAATATGCTATAATATCTCACTTTTAAACTGTTCTGTCCCTCATCTGTTTCAATTCAGTAGACATAATCTATCCAGTTTTTCTCAGTCTTATGTTTCTTTCTGTTTTAAGTTAGATTGTCTTCACAAAGAAGACTGGAGAGTTAGATGTTTGGGATGTAAGAGAGATGTACATTTTCTTGCAAAAATTTAAGTACACTTCCACTTTTCCACTCCTCTCCTTCCTTCTTATTCTTCATTTTCTTTTTCTCCCTAAAAATATTAGCTGGATTAGCAAAGCGACTCTTCTTGGTAAGGAATAAGAGGACAACTGTTGTTTCCTCCCTATTTGACTTTTTAGTCATAGGAGGAAAAAACCCAAAAGAAATTACTTCTAAACTTACAGAAAATTAGTGATTTTCATCGTATTTCTGATACTAATATCTTCCAAGTCAAAGCATATTCCAAGGAAAGAGCGTATTTGCATTGAATATTTGATAACTTATTGATATAAATACTTTAAATAATTGTATTTTACTTTTGCTAATACCTTTGCCATTAACATGAGCAAACTCTGTATTGGCCCTCACACCATTTGGAAGGTCCTTTGTTTCACGGTGGTTGTTATGTGCTGTTGAGTTGCCTGTGACTCACAGCGATACTAGTGCCATGGAGAAGTCTTTTAGTAGGATACATGTGCATAAGACTGCCAAGTGTTTTATGGAACTCTGGACCCCATCTGAGTGCATTCATGAATTTCAAAGTGGGAAGAGAAGTGGCACTCTAACTACCACGACAATAAACAATTCCAAAGAACATGGTGTACTATTATTATCAGGGGGGAAAAGAGTGTATGATAGCAAACATTTAAAATGATAGAAAGTATTTTGTGCTGTAAATCAAAGGGGGAAAACCTAAAGTACTGATATTTGATTGTTTCTTTCTTTTGAGTGGTTGTGTGTATTGATTGGGTTGGAGTATTTTAGTGTTTTATTTTTTTGAAAAGTACCTGATGATTTCAGGCCTCAAGACCAAAAAATGTTTGCAACCTTAATTTGGTTTTCTTGGAATAACAACAACAAACAACAGCAACAACAACAATGCTTCATAAAAACAATCTTGGCAAGAAGGAAATAAAAGACAACCAGATCAGCAAAGAGATGGTTAAACTGGCGCTATACACAGATGATAATATATGTACACAGAAAACCCCAAAGATTCAACCAAAATATTGTTAGAGCTAGTAGACCAATTTAACAGAGTGCAAGGATATAAGATCAATATTCAATACCATTTGACCCAGCAATTCCACTACTGGGAATATACCCTAAAGAGACCATAAATGACATCCAAGTAGATATATGTATACCCATGTTTATCACGGCTTTGTTTACAATAGCAAGGAGTTGGAAACAACCTAAATACCCATCAACAAACGAATGGGTAGAGAAGCTGTGGTATATTCCCACAATGGAATACTA